>NC_084994.1:28547173-28577173 GCF_963854185.1 Sardina pilchardus | reverse complement strand
TCCTTTTAGGCAAGTGACCCCTCAGCATGATGAGTCAGTAACCATCTTGCAACGCATTTTGGGCGGCTATCCCTAGGTGGTTATATTGGGAAGAACTGCACCTGCATAAGGCTTCAAGACACCAGCCTCTCTCCATCTGCGAGATCATAACAATCTTGTGCGCCAGTGCAACCACACGATTGGGCACGATGTATTCACATGATGGCTTTTGGCAGCAGAAGGGGCGGGATATGGGTAGACAACTGTCATATTGGCGTTACGAGCTAACCCAATTAACCTGACTCTCGCCAGATCCTGTAGTTCGCTGTCTGCTTCACACAAGGATCTGGGACTTCTCGATAGGAGATGTATTTATGAAGGCGGGTCCTTGTAAAACATCCTTGCATGTGATTTGATAAACCACTTGCCTGTTATCTTGAATGACGTCTTCAAGCTCTTGCCAAACCCGGTCGGAAGAAGAGTAAAAACATCCTTGCCACCAATAAATGTCTTCAAAACCATTCTCTGTTAATCTTTTAAAGAATGAATACTCGATAGATTCGACAAAACAGTTGAAATAGCAGAATCAATGTCAGCAGCACAAGACTCCTCGCTGCGTGCCGCCATTGTTGTTTGAATCAAACACTTGCTTCGGTGCTCCTGATTGTTTCATCATTTTTTGCTCCCTGGAAGGAGTTTGGATTTCCCTCGAGTCCAGACCCTTGTGTGGAGCTCAGCGAAACGCCTCTGGTGGAGCATGGCGGAACTACAAGGGTCTGGCGAGTAGGGCTGAACGATATATTGCATTTGCGATAATATCGCGATATGATGAAGTGCAATTTTCTAACCGCAAAGGCTGCGATTACCCTCTGGTCACGTGACATGAGAGCGTAAAGTAGCAAATATTTGAAACAGTCTATCAGAGTGAACTCGGCAAGCTGCTCGATAGAACCATTGAACCAACATTTTTAAGAATGCGACTGAAACAAATTCTAGGTTGCACTGGTGCACCTGCGCTGCTCGGGTGAAAGCATGAATGTTTTTCGCAAGTTTTCATTGTAGACTATGCGTGCAAATTCATCAAACGGTAGCCTATAGATTCAAACCCCTCTCCTTGGCCCGCTTTCTCTCCCTCTCCCTCCCTCCCTCTCTCTCTGTCGTGCGCGCTAAACGGACACCCGCCCCTCGACATGCACATTCACTCCAAATAAAACATTCACAATCGTGAAAGCAATGACGCATAGAAGACGATTAGCTAAATTATATATAAAATCCGGTTAGCATCATTATTAGCATGCTGCAGACATCTAAAACTCTTGCGTGCAAATTGACTGATCATCTCAATACAGATGTTTTCCAACTTCAAGACTCAAAAGGGCTTATCCCAAGGAGAAACAAGTATTTATCTACCTTGAAACAGACGTGGGGAAACTGACCCGTCCAACCAGTAGACTATGATAAGATAGCCAACTTTGCTACTTTGTTTACAATATTTTGAGGCTTCAACCAGACAGCTGAATTAAAGAGACGGAGTTGGAATAGTCAGTGCAGTGTGCTGTGCAGCCATGAATATCAGGAATTTCTGTATGCAGAACATATCACGTTCATTAAAGTGAATTATCTGAAAAACTGAGTAATAAGATTTAGGCTATTCATATTTTCATATTTTTGCAATCTGCACTTTGTTTGTGTGACTTGTTACTGACTTTCATTTTAATCTTTACACCAGGCTTCCTTGTACTAGTAGCCTACTTAGGCTATGTTCTGATATGTAGGCCTACAAGGTTGAAAGTTCAAAATATAGGCCTACTATTGTGATTGAAGTAGCTAAAAAAATGTCATCCATCAATTCATGCATCACCTGTCATCATAACAAAGGTACTTCCAGGAAATAAGAGTTTATTTTTAATCTAATATAGCCTATTGCCCATACTATATGATTTACTGCTTGTTTTTGTTGAAAAATTCGCAAGACAAACACCTTAAAAAATAATGGCATATCGCATCGCAATCGCAATATTGGCAAGAAAAATCGCAATTAGATTATTTTCCATAATCGTTCAGCCCTACTGGCGAGAGTCAGGCTATAACCCGATACCATTCTATGGAGAATTCCATCTGAGTGCTGTGTCTCTGTCATAGATCAGTGCAAGAGCTGTAGTGTGTTCGGCTACAAAGTAGCTAAACCCTGTTCCCAATTCTGGGTCTTGGTAAACCATCATAGCTGAGAGAGTCTCTCAATCAGGAGATGGAGGGAGCTACAGTATGTACTGTAGCGGGACAAGGCTGAGCAATTCTGTCCCTCTGGCATTCAGTGGTGCTGCAGCCGAACGGTCTGCCATCTTCTTCTGCCTCTAAAGGACACAGAACACAGAATCATTCTTTTTTTTTTTTTTTTTTTTTTTTTTATTAATTTCAACGTCATAGCTGTGCCATGTCATAGGCTTACAAATCAACGTTATTTTCAACAGCATTTTTCATCAATCCGTGTAGCCGGATATGAACTTGGCTGCTTGCTAGTTAGCCAGCAAAGTTAACCAGCTGGCTGAAAAACCAAAAGTCAGTAAATTTGCGTCATGCTTCAAAGTCTCATGTGGATAGCATCATTGGAAATATTATTTACTGAAAGATATATTCTAGCGTTCTATACTCATTTTCCCACTGTACTTCTCTGCCTCTATTGGACTGACTGAATGACAACACGTCAGAAACGAGGTGAGGTAAAAGTGTTCTAAAACCTTGCAACTGTGATTTGACGTGCCATGTCTTTTGAAACCCTGTGCAATAGCTGGCAACGGCATGCAACGTTTAATTCACACTGCAGTGACACATTAAAATTTGAATGTGTTATTTATAGGACGAAGACTGTTTTGTCACCTCATGTTTGAACAAATGTTTGAATATTGGTTAAAAAGTGGCAGCCCAAGAACACATTGCTATTGGCTATTCTTCAGTATAAGGTGCTGTGACTGATGTGTGTCTCTGTGCAACTGCGGTCCCTGTTGTGTGTTTAGGAACATCCTGACCCAGGATCAGTCCAGGTGTGGAGTGTGTGAGCAGCTGCTGAGGGACCCGGTCATCGCCAGATGTGGACACAGTTTCTGCAGGCAGTGCATCAGCAGCTACTGGAGCCAATCTGGTCCATCAGGAGACTACAGCTGCCCCCAGTGCAGAAAGAGACCCAGAACACAACCCATTACAAACCCTGACATGACTCAACCACTGTACCCATCTACAGACATGGCACAACCTCACCTAAACCCACTAACAGAAATTACAAAGCCCTCGATACACTGTGAAATGGCACAACCACCTGTGCATCCACCTACATCCATGGCACAACCTCACCAATACACACCTACATCCATGGCACAATCAATGTTATGTTCACCTACAGCCATGGCACAGCCTTCGTTGTACCAACACACTGAAATGGCACTTCATCTGAACCCATCTGCAAACATGGCACAAGTTCCTCCATCCCCACACACAGACACGGGGCAGCGTCCTCAGTACTCAAACTCAGCCATGGGGCAGCATAATCATTATACACACATCCAGCACCCGCTTTATCCACACATCCATACGGCACAGATCTCTCCACAGCCTCCTGTAGATGAGCACACAGTCAAGAGAGCCAGCACCCATCTGCAAACGGAGCATGTTCCAGTCAAAAGGGCCAAACTAACAGGTGAGTCTAGAGGATATGTGTCCAAGAGCAGGGCTTGTGCTTGAATAAAAACACTGTTTATTTAAACAACATTTGAATGTTATACCATCTGTTATCTCTTAGGATAACAAAATTGTATCTGATACAAGTACTGTTTGAAAAAAAAATGTGTTCCAGACACACTTACCAGTTAGTTATGAATAATGCTCATCTCTTGGTGTGTTTGTTTGTGTATTGTCAAACAGATGACCATGTCCTGACCAGAGTACTAATGACCCATAAAGCCAGTATGAAGAGGAGGTTTGAGAACATATGTGAAGGCATCATGAGGTCAGGGACTCAAACACTGCTGAACAAGATCTACACAGAGCTCTACATCACAGAGGGAGAGAGTGAAGGGGTGAATAATGAGCATGAGGTTTGGCAGGTCGAGTCAGCATCCAGGCCACAAACTACAGAGGACACAGCAATCAACTGTAATGACATCTTCAAGCCCTTACCTGGACAGGAGAGACATATCAAAACTGTCATGACCAAGGGGATTGCTGGCATTGGAAAAACTGTCTCAGTACAGAAGTTCATCCTTGACTGGGCAGAGGAGACAGCTAACCAGGATGTAGATTTCATGTTTGTGCTTCCATTCCGTGAGCTGAATTTGGTCAAACATGATGAGTACAGTCTTCACAGACTCCTGCTTGACTTCCACCCTGAGCTTAAAGAGCTTCAAGATGGTGAATACAAAGACTGCCACATTGTGTTCATCTTTGATGGTCTAGATGAGAGTCGACTTCCACTGAATTTCCAAGAAAACCAGAAGTTGTCTGATGTGACACAAACATCATCAGTGGATGTGCTGATGACGAGTCTCATTCAGGGAACTCTGCTTCCCTCTGCTCTCATCTGGATAACCTCCCGACCAGCAGCAACCAGTCAGATCCCTTCTCAGTGCATCAGTCAGGTGACAGAAGTACGAGGGTTCAATGACCCACAGAAGGAAGAGTACTTCAGGAAGAGGATCAGTGACCAGAATCAAGCCAACAGAATCGTCTCACACATTAAGGAATCCAGAAGTCTCCACATCATGTGCCACATGCCAGTCTTCTGTTGGATCTCAGCCACTGTTCTTCAGCAGATACTGGAACAGGATGATGAGAAGGAAGCCCCCAAAACGCTGACTGAGATGTTCATACACTTTCTGCTCATCCAGACCACCAGGAAGAGCCAGAAGTATCAACAGGAAAGTGAGACAAATAGACAGAGGCTCCTGGAGTCACACCAGGGTGTCATATTGAAACTGGCAGAGCTGGCTTTCAGGCATCTGGAAAATGGCAATCTCATGTTCTATGAGGAAGACCTGAGAGAGTGTGGTATTGATGCCAGTGAAGCTTCAGTGTACTCTGGCATGTGCACTGAGATCTTCAGGGAAGAGTGTGTGTTTTTCCACAAGAAGGTCTACTGCTTTGTCCATCTGAGCATCCAGGAGTTTCTTGCTGCACTTCATTTGTTTGCCTCCTACTTGAGTAAGAACATGGAGGTCCTGAAACCATTTCTTAAAAGAAAGTCCATGTCTTTGACAGATTGGCCTCTAGATGAGCTGCTGAAGAATGCAGTGAACAAAGCTTTGGAAAGCAAGAATGGACACCTTGATTTGTTTGTCCGCTTCCTTCATGGCATTTCTCTGGTGTCAAATCAGAGACTTTTGCTTGGCCTCCTGACAGACACACACAGCAACCCAGAGAGTGTGAAGAAAACAATCAAGAACCTGAAGATAATGCAGAGACCAAATATCTCCCCCGAGAGATGCATCAATCTGTTCCACTGCCTGGTGGAAATGCATGACTCTTCTGTTCATGATGAAATCCAGGCTTTCCTGAAGGCAGAGAAAGGTGCCGTGAAACAGCTCACACTGGCTCACTGCTCAGCCTTGGCTCATGTGCTTCTGATGTCTGATGAGGT
Organism: Sardina pilchardus; assembly: GCF_963854185.1. NCBI lineage: Eukaryota > Metazoa > Chordata > Actinopteri > Clupeiformes > Clupeidae > Sardina > Sardina pilchardus. The sequence continues at coordinate 28,571,568 of NC_084994.1, read as the reverse complement.
GCTGGATGAGTTTGACCTGAAGAAATACCAAACCTCTCCAGAAGGTCGCAGGAGACTGGTTCCAGCGGTGAGATGCTGCAGGAAGGCTCTGTGAGTATCACTATAAACACTTCTTCAGTCATTTCATGCACTGCACAATTCTGATATTTTCTGAGTCATGTTTGGTGTGAACTTGAAGGCAGATTGCCACGAAGATAAACATTAGTGCAGCTTACTGTAAGAGAAATATCTAAAAGCAGCTTATTGAATGATCCCAAACAGAAAAGCAAATGTATTTAATTTTGCTTTAGCAGAGACTGTAGTTTGTTCAGATATACAGCATGAAGTCTCTTACTAATCCAGGTCGCCAGTCTACACAGGATGCAAAATAACATTGTTAAAGCTGGTATGTGTGTGTACTTGCATACATGTGTGTGCGTAGAGCATTTTGCCTCCTGTATATATATTTAAAAAAAAAATTATGAGAATACTAATCTCGGGACCGAATGAAATCAAATCAGCAGGTGCAGCTGCTCTGTGGAGGTATAAATGGGGTCTGAAACACTGAATATGATGTTCTCTAGTCTGACCTGTTTAAAGAAATCAGATTCTGCTCATGCAGCTCTAGGTTAATCACACTGATCAGTCTTTAGGTCTTTGGTTGGGCAGTGTTAACTGTGGATCATATATTATTCTATTGTTACTATTCAGGGATCATATATTCTCTCCTCTTGGGCCTGGCACATACTGTCAGTGGGGCAGTTATGCAAATTTCCTCTCACTCTTCTTGCAGATTTAAACATGACACGTTACCTTTTTCTACTCTTTTGCCTCTCTGGCAGACTTGCTGACTGTAAGCTAACAGAGAAGTCCTGTGAGATTGTGGCCTCAGCTCTGCAGTCTGCAAACTCCCCCTTAAGAGAGCTGGACCTGAGTCAGAATGACCTGCAAAATTCAGGAGATAAGCTGTTCTCTGCCGTACAGAGTCCAAACTGCAAACTGGAGACTCTGAGGTCAGTACAGTTCTGAAAGCACAGAGGTTTTATTTATTCACAAGGATTTACATTCACTTGTTGGGCAAAGAAGAATGTCACTGTTATCTGCTGCTAGAATCATTTGCTTTTATTGTTGTGACAATATTGATGTGATAGGATTGGTCCAAAATCTGTCAGTTAGTATACTGTTTTATCTTACATTGTTTTTTGCAGAAGTTTCACTGTATCAAATCTCTAAACACATACTATACATGGCACTTGGAGATCAACTCACATCTTTGTCAAAGTGATCAGCAAAATGTCATTCCGGCAACAAAATGTTACACACATGCGTCATTTGAATCATTCTTTCAAATCAGCAACACTGATGTGATTTATGCAAAACACTGCAGTGCAGTCTTTTCCAAGACTCAAAAATAGAAATTCTACAGTTATCTGCTTACAGTTTTACAAAATAATTCTTCATGTGGGATCAGACAATGGCCGGGTTTCCCAGATTCGTTAAGAAGCTCTTAGGTGCTAAGAACTTCTTAGGAGCGTTCTTAGCACTTAAGAGCTTCTTAATGAATCAGGGAAACCCGGCTATTGTCAGTAAGGGGGCAAGTTCAAAACAATGAGGTTGGAGAACCAGTCCTGGACCAGAGCAGTCCAGTGGAAACTAGCAGTATCCCCGATGACCACAAACCTCTGACCTGTGCGACTACATCATGTACTGTAGTGCACTGAGTATTGTTAGTAGTAGATTGTTAACCCTCTTTGTCTTCCTCTACTTCTACCTCTTCCTCTTCCTCTTGCCCTCACTGCCTCCATGGTTACAGTGTTGTCACAACAGCTTGTCTGACGTCTGTTTGCAGTGCTCAGTCATGCACAATCGCTGTCTGCACCTTTAACACTAGAAGCGCCAAGCGCCGGTCATTTGACCGCAGACGCGTATTACTAGAAGCGCCATGTAGGTTTGACCTAGATATACCTAGAACTGCCGGGCTGCGGTCTTTTGACCGCAGTGATTACAAAAAAAAAAAAATCTTTTCACTCGATTAAATTCCAGGACCCTACGTTCACGACTTTTCCTAAATACGCGTGTTTTATCACCCTCAATTTTTACATGATCAAAAGCACACCGGTACAAGCTAGTTTAGAGCTATTTTGCGCTCACTTATGTGACAACACTATGTTGTCTCACTTTCGGCCATGTTTGTCCAGGCTGCTATTATCTTTTCTCACAGCAGATGTTGCAAGGATTTCCTGTCAGTCGGGCATGAGAATAATATTTTACCATAAAACATGTAGTTTATATATGTACAATATGTATTATATATATGTGATTTATTTTAATTTTAACTATTTTTTATTTACATGGCATAGTCTATGGAGGCGACTTACAGTGGTAAAATGCAAGTTTTGAAAATGTTGCGACGTTGTTCTATTAGGCAGGCCTACGGGTCATTCCACCTCAATTCAACAGATTTTAGAGAAAATTTCTGCTTGACCATCTCAGATTTGCTTCAAACTTTTACCATCTAAAGAGTAAACATTTAAACGGACTTAGCCAAAATATTAGATTGGTATACTTAATACATCCAGAGAAAAACATTTTTGAACATGGTACCCCCCTTCTGATTTTTGGCACATTGGCGCCCTCATCTAAATCTGCAGCAAAGTTCAGATGTCATTATCTCAAAAAGTGTTCAAGCTAAAGACTTCACATTTTCTGTGAATAATGATTGCTACCTATAGATTCCACATATTCATTCGTAAGTCGTATGTGTTGACACTGACTGTGTTTCAATCTTGTGAAATCAGAAGAAAAATGGCAGATTTCTTTCACACCCCTGCATTGGGTGCCCCATTACACAATTTGTAAACAAAATGTTTGGCAAATGGTTATGTCTCTCTACAGAAGTGTTTAAGCTGTCTTTGAAAAAGTAATGAAGAGGTGTCTATATTGCTTTTTTGTTGGAAGTATTGTAACACAAAACTGAAAAACAATCAATTTGGATATTATTGTATCTCCCCATTACAGAGGTATGACAAGCTATACCAATGAATTGAACACATCTCCAGAAAGAGTATGGAATGGGCTTTCAGACTGTGAAATTTCAAGATGGTATTATGGCTATGGTTATTGAAATGTTATTTTTGAAGTATTGGTCTACTATAACAACACATTGCTGATATCCATGAACAGTGACATCTAGTGGCATTAAATAGTGACAGCAGCAATTTATTTCGGAAATACATGAAATATTTTATTAGTTCATCACTCAGCAAGTAAATGAAAATATAAATGTTTAACAGTATGAGACATAAACATCTGATACTTAGGAATAAGACAAGGATTATGAAATCATGAAATAATAGCACAAAAAAACAATGCTAATTGTTGTAATAGACCAATATTTAAAAAATGTTTTTTAAATAACTGCAGCCATAATACCATCTTGAAATTTCACAGTCTGAAAGCCCATTTCATACTCTTTCTGGAGATGTGTTCAATTCATTGGTATAGCTTGTCATACCTCTGTAATGGGGAGATACAATATCATCCAAATTGATTATTTTTCAGTTTTGTGTTACAATACTTCCAACAAAAAAGCAATATAGACACCTCTTCATTACTTTTTCAAAGACAGCTTAAACACTTCTGTCGAGAGACATAACCATTTGTCAAACATTTTGTTTACAAATTGTGTAATGGGGCACCCAATGTGGGGGTTGAAAAAAAATCTGCCATTTTTCTTCTGATTTCACAAGATTGAAACACAGTCAGTATCAATACATACGGCCTGCGAATGAATATGTGGAATCTATAGGTAGCAATCATTATTCACAGAAAATTTGAAGTCTTTAGCTTGAACACTTTTTGAGATAATGACATCTGAACTTTGCTGCAGATTTAGATGAGGGCGCCGATGTGCCAAAAATCAGAAGGGGGGTACCATGTTCAAAAACGTTTTGCTCTGGATGTATTAGGTATACCAATCTAATATTTTGGCTAAGTCAGTTTAAATGGTTACTCTTTAGGTGGTAAAATTTTGAAGGAAATCTGAGATGGTCAAGCAGAAGGCATTTGTTGAATTGAGGTGGAATGACCCCTACGTGTGTAAAAGATATTTTCAGCTCAAATTCGTCTTAGCCTATTTATGTACATAGGGCGCGTATGCCTACGTACATTCATAGTTGTATATCTTATCTTCTATTTGTAGGCTATCTTTTAAAGCTCAGACTAAAGCATTTTCTTACATATTTGCTGGACAAACTGAGTTACGTCGCTTCAAATACCTATTTCCATTTAGATGAAGTACAGAATATTAAGTGACGCAACGTTAACTTTCTCGACTAATACGCAGGAGACCCGGGTTCGCAACTATGCACGAGCGATATTATGTAGCTTATATTGACTGAATTCACTGACCGTTTTTCAACGTCGATGAACAATTATTTTTTGTTAATGGTTTTTAATAACAAACTATCTGAAATAAACGGATGAATCACAATACTGTTTAGGCCTACCATTAAAATACCAATTACCACAAAATAATTTCGCCAGCCAATAATTTTCTGAGCCAAATTGAGCCGCCATCTGACAAACTTTGACTAAGCCAGTTAGACTTTTTGCATCTAAAAATAATTATATCATGGTGACACGCGAAAAAACGATAGCCTAGAAACTAGGCCTACATGAGATTTTCCCACTGGACACACCACATCAGTATTGTGCTCGTTGCTACGATACACAGGACTCACAGTGAGTTGACGACCAATTAAAATTACATGGGGAAAAGAAGCAAACAAGGTAGCCTGATTTTGATCTCACCTTACATACTTTCCTAATTCCTTCGTAGGGCTACTCAGACTTTTGTTAAAGGAGTCATAGAATTCAAAACCACATTCACCTTGTTACTGTTAAATTTAGGCTGCGAGCAGTGTCCAAAGGACAACACCAAAGACTTTACCGCGTCCCCCGCCTGCTTTCGTATGCAAATTGGGAAATAGAAACAGCCGTGATGAAATGCTCCAATCTGAACAGAGCTCAGATAACACGTAATAGGCGCCCATCCCCCTTTAGATACACCCCTCGGCCCCTCTCATTTGCATACCTTCGATTAATAATTCTTGTTAAACTGCTCTTACGATGCTAGTATCTAGATGTGTGGTCTATGGCAGAGACGTTGTAATGCTAGCGTTATTACAGCTAACTTTGGAGAGTTACTATACTAAGAAATGTACTGATAAAACTTACCAATCTAACACATTCATTCTGTTGGGGAATCTGCTGCACTTCATCTTCGTCAGAACCTTCTTCTGACTCGGTTTATACATGTACGGCTGTATTCCTTATTTAAATCAATTGTTGATAGCTTTATCAAAGACTTTGGCTTTATTTACCAGCAGTAAACGTAGTTTCACTTTGCTCTAGCTTCAGACCGGTGGATTGAGCCAATCAACTTTCAGGACATATCGGCCAATAGACCAATCAGCGCGCATCTCATTTGAATATTCATGAACTTGCTGAGTGGGCGGGAAAAACAAACTGTTTCATTGCAAGGCTTATTTATGACCTTGTATTAGGCGATCTAGCAGTGCTCCTGGGGCGTTTTCAGCCCCACAAATTTACATATGACATTATTTAGGCTCAAAGATCAATTTGTAATGGTCAAAAAATGCGTTCTATGACTCCTTTAAATCTTCAGGGCCCGGTTGCACAAACACCAAAACCAAAGATTGATGATGTGAACCAAATATTCTGGAACATATGGATTTACAGCATTACACCGTTTCCTTTCCAGAGATTGCTGCGCTGTTCACAACGCATGCAGTCATTGAAGTGAAACGTGCAGAACGTTGTCCAAAACAATACAATAACATTCTGTGTTGATATCTAGTACAATATACACATCTGTAGACATGAAGTGGCAACTAAAGTCATTATCAGTCATGAAAACTTTGGCGGCTGCATTTAGGTTTTGGCTGAGCCAGCTAGCCAGCCAACAACTTCATCAGCCAGCCGTTATTCTCAAAGCAAATGGCTTCGGGGTCTATACATAACACACTATCCATTGCAAACATAGCCTATTTGAAACCGATCATCCCCCCTCCCCCTTACACTTGTCTAGGCTACTTAGGCTACAGACATCACCGAGGCATTGAGGACAATTAACTGCCTCCCCACCCCCACCCCATCTCTCTGTCCCCTGCATACTAGGCTGTAGGCTGGCCGTTTAGGCAACTCGTGGAAGAATGTGCAATCGTGTTTCATCGCATGCGCGTTTCAGAATGTTCGAATTCGCCAGCGTGCGTGTAGTTATGTGAATAGAAAAGAATAGAATAGAGTATATTCTACTTTATTGATGCCTTGTACAAAAGAACTTCCGTCATGGATAGGTTAGGGATCGAACCAGCAACCCTTGGATGTTGAGGCCGAAGCTCTAACCAGTGAGCTACAGCTCTGCTTTGCAAACTTGTGAAAATGTGTGTCTCAATGCTGAATCTCGAATTCACATAGAAGTTAGCTTAAATTGTAGAAACAATAGGCCTATAGCTTTTTTTCAGCAGACATCGCAAACATAGCCTACACATTCGCAAAACGGAGAATATCATTCACTCATTATTTTTCAATCATGATACTTCTCGCGCCTATGCCTGCTCAGCATAGCTCTCTCTATCTCCCTCCCTCCGAGGTAGCTAGACCCTGTAAGATGCTTCTCCCTAAATGAATGAAAGTTGTTTTAGAAAGTAGCCACGGTAGCCTGTAAAATGCGGCATGAAATCCTGGCTACTGTGTAATTGAAACCAGACTGTTAGGCTCTTTGTTCCAGGTCCGATCATATAGGCTACCTATTAAATGAATAGAAGTGAATTTGGGGAGTGAATTAGAACTAGCCACCCATTCACTTTTAGAGCATTTTAGTTGAAAGTCAAGTTTGCTTAAGGTTTGTTCAAGAACTCTTCCAAAGTTTTTACCTCAAACAACACAAATCAACACAAATACATGAACAGATAACTCAAACGTGCTGTATGTCATAATGAAAGAAACAACCACAGACTATCAACAACACGGTCTGACACGAATGACACATGGCTTAGTGCAAACTGAATTTATGACCAAACGATTTGATTCGTGCACGAAGCGCCATCTAGCGATCATAATGTGTAAGTAACAGCCTCCCAGTCTAAGGACTCAGCGGTCTTTTGACCGCCTCGCCGCGCTTTAAGTAGTTCACAACAGCACGGCGCTTCTAGTAGGTCGTCAAAGCGGTCAAATGACCGGGGCGCGGCGCTTCTAGGTGTAAGTGGGTCAGAACGGCACGGCGCTTCTAGTGTTAACTATAGAGTGTATTATTCTAAACAATAAAGGCCCCGGTACAGTCCACACACCCGACTTGTCGTGCGACATGTTGACGTCACGGGGAACGTTGTAACCATGTATACTTGCGCGTGGTAGTCGCGACACAATTTGCAGTATTCTCCTGAACAGAGGCACGGTAACCATTGATGTTAATGGTAGTAGCAACTAGCTTCTTTGCTGATATTTCAGACTTAGCTTGCACAACTGAAGGATTAGCCTACTATCTCGTTTATGAGATGAGTTTGTGTAATCTCCCTAAATGGAAAGAAAATGCTTATGTGCTTATGTGCCTCGGTCCTAGTCATTTCCCCCTAATTCCTCCTGTTGCAACTCTCACTGGTAACTTCGTTAACTTATCCAACGTAGTTCACGACTGTAAACAAATCAGTCATCCAAACGGCAACTCTCGCTGCAGCCTAGCCAAGTTAACTTCCCACTTCTCAAACTTACTATTATTCAAACTTCATGACTACAGTCGTTTTAAAAATGAATGGGCTTATTTAAGATGTTGGATAGGCTATATGATAATGCCTGAATGTGGTTTATGTGGTTGATGACTGTAGAAGGACACTGGCTCCGTGAGCTTGGCTTCAATCTCTTCCTAGTTGTCGTGCGAGGTTGGCGCGAGAGGCTGATATCAAATGTTCAGTGCGCGACACGTCGGCGCGCGGCTGAAATGTGGCTTGCGACACAGGAAATTACGTCATTTTGACGTCACATTGTCGCGCGACAGGTCGGGCGCGTCGAGTATACTTCTAGCTAACATCTTCTCTGTTACATTGTTTCTGTTCTTACAGACTTGTTGGCTGTAAACTAAAAGGACAATTTCTGGCCATGACTCTTCAGTGGGCAAACTCCCACCTAAGAGAGCTGGACATCAGTGACAGTGAGCTTCAGGACTGTGGAGGAGAACTGCTCCATCAACCACTGAATCAAGACTGTAAAGTGAGGTCTGTATTTTGCACAGCACACACAAACTGGTGTTTTCTGTTTGATCTCATAAACAGTCCAAATCCTTTTTACTGGCATTTCATATTTGGAAATGTAAGAAGTACAGAGGACTTGTTGCTTACAGTGTTTTCCTCTCTCACTGTAGACTCATCAGCCGTGGACTCAAACACAGCTCCTGTGAGGTTGTGGTCTCAGTTTTGGGGTCATGTATTTCTCAACTGAGTGAGTTGGACATGAGTGGCTGTGATCTGCAAACATCAGACGAGAAGAAGCTCTCTGGTCTTAGAAACCCAAACTGCCGACTGGAGAAACTGAGGTCAGTTATACTCTAAAAGACACAGAGTTCATAGAGGCCTTATTTATACATTCACACTTTGGACATATAATAATGCTATTTTTGGGCACTAGAATCAATTAATGAATTTGTTTTGTTGTGCCAATGTAAGTGAACTGATCCCAGATCTGTTCTATATGGTGTTCATTTATCTGTAGAGTGAATTATTCAGACAATAAAAACATCTGTGTTACTCTTGACAGGTCTCACTCTTCATTATTCTCTGTTTCTGTTCTTTCTGTTTCTGTATTAAAAATATCAGTTTCCACTCTTTATATTTCCTCTCTGATTTACATGTTTGTTTTACAGACTTGTTGGCTGTGAACTAAAAGGACAATTTCTGGCCTCAATTCTTCAGTGTGGAAACTCCCACCTAAGAGAGCTGGACATCAGTGACAGTGAGCTTCAGGACTGTGGAGGAGAACTGCTCCATCAACCACGGAATCAAGACTGTAAAGTGAGGTCTGTGTTTTGCACAGTGCACACAGACTGGTGCATTCTGTTTGATTTATTAAACGGTCTACATTGTTTTTGCTGACATTTTGTGTTTGGAATGTTAGGAGTGTAGAGGACATGTTGCTTATAGTGTTTCCTCTCTCACTGTAGACTCATCAGCTGTAGACTCAAACACAGCTCTTCTGAGGTTGTGGTCTCAGTTCTGCAGTCATATATTTCTCAACTGAGTAAGTTGGACATGAGTGGCTGTGATCTGCAAACATCAGAAGAGAAGCTGCTCTCTGGTCTTAGAAACCCAATCTGCCACCTGGAGAAAATGAGGTCAGTAAAGCACAGAGTTCGTAGAGGCCTTATTTATACATTCACACTTTGGACATACAATAATACCACTGTTTTGGGGCACTAGAATCAAGAAATTAATTTGTGAATTATTTTTTTATTGTTGTGTCAATGTTGATGTGAGAGATTTGGTCCCAGACCAGTTGACGGTATAACTGATGTGTCCCATTTATGACTGTTAACAGTAGACTCTGTTAACCCTTCAATATCAACATCAGCGTTTCACTCTGGCATTGATGTGTTCTGTCTGATTTCACTATTTGCACTCTTCTGTTACGTCATTTATGTTCTTACAGACTGGTTGGCTGTAAACTGAGAGGAAGATTTCTGGCCTTGACTCTTCAGTGGGCAAACTCCCACCTAAGAGAGCTGGACATCAGTGACAGTGAGCTGCAGGACTGTGGAGGAGAACTGCTCCATCAACCACTGAATCAAGACTGTAAAGTGAGGTCTGTATTTTGCACAGTGCACACAGACTGGTGCATTCTATTGGATGTAAGAACGGTCCATCTTTTATTCATTTGCATTTGATATTTGGAATGTAAGAAGTACAGAGGACATGTTGCTTGCTGATAATGTTTTCCTTTCTCACTGTAGACTCATCAGCAGTGGACTCAAAGGCAGCTCCTCTGAGGTTGTGGTCTCAGTTCTGCAGTCAATTATTTCTCAACTGAGTGAGTTGGACATGAGGGACTGTGATCTGCAAACATCAGAAGAGAAGCTGCTCTCTGGTCTTAGAAACCCAAACTGCTACCTGGAGAAACTGAGGTCAGTAATACTCTCAAAGACAGGTCACAGAGGCCTTATCTACACATTCAAGTTTAAGTTTATTTGTCATTCTAGACACATAAAACATCTACAGTGTACATTTGCAATCTGTTCAAAGATAAAGTAAAAACAAACTGTTTTAAAAGTGGCAATTCAAAAAAGGCAAGTGTAAAACTAATAAATTACAATCAAGTTCTTAAGTTCAGATGCTTAAGAATATACAGAATAATGAGCATAATAAATGAATACACCGAATCGGTTTAAATCGGTATCGAAGTACACAACTTGTGTGTCAGTTACAAAGAGTTTAACAATTGTATGGCCTGTGGGAAGAAGCTTTGGCAGCATCTGACTGTTGCAATATCTGGAGAAACTGCGGTCAGTAATACTCAGAAAGGGTTCACAGAGGTCTTATCTACACATGCAAGTTCTAGTTTAAGTTTATTTGTCATTCCAGCCATATTTGTAAAACATCTAACGTGGAGTGGAAATGTTTCTCAGGACCAGTGTGCATTTACGATCAACTGAAAGATAAAGTAAAAAAAAGTTTTAAAAAGCAGCCATTAAGAAAAGACACAAGCAACACCAATAAAGTGCAATCAAGTGCTTGAGTTCAGATAATTAGAAATATGCAGAATAATGAGCATAATACTTGAATACACTGAATGGTGTTAAATTGATACCTACGTATACAACTTGTGTGCCAGTTACAACGAGTTTTAACAATCGTATGGCCTGTGGGAAGAAGCTTTGGCAGCTTTTGACTGTTGTTGTTTTTCTGAAGCAATATGTCCTGCCAGACGGCAAGAGAACAAACAGTCCATGTGCCGGGTGAGAGGAGTCTCTTATAATGCAGAGAGCTTTCTTCCTGCACCTGCACCAACTCCACACTTTGGACATACAGTAGAGTAGAAGACTGTCACTGTTCTGGGATGCTAGACTCAAGACATGAGTTTGAGAAGCACTGGGCTTTTAATGTCCATGTTGATGTGAGAGAACTGGTCCCAGACCTGACTAGTATGATACTCCCTGCTGATGTGTCCCATATAGAGCCCTGTTAACTGTAGAGTGTATCAAATAGACACTAACAACATCAGTTTTCATATTTCCTCCCTGATTTCACTTTTTGTGATTCTCTGTTACATGGTTTATGTTTTTACAGACTTGTTGGCTGTAAACTGAGAGGAAGATTTCTGGCCTTGACTCTTCAGTGGGCAAACTCCCACCTAAGAGAGCTGGACATCAGTGACAGTGAGCTTCAGGACTGTGAAGGAGAACTGCTCCATCAGCCACTGAATCAAGTCTGTAAAGTTAGGTCTGTATTTTGCACAGTGCACATCTTGTTTTCTGTCCTTTCATGTTTGAAATGTAAGGAGTATAGAGGACATGTTGCTGATAGTGTTTTCCTCTCTCACCACAGACTCATCAGCCGTGGACTCAAAGACAGCTCCAGTGAGGTTGTGGTCTCAGTTCTTTCATATATTTCTCAACTGAGTGAGTTGGACATGAGTGGTTGTGATCTACAAACATCAGAAGAGAAGCTGCTCTCTGGTCTTAGAAACTCAAACTGCCACCTGGAGAAACTGAGGTCAGTAAAACTCTAAAAGAGTTTGCACTCACAGAGGTCTTATCTACACATTCAAACTTTCAAAGAATTTTGACATTCAGACTTTGGGCATAGAAGCATTTTGAGAAACATTGCTCTGATTGTTGGGGCTGTGTTGATGAGAGGGAGTTGACTCCAGATCAGTTCAGTGCTCCCTGCTAGTGTGTCCATGCACATATAGAGCTCTACATCCACACAGGGAGCTGGACGCTGAGATTGGGATGATTAGTGGGAGTCCATTTGCAGGGAAGCTGCACAAGACCTAAGCTGTATTATTTAATTTTGCACACTGTTTTTCTGAAGGTGATGTTATGGTACTTCTATAATATTAATCATAAAACTAGGCAGTGACCAACTACATTGTCACAAATTCAACTAATAAACTAATTTAGAGAAGAAGCTTTCAGGCTACAAAGTCTGTATTTGCTGCAGGAGGAGGATTCTGTGATGAAAACTTATTTCAAGCCCAACTCCATTCTTACAAGCAGAAACTATTGTATTAGTCTGTGCCCTCAAATCAATGTGTCAATATCTCTTATAGAATGTTAATTATATCTTTTTGTATTTTTCTTTTCCAGAACTAAAAATGTTTATAGTAATCCTAAGAATATGAATGTACTCATGCCACCATTCTGTTTTCTGACGTCTGTCTCTTGCTCTCTCACTCTATGCAGACTTGCTGGTTGTACTGTAAGCTAACAGAGGAATTCTGTAAGGCTGTAGCCTCTGCGTTGCAGTCCTCCATCTCCCTAAAGGAACTGGACCTGAGTCACAATGACCTGAAGGAGTCGGGAGTTCAGCTTCTCTCTACAGGACTCAGTAGCCCTCACTGTAAACTGACGACTCTAAGGTTGGTGGGCACTGTTGGCTGCCTGTCTATAATCTTTGGAATAAATCATCAGCTGCAGTATATGTTAAAACAGACTGAGTCAGTGGCAGCTTTTGAAAACAAGCTGTGGAATGATGGCATCAGTGCTGAAAGGGACACCTTCCCAGCTCTGACCTGCAGGATGCAGTTTTAGATCAAGTACATTGTCATGTTGATATTATAAACAGAATAACAATAGATCCAGAGGTGATTATACCAGGGTATTTAAAACGTCATGCTTTAACAAGGCAACAGGGCCAGATGACATGTCTGCTTTTCTAATTAAAACATTTGCAGAGGAACTCCCACCGGCCTGGCATCCACTCTTTCAGCTCTCTATAGATTCCCAGTGTGATGTGGCAGCTCATAGGCGCGTCCTAATGGCGGCCGCTATGAGCTTTCATCTGCATTTTACCGTTTGAACTCACTCATGCTGATAACTTCACTCCTGTCCTCCATTACTACATGTACTCATTGTTCATTCCCCACGCTGTGTGTATTGTTAGTGTGTGTAGAAACAGAAGGGTGCACACATACTGAAAACCACACCGAACATTTCACTCACCTTTCATTCATTCATTCATTCATTCCACATCAAACTCTGTTTATTTAAATGCCCATACATGGCAACAACATCAGACAGGTAACATCTTACAAATATCTAGGGGTCCACTTTGATAAAGATCTTAACTGGCACACACATGTGGCAAATGTTTGGACAAAAATCCACCAGCATCTCCATTTCCTGCGGAGACTGAGAGTGTTTGGGGTTTGTGAGAGCATCATGTTAATTTTCTATAGAGCCACCATAGAGTCCATCTTGCACTATGGCATCACCAACTGGTTTGGACATCTGACAGTTAAGGTCAAGGCCCAACCAGGTAATGTGGTCAGAACAGCTGGACAAATGATGGAGTCCCTGCTCCCCTCACTCTCCAAGACATATCTGAGCAGTCCACTCTACAGCAGGCTGACAGAATTCTATCTGACCCCTCCCATGTGCTGTACCAAGAATATGAGCTCATGAACACAGGAAGGAGGTACAGGGTCCCTTTCTGTTTAGCACAATCACTACAAACATTCCTCTGTCCCCCTGTCAGTCAACATGATGAATGGGCAACGTGGGCAGAACAGTAGGAAGGCCCAAAACCAATACTAAGTGCTGAGTAGGGGGCTGTGTATGGGGGCTGAACTGAGTGGAGATGTGCTGAGGCTGTGGTGTATGGATGTGCTGTGTGTGACTGGAGAGTACAGAGAGAGAGAGAGTGAGTGTCTACTTTGGGACTGTGCTTAATGGGACTGGGTGGGAGAGAGTGCTATTTATGGGCTATTTATTGGCCTTCTAAAATGATGTGAGTGCCATTTATGGTATGACAGATGGCTGTGAAAGTGTGCCCTTTTTGTATTCTATATTTTTATTTACTCTAAGTATAACATATGTGCTATGTTCTGTGATGTGTTGTGTATTGTGGCTGTGGCAGCTTACCCCTTATCCAAAACACATTTCTCCCATGAGATACCTACTGTAATAAAGGAACCTTGACCTTGATGCAAGCATTTCAGAATAGTGGAAAAGAGAATGCAAAAGTCAGTTAGATACATTTAGTCTTATCTGATCAATCAGGAAGAGACCAATTATTTGCCTTAAGTTAAGTTAACCCCTAGGAACATGAATCACCCCTGCTGCCCACATGACACAACAAGACAACAACAACAAGTTGTTTACATGGCTGCAGAGTGTGTAATGTAGTGTTTCTCCAGTCCATGTCCCTGCTGTGTACATAATGTGAGTGCTACACACATCTGTGTCTGTGTCCATCCTCATGAGATACAGTGACCTCATGGTGCTGAAGGATGGCCTGAAAATGTCCAGTGTTCAAAGACTGACCTTCCACTCTCCTTTGAAACAGGCTCAATCTATGCTACCTCTCTAAAGCAAGCTGTGAAATGATGGCATCCGTGCTGCAAAGTGCACCTTCCCATCTGAGAGAACTGGACATGAGTGACAATGACCTGCAGGATGAAGGAGTGGAGCTGCTCTGTGCAGGACTAAGAGATCCACAATGCAAGCTGGACACACTGAGGTCAGTAATTAGGAATGTTATGTAATATAGTACTGTATGTTAACCACCAGGAAGAAAAACCAATGTGCCTGTGTGTGATGTCAAATTGTACATCTGTGAATATTGATATTGATCTGCACTTGTCATGTTAAATGATGACATTTAGGGATTGTCAGTCAAACTGACTGAATAAGCAAATTACCTGTATACCTTTTACTGCATTTCCTTCATTTATGATTAAGAAAATCATCTCTTGTTTCAGACTGTCTGGTTGTCTCATCACACATGAGGGCTGTTCTCTCTTGTCCTCTGCCCTCAAATCAAACCCCTCCTACCTGAAACAGCTGGATCTGAGCTACAATCACCCAGGAGACTCAGGTGTCAGAGAGCTCACAGACAGACTGAATGATCCCGGCTGTAAACTAGAGACGTTGAGGTGAGATGTGTTACATCTTAGATGACTTTCTAGCGGAGCTGTTCATCCATTTGTGTCCTGTGTTGGAGAGCTTTCTGTGTGGAGACTGAATATTCTGTCACGTTTCCAGATGATTCCCTTCCACATATTAAACTGGGCATGATGTGGCCCTTTAAGCACTGCAAGTAAAAGGCAATCCCCCAGACTTACACACACATATGAGGCTTGTGAACAGTTTGCTTTATTTAAAGCAAGTTTTAGAATTCATAACACAAGATGGGCAACCATGTCTGCCCAGGCTACAGAACATGATTAGGCACAGCTTGCACAGTGATCCACTGATGGGTGAAGGAGAACCAAGCTTTGAAAAATTCGTAGGTAAATAAAGAGATACATAAATCATTTAAATACATTAATAATGTCCACAACACAGGGGGCTGTAAAGACCACTTACATGGTGTAAGGAAAAGCACATTCATATTTGCACATGTTCAACTCCCAATGAGGAAGTTGATGATGCACTTGCAGAGGGAGGGGATATAAGGCCGAGCATGAGACGTTTGTCTGTTAATTTGAAGGGGCTGATGCTGTTTCACTGGTTCCCCCATTGGATTGCTTAGACTGAGTTCAGAGAATAGTGAGTTTGGCTTGGTAGCTGGCCAT
This sequence comes from Sardina pilchardus, assembly GCF_963854185.1. Taxonomy (NCBI): domain Eukaryota; kingdom Metazoa; phylum Chordata; class Actinopteri; order Clupeiformes; family Clupeidae; genus Sardina; species Sardina pilchardus. The sequence goes on along the minus strand of NC_084994.1, from coordinate 28,555,782 downwards.
GGTCCTGGGATGCCAATAGTGGAGATCACATGCGAGTGGTCCGTTAACACCCCAAGAGCGCTTTCATCAGAGGCCGCTACCAGAGGAAAGTAAACAAGAATTGTAGACCTGGTAAACTAGTCGGATATCTTGCTTTCGACTAACCCTTGATGTGTAGATTAGTAGACGTCCAAGGACCAATGACCAAGCATACGATTTCTATTGCTAGGGATACATTTGTGCTCATGACTAGAAGTGAAGGCTGAATAATGCGTATCTGCCCAACTTAGCCTGAGACCGGTGGGAAAAGCATCTGTGATGGAGAGTGAGCTGGATGGGGAGGACTGTGTAATGATATGAGATGTAGTGATTAGTGTAAGCAAGAGTGAGCATCTTCTCTGTTGACCAGATTGGTGGCAGTATAATAGGAGACTGAGAATGTAGAATCGCCATGGCTACAGCCGGGTAAGGGGATGCATTACTACCGTTAGAATAGAAGTGGAAAGACTGTAAGAAAATATGTTATGGTAAGTATGTTCTAGACACTGGAATAAATTGACAGAAAGGTGATTTAGAAGAGTGAAGGAGAGGCTTAAGTAAGCGTAATTCAGTCAGTGTTACTGATTGGTCAATATGCTCTGTTTGATATGAACCTTTAGGCTACTATGATCAATGGCTTGTAGATAAGGACACGTGGATGCAGATCTACGCCAGATTAACCTCACTATGCCACATTTCCTCACTACATCTCAACGGCCAAATGGCAAATATGAGTGCGAGGCTGAAAGTGATCCTGGAACAGAATCTGTTGCTATGATAAATGTGGGCCTCCTGCATGGCTTAAAGAGACCCTATGCAACTTTTTCATAGTCATAAAATCGCTCAGAGATCGTTGTTTTGCTTGACTGACCAGTTTCATCGAAAACACTAATATTTCCTCCCGCCCCCAGTGTCCCTATCCGCTATTGCAACCTTGCAACTTTCTGATGAGCGATCGTCTTCAGTTTACATCTGGAAGTCAGAGACGCGTAAGGAACAAGAAGAACCACGCTTGCAATTTATATATTTATATATAGCCTATATATGTATAAATATACACGCTAAAGCTGTCGGGGAAGCTCTGCAGAGAAATATGCAAGCATAAAACGAGCGGAAACGAAAAACGAAACCGAAACCAGAGATGAAATCGCCAATCCTGCATAATTCCTCTTTAAGGTTGAAACTCTGCATTCCAGATCATGAGCAGGTTGTGAGTTATCAGAGCAGCGCAGGGGTCTGGCATATCCTGCGTCTGCATTCTGTGCATGCGGTGCTGGCTAAGTGTGTGACTATTACATCCACGCGGCAGGTGGAGGTGTAGCGTGCCGCCAGATTTGTGCAAGCAGGGTGGACGTTTGAGCAATGGCCCAGATTGTGTTGTGCTTGCTGCTGGGCTCAGTGAAATATAACTATGGTTTACGGAGCACCGTGATCAAGTTGGACATGGTTGAACTACTCTGTGATACACGCAAGCACACAGGAGTGGCAACTGTGTTGTGCTTGTTTGGTGCAGCGGTGGCCATTCATGTGTTGCCCGAGCCATGAGAACGATGGGTGTCGGGGATCAGTGGAGCTTTTGCAGCATTTCTCAGAGCTCAGCAGAGCTGTTGCTGCATGGGTCTCAGCAGAGCTGTTGCTGCATGGGTCTCAGTAGAGCTGTTGCTGCATGCATGGGTCTCAGTAGAGCTGTTGCTGCATGGGTCTCAATAGAACTGTTGCTGCATGGGTCTCAGTAGAGCTGTTGCTGCATGGGTCTCAGCAGAGCTGTTGCTGCATGGGTCTCAGTAGAGCTGTTGCTGCATGGGTCTCAGCAGAGCTGTTGCTGCATGGGTCTCAGTAGAGCTGTTGCTGCATGGGTCTCAGCAGAGCTGTTGCTGCATGGGTCTCAGTAGAGCTGTTGCTGCATGGGTCTCAGTAGAGCTGTTGCTGCATGGGTCTCAGGGCTCATTTCACCCTGTGGCAGCCTTAAGCAACAATTGGACCTGGGCTGGAAGAGAACTGTTAGAAAATCATTTGCGTGAATAATATCCAATATTCAGCATGATACAACATACGACACATTATACATGATAGGCAGATAAGGCATGAATAGGCATGAAATGATGAGTAGGTAGATGGCATGAATTGATGGAAAGGAATGTTGTTCCATGGCATTGCTGGGTGCCCAAGCTGATGGTGCGGAAGTCCAGCGTGGCTCTGGGCATGGAATGGGTAGAGGGTAGAGGGGCATTCTAGCATGGCGAGGAGATCCTTGCAGTATATAATGTGTTGAGAAGAAAATGGAACTCTAGATATACGTGTGTGTGTGTGTGTGTGTGTGTGTGTGTGTGTGTGTGTGTGTGTGTGTGTGTGTGTCTTTGTGTATGTGTGGTGTAGAAAAACAGTCTCTCTGTATGTGTGTCCATTCATTCAGGGAGGAGAAATTTGATTTTGGGTGTTTTTGTAGGAAATTTAAGGAGTAACGGCAGTGTTGCCCTCTGATGATCAGTCGGGGCAGGTTCTATTTGAGTCTGTGCTCTGGATAAATACACATTAACACATTAAATCCCTCCCTAAGCCACTTTATGTTTACTTTTCTTTACATAGAAGCTACTCTTGAGACATATCCTGCTTGATATAGAGACTGAAGTTTCTTAAAGAGACCCTATGCAACTTTCTGCAGGAGACGATCGCTCCTTGTTTACATCTGGAAGTCTGAGACGAAGAACCACGCTTGCAATTTATATATTTAAATATAGCCTATACATGTATAAATATACACGCTAAAGCTGTCGGGGAAGCTCTGCAGAGAAAATGCAAACGAAAAACGAAACCGAAACCAGAGATGAAATCGCCAATCCTGCATATTTCCTCTTTAATGAACACATCTCAAACTCAGTATTGTGTCAAAACTGTATTTTCTTCTCTCATCCTTCTTAAGGTATGACCATGGAGGAGAGTGCAGGATTAAACCAGGACCCAGAAAATGTGAGTGATTTTACTTTTCCTCTATCTTCCCTCTGGCATCAGGGTGTGTGTGTGTGTGTGTGTGTGTGTGTGTGTGTGTGTGTGTGTGTGTGTGTGTGTGTGTGTGTGTGTGTGTGTGTGTGTGTGTGTGTGTGTGTGTGTGTGTGTGTGTGTGTGTGTGTGTGTGTGTGTGTGTGTGTGTGTGTGTGTGTGTGTGTGTGTGTGTGTGTGTGTGTGTGTGTGTGTGTGTGTGTGTGTGTGTGTGTGTGTGTGTGTGTGTGTGTCCACAGGAGAGGAGAACCACACACTCCTGTTTACACACTCCTGCGTGTGTGTGTGTGTGTGTGTTGGGAGTGTTGTGTGTGTGTGTGTGTGTGTTGGGAGTGTTGTGTGTGTGTGTGTGTGTGTGTTGGGAGTGTGTTTGTGTGTGTGTGTGTTTTGGGAGTGTTGTGTGTGTGTGTGTGTGTGTGTGTGTGTGTGTGTTGGGAGTGTTGTAAGAGTGTTGTGTGTGTTTGGAGTGTTGTGTGTGTGTGTGTGTGTGTGTGTGTGTGTGTGTGTGTGTGTGTGTGTGTGTGTGTGTGTGTGTGTGTGTGTGTGTGTGTGTGTGTGTGTGTGTGTGTGTGTGTGTGTGTGTGTGTTGTACACATGTCCTTTCCTACCCCATGTTCTGATGAGGATGTTCTCTCCTCTCTCCTCTCCTCTTGTGTGCAGATGCCTGTGAGCTCACACTGGACCCAAACACAGCATACAGAGGTCTCTCTCTCTCTGAGGGGAACAGAAAGGTGACATATGGGAGTCAGCAGCAGCCGTATCCTGACCACCCAGAGAGATTTGACTACTGGCAGCAGGTGCTGTGTAGAGAGGGTCTGTCTGGACACCACCCAGAGACATGTGACAGTCTGGGTCAGAGTCTAGTCAGCACGGGTCAGTCTGGACGCTACTACTGGGAGGCTGAGTGGAGTGGTGATGAGGATGAGGTAGCAGTGGCCTATAAAAGCATGGAGAGGAAAGGAAGTGGGGGCAGCAGCTTGATTGGATGTAATGCCAAGTCCTGGAGACTGGAGTGCTCTGGTGACAGTTACTCTGCCAGGCACAATAATAAGGAGACTGACATACCTGCCCCCTCCTCCTGCTCCAGCAGAGTAGGAGTGTACCTGGACTGGCCAGCAGGCACTCTGTCCTTCTACAGCGTCTCCTCTCACACACTCACCCACCTGCACACGTTCCACTCCACATTCACTGAGCCCCTCTATCCTGGGTTTTGGACTCTCTCCTCAGTGTCCCTGTGCCAGATCACATGACCTCCTAATCCTGCAGCAGAGGAGAGCCATGTTCTGATATGCTTGAGAGTGAGAGGGAGGAAAGGGGAGTCCTTTCATTTGAATAATAAATATGTAATCTGTGAATTGGTTAAAATGTCTCTGGTTTGTGTAGGGGAACAGAATGTAATTCATAGGAAAATTAAATACAAATAAAGACATTAAATAAAAGGTGTGTGTGTGTGTGTGTGTGTGTGTGTGTGTGTGTGTGTGTGTGTGTGTGTGTGTGTGTCATCATGTTCAGTTGTATGGCACATGTGCATTCTCAGGAGCAAGTATTTCACCAACTGGACCTTGACCTAAAGCTGTGGGCATCCAGGTGGGTGGAGAGGTTGAATAGTGATCTCCCTTGACCACCTACAGTAACCCCCAAATATATCTGGGTCCTGGATCCAGGATGCCCGCTCTGAGTGTGTGTACTGTATGTGCTGCCCAATACTCCGTGTGTGTGTGTGTGTGTGTGTGTGTGTGTGTGTGTGTGTGTGTGTGTGTTTCCCACTGCTCTGTGTGTGTATGTGCTGCCCACTGCTGTGTGTGTGTGTGTGTGTGCGCTGCCCACTGCTCTCTGTGTGTGTGTGTGTGTGTGTGTGTGTGTGCTGCCCACTGCTCTGTGTGTGTGTGCGCTACCCACTGTTCTCTGTGTGTGTGTGTGTGTGTGTGTGTGTGTGTGTGTGTGTGCTGCTGCCCACTGCTCTGTCTGTGTGTGTGTGTGTGTGCTTCCTACTGCTCTGTGTGTGTATGCTCCTGCATGGTGAGGTCACTGTTGGACATTTTAGGAAAGGGAAGGTCTAGACCAACTAACTAGACCAACTAAATCCAGTCATTCCAATAACAGAACGACCAAGACTGACCAGACTGACCTGAGTAGACTGACCTACAGGCAGATTCATCCAGAGGTGGACTTGGATCGGAGCAGTCCTGATGCAGGGGACACGTCCAGCTGCCTTTGTGTCCAGAGCTCTTTCTGGAGCTGGACACAACCAAAGCCTCAACAGCAAAGGAGATCCTGGCCCAGACAACTCTGACGGTGTCCACTCCTGCTTCCTCGGTCCCGCTTGGCAGATTCATCCAGAGGTGGACCACCTGAGGCTACAGTCACCTGACCACCTGAGGCTACAAGCCGCGTTCAACTTGACCTCTTGCAGCAGGGGCGGGGATACAAACCCTGCTATGAAGTTGTACACTCTCTACTTCCTGTGGTCTAGACTTGACCATGTGATGAATCACAAGGCACGGACCCGCACGGACCCTTGTGGATATGAGGAGGCATCTAAACACCTGCACATACGTCAGGGATGTAAAAGCCAATTAGGGCAAAGACCTGACGTCATGAAGGCAGGGTCTAGGCTCCGCTGCGCTCCGCAGTACCTCTCAAGCTGCTGCTCTGCTGCGGAGCAGCCGCCTTGCTCCCGCGATAAGTTGAGGCCATGTGATACCGACTGCCGAGTCGAAAACACCCATCTAGACCAACGTGGACAGATTTTTAACCAGGTGCATCTTGTGCTGCACAGTTTTTGTGCTGCGCAGCCATCTTGAACTCGCCTAGCAACCTGACCACCTGAGGCTACAGTCACCTGACCACCTAAGGCTACAGTCACCTGACCACCTGAGGCTACAGTCACCTGACCACCTGATGCTACAGTCACCGAGCACCTGAGGCTACAGTCACCGAGCACCTGATGCTACAGTCACCGAGCACCTGATGCAGGGGAAACGTCCAGCTGTCCTTGCAGGCAGACATGTAGGCAGATTCATCAACAAAAGAGGGAGCCTGCACATTAACATCAATAAGGAGAAGACATCAGTAATGTCCACACACAGCACAGGGTGCAATAAAGACGTCAGGAACAGCACATTCATATGGACAGATGTTCAACTCCCAGTACACACACAGCAAATGGATCACACTGCACACTAGTACACTAACAGGTTCAGCTCACCCAACCACATGTCCTGTCCAGTCCTGCGTCCTTCCAGCAGGAACGGCTCCCACTGCAGGACCACCTGCTCACCTGTCTGGGGAAACTGGGCAAATGATCTGTGTCTGGGTCACACCCCCGTCTAGGGTTAGGAGCAACAACAGAAGAGAGAGCCTGCACTGTGGGCAAAGACACATCGAAACAAAGTCCGTGAATGTGCTTGGAGAGTTTATTTGAAAGAAAACATGTATACACACTTGTCTGCTGAATCTTTGTGTTTGTGTGAGTCAGTGGTCAGTGTATCTGTATCAACATTTGAACATACAATTCTTAACATCTGCACGATTTAGTGTGTGTGCGTGTGTGTGCGTGTGTGTGTGGAAATGTTTCAGCAGAAATGATCTGTGTTCGGGTCACACCCCTGTCTAGGTTCAACATACAATTCTTAACATTTGCACAATTTTGTGTGCGTGTTTGTTTTTGTTTGTTTGTTTGTGTGTGTGTGTGTGTGTGTGTGTGTAACTAAAATCAATCAAATCGCTCAGCCTCGGGACAGCAAGGACGCTGGACACCCTGGGAGGGAGTGATCAACAGGACTATAAGCTGGGCTGACATGTGGAAGGTCCCCCAAGCAAGGTTGAGCTTCCTCATGAGGTCCACCTATGATACTCTCCCAAGCCCCAGCAACCTGTGCGTAGGGTACGGCTCAGAGGAAAAGTGCCCACTCTGTAATGGCCCAAAGCCAAGCCTGCAGCATATCCTATCCAGCTGCAGAACAGCTGTGGCACAGGGCCGGTACAGGTGGCGTCATGAGCGCGTCCTGCGGAAGCTGCCGGAGATCCTGGAGACACGTAGGCTGGAAGAGCATCCAACAGCAACAACAAAGCGGCTGATCCACTTCATTGGAGAGGGAGGAGTGGCACAGAAAGTCCCACGGGAGAAGAGCTCAGCCCGTTAGAACATCTGGATGGGACTGGACCCTCAGAGTGGACCTGGAGCGGCTGCTCAAGTCTCCAACTGAGATCAGCACAACCAACCTGCCACCCGACATCATCCTGTGCTCCACCACAGCTCGGGCTGTGATTATGGCGGAGCTCACTGTCCCGTGGGAGGGAGGGATGGATGAGGGGAGGGAGGGATGGATGAGGGGAGGGAGGGAGGGTGGGATGGAGGGAGCCTTTGAGAGGAAGAGAGAGCGCTACTCAGAGCTAACAGCTGAGTGCAGAGAAGCAGGGTGCTCAGCTGTCAGCTCCCCTGTAGAGGTCGGCTGCAGAGGGTTTGTGGGATCATCTCTGCAGCGCTTCTTGAAGAGTGTGGGAGTGACTGGTCTCCCACTCCAAAAGCCTCTGAGCCTCTTGAGCTTTGGGAAACAGCAATTTACATTTGTTCAGCATTTTCTGGAATTTCATTGATCAAACAACTAAGTGATGAATCTAGAAAATAATCAGCAGGCGTGTGTGTGTGTGTGTGTGTGTGTGTGTGTGTGTGTGTGTGTGTGTGTGTGTGTTTCCGCTATTGCTTCCTCTGTGTAGCATCATCCCTCCTGTTTTTCTGGCTTCTTCTGCTTCTATTTCTGTTTCATCCTTCCATTTTCTTCTCTTCTTTCACACACACACACACACACACACACACACACACACACACACACACACTCCCTCTCTCCTGATGATGATCCCTCTGATCATTTACATGATGTGTGAAGTATCCAGCACGTTAGATATCAGATAGAAAAGGAATGCTGTTTGTTGAATTTCTTACATTGACATTTGTACTTGAACTTGAATGTTGTATAGACGTATGTTTTCTAAAGATTAAAAAGACGAAGATAGAGTGAGAGTGGAAAGGTTTTTCAATCCACCATTATATAAATAATAAGTAATAATGCAGTATGTTACCATTTGGAGTTATTCAGGTGGAGTCATTTGATTTTTTGTAATAGATTAAATATGGTTTATATATTTAGTTAATATCACATATACTGTACCTTTGATATGTTTATATAAACAAAAGGACAACAGTATGTAGAATTGTACAAAATATTTAAATAAACTAAAATGTCACACAAAGATGTGTTCTGTGTGTTTGTAGCATCATGTTCAGTTACAAGGCACATGTGCATTCTCAGTGAGCAGAGGTCACTCCACTTCACATTGACCTAAAGGATACATGTGAGAAAGAGTTAAAGGTAAACTATGCAACATTTTTCAGTTAATCAATTTGTTTCATACTGTTATATATGATTAAATGAGTCATTTCCAGTCGAACAATGTTTTTTTTTTGGCTGGCCTAGTGGTCTGATAGCGGTAAAACCACATTCGCACCCATGGTCTAGGAAGTCTCATGTGAAGTCTCGATCATGCTCATGAAAAGGCAGACTGACTCCTCAACACACCCTCAACACTGTCTC
>NC_084994.1:28454673-28542173 GCF_963854185.1 Sardina pilchardus | reverse complement strand
ATCTTTGGTTGACAGGTTCAAAACTGCATGGAATTTAAAGTGTAGTATGACACCCTCTGAATGTACTGTATGCCACGTTTTGTGTCATTTGATTTATGGGGGACCCTTCAATAAATGAATGTGTAGCCTACATTAAGTGACTGTACACAATGCACACGCATGCACAAACACATGTAAAGATACATGCACACACATGCAAGCACACACACACACACACACACACACACACACACACACACACACACAATCTATGTGGGGCTACATGCCCACCAAGTTTCGTCCACCCCGGTCTTTCAGTCTACCGGGAATCCTTGACGGAAAATTCGACATTAGGGGAAAAAATATATATATACTGTATATATTTATTTATGACTAAACCTATATGACCACCGCTTTGCTGCGTGGTGGTCATAATTAGATGTGAACAACAGGTGGCGGTATACATTCCGCATGCTTCATGTCTGAATGTCCACTACCGTCAGAAATACGGCCAGCTAATTATCGCAGAATGTGCGGAAAACCTGTCTGAAAACGGAGAGAGATTTTGTGTGTGTCATTGAGGTTGTGTGAATATGTGTTGCTCAATTTATTATGTATTTTGTCTCCTTGTGTATCCAGACCACAGACACACAGACCAGTGTTTCCAGTGCCCAGCTGTGTGTCCATGAAGAGTGACCTGTCCATGGAGCAGCCTCTCAGACTCAGCAGTGGATCACAGTCTGATCCAATGTGAGATTTTACCTTTTGTATCCATATACATGAATAGACAGGTTTGTGTGAGTGTGTGTGTGTGAGAGAGAGAGAGAGGGGGGGGGGTTGTGTGTGTGTGTGTGTGTGTGTGTGTGTGTGTGTGTGTGTGTGTGTGTGTGTGTGTGTGTGTGTATGTGTGTATGTGTGTGTGTGTGTGTGTGTGTGAGAGAGAGAGAGAGAGAGAGAGATTGTGTGTGTGTGTATGAGGAAGAGAGAAAGAGAGATATATTTTATGTGTGTCATTGAGTTTGTGTGAATATGTGTCACTCAATTTATTATGTATTTTGTCTCCTTGTGTATCCAGACCACAGACACACAGACCAGTGACTCCAGTGCCCAGCTGTGTGTCCATGAAGAGTGACCGGTCCATGGAGCAGCCTCTCAGACTCAGCAGTGAACCACAGTCTGATCCAATGTGAGATTTTAGCTTTTTACATACAAAAGTAGACGTGTGCGTGTGTGTTTGTGTGTGACAGAGAAAGAGAGAGAGAGAGAGAAAGAGGGACAAGGGCATGTACATAGAGCATCATCCAACCTGGTCTGCCTGAGTTGGTGTGTGTGTGTGTGTGTGTGTGCGTGCGTGCGTGCGTGCCTGCGTGCGTGCGTGTGTGAATATGTGTGATCAAAGAATTAACTTTTGCTTTTTAGTCTTTTTGATTCTCTGGATTTACTGTATAAATACATTTAGTCTCTACAGTGTTGGGAGAAGCAATCTAACTGAGCATGCTCCAGTCTACAGGGATGAATTAGCAGGTAAACAGAAGTCTTCAAATGCTTATTTTTACTTTGTAATTACTTTTAAGGGACTGTTCCTAAGAACAAGACCCAGGGATATGTTTTAATATCTATTGTTGATATTCTGGACTCAATAATCAGTTAGCTGTTCAATGTCTACATGTTTAATTATTTGAATTGTAATGCCAATCAGACACACATATCTTGAAGAGAGCACTGATGACCCATAAAGCCAGCATGAAGAGGAGGTTTGAGAACATATGTGAAGGCATCATAAGGTCAGGGACTCAAACACTCCTGAACAAGATCTACACAGAGCTCTACATCACAGAGGGAGAGAGTGAAGGGGTGAATAATGAGCATGAGGTTTGGCAGGTAGAGTCAGCATCCAGGCCACAAACCACAGAAGACACAGCAATCAACTGCAATGATATCTTCAAGCCCTTACTTGGAAAGGAGAGACATATCAGAACTGTGATGACCAAGGGAATCGCTGGCATTGGAAAAACTGTTTCAGTACAGAAGTTTATCCTTGACTGGGCAGAGGAGAGAGCTAACCAGGATGTAGATTTCATGTTTGTGCTTCCGTTCCGTGAGCTGAATTTGGTCAAACATGATCAGTACAGTCTTCACAGGCTCCTGCTTGACTTCCACCCTGAGCTTAGAGAGCTGCAGAATGGTGAATACAAAGACTGTCACATTGTGTTCATCTTTGATGGTTTGGATGAGAGTCGACTTCCACTGAAATTCCAAGAAAATCAGAAGATTTCTGATGTAACACAAACATCATCAGTGGATGTGCTGATGACGAGTCTCATTCAGGGAACTCTGCTCTCCTCTGCTCTCATTTGGTTAACCTCCCGACCAGCAGCAACCAGTCAGATCCCTTCTCAGTGCATCAGTCAGGTGACAGAAGTACGAGGGTTCAATGACCCACAGAAGGAAGAGTACTTCAGGAAGAGGATCAGCGACCAGAATCAAGCCAACAGAATCATCTCACACATTAAGGCATCCAGGAGTCTCCACATCATGTGCCACATGCCAGTCTTCTGTTGGATCTCAGCCACTGTCCTTCAGCAGATACTGGAACTGGGGGGAAAAGGGAAGAAAGCCCCTAAAACTCTGACTGAGATGTTCATACACTTCTTGCTCATCCAGACCACCAGGAAGAACCAGAAGTATCAAGAGGAAAGTGAGACAGATAGACAGAGGCTCCTGGAGTCACATAAGGGTGTCATTTTGAAACTAGCAGAGCTAGCTTTCAAGCATCTGGAGAATGGCAATCTCATGTTCTATGAGGAAGACCTGAGAGAGTGTGGCATTGATGTCAGTGAAGCCTCAGTCTACTCTGGCATGTGCACTGAGATCTTCAGGGAGGAATGTGTGTTTCACCACAAGAAGGTCTACTGCTTTGTGCATCTGAGCATCCAGGAGTTTCTAGCAGCCATGTTTGTGTTTCATTCCTACATGTCTGGAAATCTGGAGGAACTGAAATCTTTCCTCCCCAAAAGACACAGAGACAATCAAGTGTCCCTTTCTTTGCATATCCTGTTGAAGAGAGCTGTGGACAAGGCTTTGGACAGCGATAATGGACACCTGGACCTTTTCGTCCGCTTCCTTGTAGGCATCTCAATGGAGAGCAATCAAGCCCTCTTGCAAGGCTTATTGACAAACACACACAGCAGCTCAGAGAGCATCCAGAAAACATGCCAATACATCAAAGTTCTGAAGGGGAAGTCTCCTGAAAGATGCATCAATCTTCTTCACTGCTTATTTGAAATGAACGATCATTCTCTGCATCAAGAAGTCCAAACCTATCTCAAATCTCCAGATGGCCTCTCAGGTGAATTGTCACCTGCCCACTGTTCAGCACTGGCCCACATGTTTCTGATGTCTGAGGAGGTGCTGGATGAGTTTGACTTGAGCAAATACAAAACATCCGAGGAGGGACGGAGGAGACTGTTGCCAGCTTTGAGATGCTCCAGGAAGGCTCTGTGAGTATTACAATTCTGTTAAATTCTGAGATTATCTATTTTATGTTAACTATTGCTCCTGTTACTTGTATTTCACAACACCTGCTATTTTGCATAGTGTCAGGATGTGGATTTGAGCCCAGACGCAGAGGCAGAGACTTAATGAAACTTGAAAATGAAATGAAATTAGACTTTCAGTCTTTTACTGAAATGATGAGTCACAGATCAATAGGAGCAAACAGTCAAAGGGATCAATATTCACACAACATGACAAGGCAAAGATCTGAATGAAGTTTATTCAGCACAGGGAAATATTCACATAAGAAAATCCACAAATTGAGACAATTGCCAAGTGAGACAGGGGAGTTCAGTCCACAAACATAAAGGTCAGGGCTTTTGTGTAATTCCAAAAACAGTATATTCAAGAATTCAATCCAAGAGAGTGAGAAGTCCACATAGAGAGAAAGAAGTCCACTTGTAGGCTAATGAGTAATCCAACACAAGTATTCCACATAGAAGTTAAAGCGTAAGTTTGGCAGAAAATGAAAATACTGTAAAGCTATTTTCTGAATGAAAATACATCAACTAAGCCGTGGAGGAAGTAATTTTCGCTCATCACGCAGTACAGAGCTAGCACCATAGACAGTAAAAGATATGGACAGAGCTATCACGTAGACGGCAGCAGAGACCGAGGAAGCAAATCTCAACGTTTTTTTTTAGGTCTTCTTGTCTCCTGCGCAGGCTCAGATGTCGTACATGTGACGTAGGCACGTAGTCTGACCGAGTCTGACCTATGGCGACGCTTTACTCTCGCTGGACGCATGCGCCTTTTACACTTTAGCATTGACTTTCGAAAAACGTTAATTACTCAGCCGATAAGACAGTTACAAGATTATTATGTCAATTTCACAATGTAGTATGTACCCCGACAATAGAACATTTTCATATAAAGGCTTAAAACGCTTCAGCTCTAACGTAATTTGATGTCAAAGTGGCGCTTACGCCCCATAGGATTCAATGGAATGGCCAGCTAGCCACGGTCTTCTCGTTAGCATGGCGGCCGCCATACTGTCTACACTCTCAGAACGTTCGCTGCCCCCTTGGCTAGCACTGGCAGGACCTACAGCCCAAAATCGCAAACAGTGGGTTAGCATAGGGCTTTCAGCCATGCGCTTTCAAAATCGCATTTTTAAACCACTAACATTGCTCAAAACAGCGGCAAACCTCGTCAGCAGCTTGCTCTAGGTGTCTACACATAAAACGAAGCACCAATCAGTCTGTAAACTTTGGAATAGTCTGTATACACGTAGAATCAGTTCGAGACCGCAACCTAGTCTGAAGCACAGAAATGTCACGCGAGATCTCACACGAGAGCTCGTGGACTTTCGTTCGTGAGGAACTGGAAGGGGTTAGTGTTCATAACAGTCTTCTTTTATAAACGTCGGGTTCGTGAGCCAAGTTGTTGGTGGTTCGTTTTATGTGTAGAGACCTAGAGCAAGCTTCTGACGAGGTTTGGCGCTGTTTTGAGCAATGTTAGTGGTTTAAAAATGCGATTTTGACTACCCGTAGGAATAGCTCCCATGCTTCCGTGTGAGATCTTGCGAGACATTTCTGTGCTTCAGACGGGGTTGCGGTCTCGAATTGATTCCACAGACTATTCCAAAGTTTACAGACTGATTGGTGCTTCGTTTTATGTGTAGACACCTAGAGCAAGCTGCTGACGAAGTTTGCCGCTGTTTTGAGCAATGTTAGTGGTTTAAAAATGCGATTTTGAAAGCGCATGGGTGAAATCCCCATGCTAACCCACTGCTTGCGATTTTGGGCTGTAGGTCCTGCCAGTGCTAGCTCTGTACTAGCCTGACTCTCGCCAGACCCTTGTAGTTCCGCCATGCTCCACCAGAGGCGTTTCGCTGAGCTCCACACAAGGGTCTGGACGCGAGGGCAATCCAAACCCCTGCCAGTGATCAAAAAATGAGCAACCAATCAGGAGCCGCGAAGCGAGTGTTTGATTCAAATAACAATGGCGGCACGCAGCGAGGAGTCTTGTGCTGACATTGATTCTGCTATTTCAACCGTTTTGTCGAATCTATTGAGTATTCATTCTTTAAAAGATTAACAGAGAATAGTTTTGAAGACATTTATTGGTGGCAAGGATGTTTTTACTCTTCTTCCGACCGGGTTTGGCAAAAGCTTGAAGAAGCCTAGCACGTCATTCAAGATAACAGGCAAGTGGTTTATCAAATCACATGCGAGGATGTTTTACAAGGACCCGCCTTCATAAATACAGTACATCTCCTATCGAGAAGTCCCAGATCCTTGTGTGAAGCAGACAGCGAACTACAGGATCTGGCGAAAGTCAGGTTAGCTCTGTACTGCGTGATGAGCGAAAATTACTTCCTCCACGGCTTAGTTGATGTATTTTTATTCAGAAAATAGCTTTATTTTCATTTTCCGCCAAACTTACGCTTTAAGCAGATGAACAGATTCCACCATGTGAGCTTGACCAGGCACTGGTAGTTGTCAAAATACTGAAGCTTACATACTGAGCAAATGAGGCTCATGGTGAATCTACTCATTGAATCACAGTTAAACTGAGATGCCCTGGCAAAATGTGTTTTAGAATAATGTCTCTACCTAGTGGTGACAATCAGACACTGTGCAAATCCTGACAGGTTAAATAAATTGTTATGTTTCAATGGTAAGTGAGATGGATCCATGAGGTGTCCTCAGTGTTGTGTTCCATCATGAGATCCTCCATCTCAGTATCAAATCAAATCAAACCACACATAAGTTGGCCGATGCATTTTCTGTTCATGTCGCTCTGGATTATTCACGCTAATCAGTCTTTAGTGGTGTTGTGTCTGTGGTTGGTCAGCGTTAACTCATATATTATATTGGTCTCTTCTCTTATCTCCTTTAGTAGGCTAGTGTTGGTTTGGGCATGACACATACTGTATCCCCTCTCACTCTTCCTGCAGATTTAAATGTGACACATTATCCTTGTGTACTATTGTGCCTCTGTTGCAGACTTGCTGACTGTAAGATGAGGATTATGAGTATGATTATTTATTTATTACAGTTGCGGCAGTAACAGTTACAGTTTTACAAAATAATTATTTAGTAGGATTCAGTAATTTAGTGTAAGGGGCCAAGTCCAAAATGTTGAAAAGGTTTTACGATTGTGGTCATCACCATTTGATTACAAAATGGTGACTTAACCTCTGACCTGTACGACTACATCCTGTAGTGTAGTGCACTGAGTATTGTAAGTAGAAGAGGCCAGGTCCTCTTCTCTGTACTTGTCAACATCCTCATGCACGTCCTAACCCTGTTTGTCTTCCTTTACTTCTACCTTTTCCTCTTCTTGTTGCTCTCACTGCCTCCATGGTTACAGTCTTGTCACAACAGCGTGTCTGAGGTCTGTTTGCTAAGGCTCATCCAGGCACACATTGTTTGCCACAACATTTACATTTAAAGAGACCCTATGCAACTTTTTCATAGTCATAAAATCGCTTAGAAATCGTTGTTTTGCTTGACTGACCAGTTTTATCGAAAACCTCCCGCCCCTAGTGTCCCTACCCGCTATTACAACCTTGCAACTTTCTGATGAACGATCGTCTGCTGTTTACATCTGGAAGTCAGAGACGCGTAAGGAACAAGAAGAACCACGCTTGCAATTTATATATTTATATATAGCCTATATATGTATGAATATACACGCTAAAGCTGTCGGGGAAGCTCTGCAGAGAAATATGCAAGCATAAAACGAGCGAAAACGAAAAACGGAACCGAAACCAGAGATGAAATCGCCAATCCTGCATTGTTCCTCTTTAACTAGTGACATGTGTGACATCACAAGTGGACCAACACTACACAGTGTTGTTTTAACAGGACATGACAAATTACCTTTTACTTCCCCTGCAGACTTGCTAACTGTAAACTCACAGAGAGGTCCTGGGAGATTGTGGCCTCAGAACTGCAGTCTGCAAACTCCCCCTTAAGAGAGCTGGACCTGAGTCAGAATGACCTGCAGGCATCCGGAGAAAAGCTGGTCTCTTCTCTTCTGAGTCCAAACTGCAAACTGGAGACACTGAGGTCAGTAATATTGTAGAGCAGTGAGCTGTGAGCAGTACTCATCTAGGCTTAGAAAACGCTAGTGAGAGAACTTATACAGTAGATAGACTGATTTATTGGTTGTTTGTTTGAGACATTCATCATGTATGTTTCACTTTTACTATTGGTGTGAGATGATTATTTCATTCTATTTTATTATTTTATTTATACTTTACTCTATTTAGTTAAATATGTTATATGCTGTGGACCAACCTGTGAGTCTGAAATAAAGATTGAATTGAAATGTAATTGTACACATACAGACATACAGTACAGTACTGTTGTTACAGTAGCAGACTGTGTTAAGCAGACAGTACCAGCATGTATTTTAGTCTTGAATTGATATGTCCTCTTTGAATTTTACTATTTGGGATTTTCTGTGACATGGTTTATGTGTTGTACAGACTTGTTGGCTGTAAAGTGAAAGGGGGATTTTTGGCTTTGGCTCACAAGGGAGCAAACTCCCACCTAAGAGAGCTGGACATCAGTGACAGTGAGCTTCAGGACTGTGGAGGAGAACTGCTCCATCAACCACTGAATGAAGACTGCACAGTGAGGTCTGTATTTTTGCACAGTGCACACAAACTGGTGCATCGATGGGATCTAAAATTTTGTCCTTTTATTTGTTGCCATTTTATATTTGGGAATGTAAGGAGTGTAGAGGACCTGTTGCTTATAGTGTTTTCCTCTCTCACTATAGACTCATCAACTGTAGACTCAAACACAGCTCCTGTGTGGTTGTGGTCTCAGTTCTGCAGTCATGTATTTCTCAACTGAGTGAGTTGGACATGAGTGGCTGTGATCTGCAAACATCAGAAGAGAAGCTGCTCTCTGGTCTTAGAAACCCAAACTGTCACCTGGAAAAACTGAGGTCAGTACACTGAATTCAGTACACTGAATTCTTACCTGCACAATAAAGTTGACGTTTATATATGCCATTCCAGCCATATCTGTAAAATATCTAAAGTGGAGAGAAAATGTGAATCTCACTGTTATGGGGTGAATCAAGACATGAATTTGTGAAGCATTATCTTTTATTGTTGTGTTAATGTTGGTGTGAGAGAATTGGTCCCAGACCAATTGGTGGTTTAGCATTCCCTGCTGATGTGTCCCATTCGAATTACTGTTACAGTAGACTTTGTTAACCATTCAATATCAGCATCAGTGTTTTACTCTAGCATTGATATCTCTGATTTCACTATTTGCAATCTTTCGTTACATGGTTTATTATTTTACAGACTTGTGGGCTGTGAATTAAGCGGAAGATTTCTGGCGTTAATAGCGATATACAATTTGGGTGCCAGTTACAAAGAGTTTAACAATCGTATGACGCTTCAGCCAATTCTCGAAACTCAATGTGGCCCTTGAGCCAGAAAGTTTGCCCACCCTGTTATAACCTCTCTGTCACCAATGAACGTGATTTTTCTCTCAATCAAAAGTGTGAAGTTGTTACACTTTAACAGATATTAGCTGTGTAAGGGTATTGGGACCCATTTACAGTACTGATCTTTTTCTGTCTCACTGGTAGACTTGCTGGGTGTGAACAGACAGTCCTGGACGATCATGGCCTCTGATCTGCAGTCAGAATGATCTTTAGTCATCAGTCTATGTTAGCTAAAGATGTAGACAACAACCTCATCTGATCTCACTAATTTGTGCTTATCTGTTGATTCTCTATGTTTTACAGACTTGTTGGCTGTAAACTGAGAGGAAGATTTTTGGCCTTTACTCTTCAGTGGGCAAACTCCCACCTAAGAGAGCTGGACATCAGTGACAGTGAGCTTCAGGACTGTGGAGGAGAACTGCTCCATCAACCACTGAATCAAGACTGTAAAGTGAGG
The DNA here is from genome assembly GCF_963854185.1 of Sardina pilchardus. Taxonomy (NCBI): domain Eukaryota; kingdom Metazoa; phylum Chordata; class Actinopteri; order Clupeiformes; family Clupeidae; genus Sardina; species Sardina pilchardus. Next base: position 28,532,761 of record NC_084994.1, on the reverse strand, counting down.
TCTGTATTTTGCACAGAGCACACAGACTGGTGTTTTCTGTTTGATCTAATAAACAGTATGCATCCTATATTCTGTCATTTTGTGTTTGGAATATAGAGAGTGAAGAGGACCTGTTGCTTATAGTGTTTCCTTTCTCACTGTAGACTCATCAGCTGTAGACTCAAAGACAGCTGCTCTATGGTCGTGATCTCTGTTTTGGGGTCATATTTTTCTCAACTGAGTGAGTTGGACATGAGTGGCTGTGATCTGCAAACATCAGAAGAGAAGCTGCTATCTGGTCTTAGAAACCCAAACTGTCAACTGGAGAAACTGAGGTCAGTAAAACTCTGAAAGACAGAGTTCACAGAGGTCTTATTTACAGTATACAGTTACACTTTGGGCATACTGTATGCTAATGCTGCTTTTTGGGCACTAGAATCAAGATATGAATTTGTGAAACATTAGTTTTTTTATCGTTGTGCCAATGTTGACTGAAACAATACTCTGAAAGACACACATTTCACAGACATCTTATCTACACATTCAAGTTCAAATTTAAGTATAAGCATCAAGTTTAAGTTTATTTGTCATACCAGCCATATTTGTAAAATATCTTTCTCAGGACCAGTGTCCATTTACAATCAATTAAAAGATAAAGTAAAAAAAAACAGACATGAGTTTGAGAAGCACTGGGCTTTTAATGTTGATGTGAGAGAACTGGTCCCAGACCTGTCTAGTGTGATACTCCCTGCTGATGTGTCCCATATAGAGCACTGTTAACTGTAGAGTGGATTAACTAGACACTAGCAACATCATTTTTTCACTCTTATTTCCTAATTTCTCTAATTCCACTATGTGTGATTCTATGTTCATGGTTTATGTTCTTACAGACTTGTTGGCTGTAAACTGAGAGGGAGATTTTTGGCCTTGACTCTTCAGTGGGCAAACTCCCACCTAAGAGAGCTGGACATCAGTGACAGTGAGCTTCAGGACTGTGGAGGAGAACTGCTCCATCAACCACTGAATCAAGACTGTAAAGTCAGGTCTGTATTTTGCACAGTGCACATCTTGTTTTCTGTCATTTCATGTTTGGAATGTAAGGAGTATAGAGGACATGTTTCTTATACTGTTTTCCTTTCTCACTGTAGACTCATCAGCCATAGACTCAAACACAGCTCCTGTGAGGTTGTGGTCTCAGTTCTGCAGTCGTATATTTCTCAACTGAGTGAGTTGGACATGAGTGACTGTGATCTGCAAACATCAGAAGAGAAGCTGCTCTCTGGTCTTACAAACCCAAACTGCCATCTGGAGAAACTGAGGTCAGTAATACTACACATTCCAAATTTTGGTATAGAAGCATTTTCAGAAACATTTGCTCTAATTGTTGTGCCTGTTGATGAGAGGGAGTTAACCCCAGATCAGTTCAGTGCTCCCTGCTAGTGTGTCCATGCACATATAGAGCTCTACATCCACACAGGGAGCTGGGACACTGAGGATGGGATGATAGCCTCTGCTTTACAGTTGTGAAATGATGACATCAGTGCTGCAAGGGACACCTTCCCAGCTCTGACCTGCAGGATGCAGTTTTAGATCAAGTAAATTGTCATGTTGATATTAACCGAATAACAGTAGATACAGAGGTGATTACCAGAGTGTTTAAAACTACATGCTTTAACAAGGCAAGAGGGCCAGATGGCATGTCTGCTTTTCTAATTAAAACATTTGCAGAGGAACTCCCACCGGCCTGGCATCCACTCTTTCAGCTCTCTATAGATTCCCAGTGTGATGTGGCAGCTCATAGGCGTGTCCTAATGGCGGCCGCTATGAGCTTTCATCTGCATTTTACTGTTTGAACTCACTCATGCTGATAACTTCACTCCTGTCCTCCATTACTACATGTACTCATTGTTCATTCCCCACGCTGTGTGTATTGTTAGTGTGTGTAGAAACAGAAGGGTGCACACATACTGAAAACTGCAGCAAACATTTCACTCACCTTTCATTCATTCACTCCACATAAAACTCTGTTGATTTAAATGTCAATACATGGCAACAACATCAGACAGGTAACATCTTCCAAATATCTAGGGGTCCACTTGATAAAGATCTTAACTGGCACACACATGTGGCAAATGTTTGGACAAAAAACAACAGCTTCTCCGTTTCTTGCAGAGACTGAGAGTGTTTGGGGTTTGTGAGAGCATCATGTTCATTTGGTATAGAGCCACCATAGAGTCCATCTTGCACTATGGCATCACCAGCTGGTTTTGAAATCGTACAGTTAAGTTCAAGGCCCAACTACGTAATGTGGTCAAAACAGCTGGACAAATGATGGAGTCTCTGCTCCCCTCACTCTCCAAGACATATCTGAGCAGTCCACTCTACAGCATTTAGGGAAGAAGCTGTCAGGCAACAAAGTCTGTATTTGCTGCAGGAGGAGGATTTTATGATGAAAACTGATTTCAAACACAACTCCATTCTTACAAGCAGAAACAGATATTTTAGTCAGTTTTAGTCAGTTGTTATTTTCTCACTATTGAATGTGTGTGTAAATTTGATGTCAGCTGACTGTTGAATACGTGATTTGAGTAGAGTGACTTTTATTGAACTTATTTAAATGGAGAAGGTTGCTACCTGTTTGGAGCCCGCTGGTGAATTGAGTGATGTGCGTTAGTGGCCTTGGATGCTTAACATACCGTGACCCTTTCTCGGTATCTGCCGATCGCTGTGGATTACAATTTTGATTACAGCCAAGTAAAGCAGTTGTCATTTTTAGAGCAAGACACTGTAATTAATTTGATGCAAGATGGCTAGGTCTCATTATACTTGAGACTACATTTGATAATAGACATTGTACTTTACGCTACAATTGATTATCCCTGAGACAATGTTCCAGTTTTACCATTTTTGGCCTTAAGATTTTTGCTGCACAAACACTTTTAGGTGAAGAAAAAAATAATAATAATGGGAACAAAAATGTATTATTGTGTCTGCAAATCTAAATACAGTATCAAGTAAAGGTCCATACCAGCTACATAGTGAGGAAATCACAGTGATTTACACTTACACTACAATTATTTGCACAATTTACAACATTTGATCAATTTAATGTATAGTAACCTTGCGTATGATGTTGAGTTCTGTCATAATTACTTTATGTCAAATGTATTGCAGATTTGTTGGCTGTAAACTCACAGATCAATCTTGTGAGATTGTGGCTTCGGTTCTGCAGTCGTCAAACTCCCTGATGGAGCTGGACCTGAGTCACAGTAACCTGGGAGATCCTGGAGTTCAGCTCCTCTCTAAGGGACTGTCTAGTCCCCACTGTAAACTGCAGACATTAAGGTTGGTGTACATTTAAGGTCAGGCATATCCTGATATTTATTTACTTCATTTTGGTTGTTAATACCATTTAGTAGCAGAGATTCATTATAGGCTGATAGCAGTCAACAAGACATTTTTTGGGCAATACTGATACTGTATTAGGCCATAATATCTTTACATCCCCACGTTAGCTATAAACACATGATACTAAATCAAATTCTGGAAGCGATATTAATGAGTGACACTTGGGGATCTGGTACTCAGTTTAATACAGTGATCAGTTACAGTCTTAATCCTGAGTCTTTGAGTGGTTACTGTGTTATTGTAAAATTCTCTCTCTCTCTATCTCTCTCTCTCTCACACACACACACACACACACACACACACACACACACACACACTGTCTCTCTGTCTCTCTCCCCCTCTCCCTCTCTCTCTGTGTATATGGTTTTATGTGTGTATCTGTCTCTCAGGCTCAGTAAGTGTGGAATCTCAGATGAAGGTTATGTTTGTCTGGCTCTCACTCTGATGTCAAACCCTTCCTGTATGAAAGACCTGGATGTGAGCAACAATCATCCTGGAGCATCAGCACAGAAGCTGTTATCTGCTACACTGGAAGATCCTCACCACAAAGTTGAAGCAATTCAGTATGCTATCCATATTTTATGCTTTTATATTTTTTTATGTATCATCTTTTATTTAGTTAGTTGTTTTTAGGTAAGTGAGGATGCATGGGATTGCATTCATTAGCTCAGCTCCTACTGTATATTCTCCTGACAGAACAGTACATTTGATTGACAGGCTGTAATTAAAAACAGGAATGGGGGGAAACTCCCCCATGTACCTATGTACCAAAAGGTCCATGCTGGGCTAGCATGCAGTAGATGGAAAAGTTGTGGATTCAATTCCATCATTGTGCCCTTAACCCCAAGTTACTCTGGGGAGAATGCCCTTGTAACAGATGTGAGTTTAAGTCTCTTTGGATTAAAACATCTGTTAAATAGATGTAAATGTAAATCTAGGCGGTGACCTCATTCAGGGCCAGGAAGCAAACTGAGGTGAGACTTCATCAATTGTTATGGGCATGGGGGCTGGCCATTGATAATCATCACAGAAAAGGGGGAGATATTTGAGTTTGTTTCACATGCTTCATTATTGTTTTTTACGGGAATAAAGATTGAACGCTGCATCAACCAAAGAGACTCATTTTCCCTACCAAAACCTTTAGATTTTTCTTACACATCACCTGTGTTTGTTAAACAGGCTGAATCAGTGTCACCTCTCTAAAGCAAGCTGTGAAATGATGGCATCAGTGCTGCAGAGGACACCTTCCCATCTGAGAGAACTGGACATGAGTGACAATGACCTGCAGGATGAAGGAGTGGAGCTGCTCTGTGTGGGACTAAGAGGTCCACAATGCAAGCTGGAGACACTGAGGTCAGTTGACAAATTTAATGCAAGTACCATGCACATCTCTATCTGGTATCTTGTCCTCTCCACACTGAAAATGACCTCTCAGTAAGGTCTGATCAAGCTTCCCTACTGCCCTACCAATGTTCAGCACAGCCCACACTCACAGTGAATCACTGCATTTACAGTTCCACACAGGTGTATAAGAAAGACCCAACAGGTGAAATTCAGCATAAACTCTTCAGAAATTATTTAGGTCAGTCTGTTGCTCTCTTTGGCTCATTAGGTGGCAATATACGGTATACAGTTGTGTCATATTTCATTCATAACAGTGTAAATGCGGTAAATAAAGGGACAGGATAAAATGTTCAACCATGCAGATTGTTAAAAAGTTTGATTTGTTTAGAACTGACAATGAGCTCCTGTGCACAGATCATGAATATTGTTGTAATGTGTGTTTATACTTTATACTGTATATTTGGAATGTATCTGCATACTCTCTTATTTGCTCCCAATGTGAGGTATTGTACAACATTTTGAACAATCAGGTCTCTGTCAGGTACATCAAACAGAGTAGATGATGGGTTTTGAATTCAGAAAGATTATTCATAAATGCTGGCACATGATCAAATCTGACCGCAGATTTGGAATGCATGCAAGTAGACATACTGTACATCATCTCATAAACATCTCAGATGCAACTATAAGTATTGGTACAGTATGTGTTAACTGTGAACAACATAGTTTAGCTAAATTTGCTGACACTGGCCCTATGTTCAATGAGAAGTACATAAAGCAGGTAATTTAAAAAAAGAAATCTTCCTCCTCTGCCCTCTGGCCCCACCTAGTGTCTATAGTGAGATTTGCAAGACATCCAACGCCTCCATTTCAGATGTACCAAATAGGGCCAGGGGTGTAGGCTATCTAACCGAGTGTCAATCACTGCTCATGTACACGCATTTCATAGCGATCTCCCCTCCTACCTCCCCTGCACTCTATTGCTCTCCCTTGTGGGGAGGAGGAGGTGAGGGACTGAACTTCTTCGCAATCCTGCCTATGGGACCTTTAATTGAGTGTCAGACATTCGCCTGGGTGTGTCGGTTGTGCACCAGGCGGCCATAAATTAATTGATTAATTGAGCAGTCCACTCTACAGCATTTAGAGAAGAAACTGTCAGGCTACAAAGTCTGTAACTGCAGGAGGAGGATTCTGTGATGAAAACTCATTTCAATCACAACTCCATTCTTACAAGCAGAAACTATTATTTTAGTCAGTGCCCTCTAATCATTTCCCTCCTTGTTTGAATGATAATGTGCCAGTTACAGTACGTTACAGAATGTTAATAAGAATGTCTTTTTTTTCTAAATAAAAAATGTTTATAGTAATGAGATAGTAAAGAATAAGAATGTATTATATCACTATTCTGTTTTCTGACAGCTGTCTCTTGCCCTCTCACTCTATGCAGACTTGCTGGTTGTGAGCTAACAGAGGAATCCTGTAAGGCTGTAGCCTCTGCTTTGCAGTACTCCATCTCCCTAAAGGAACTGGACCTGAGTCACAATGACCTGAAGGAGTCTGGAGTTCAGCTTCTCTCTACAGGACTCAGTAGCCCTCACTGTAAACTGCAGACTTTAAGGTTTGTACGTGCACACAATTGGCCCATTCCCAAAGTCGATTGTACAGCCCATGTGACTGTGATCTTTAGTGAGTCTGTGAGTCTTTAGTCCTTAGTCCTCAGCGCTCACTTTGGGATTCATCCATTGTGGCACCGTTGGCTGCCTGTCTGTAAATCTTTGGAATAAATCACCAGCTGCAGTATGTGTTAAAACAGACAGAGTCAGTGCCAGCTTTTGAGAACAAGCTGTGAAATGATGGCATCAGTGCTGCAAGGGACACCTTCCCTGCTCTGACCTGCAGGATGCAGTTTTAGATCAAGTAAATTGTCATGTTGATATTAACAGAATAACAACTACATTCCAACTAAATGCTTACAAGCAGAAACTATTATTTTAATCAGTGACCTCTATTCTCTCTATGTTAATAATGTTTATAACTAGATGCACCGCATAGCGGTACACAATATGACCGCCGCTCAGTTCTGCACATTCTCTCCAAAACGAATTACGCTCGTCAACTTTCCTGTATGGCTGGGATTATACTTGCTGTTAGACCAACCGTAAGCGTATGCACCCGTGTGCGACCTGCTGTGTCCGGTGTACAGACTCGCTGCAGCATTACACACCCTACTGGAGGTCTTCACTAGGGGGAGACTATAGTAACATGGATGTGGCCATGTGCCATTGTTTACTCTCATGATTGCCCCCAGCTTCGATGTCGATAATGCATCTTGCAGTCACCTTTTTTTGTAGTGATCGCCCCCTACTTTCTTATCAGTATTGCATCTCACGGACGCGTCATGTTCGCTTGCGACGACGTGCACGACCGACGCACCAAACGACCGCAAAATACGCGAGGCAGCCATGATACGAACACGAACGCGTTGTCTGCAGCAAGTCTAAACCTGCCTATCTCCGATTTGTGCAATATACTGTATATATCTCCTACTCTTGCAGCTCATATGTATATGAGTGTGTGCATGTGTGAGTTTGCTTGTATAAAGATGTGTGTGTGTCTGTCTGTGTGTGTGAATGTGCATGTGTGCGCATGTGTGTGTGTGTGGAATCCGTGGAAGTGTGTTTATCTGTGCGTGTGAATCTGTTGATGTGTGTGTGCGAACTTAGTTACTTTTTAAACTGAGCCCCCTGCCGGCTCAACATAAAAATCACAACCTGCAAAAAGTAATTTCAGGGAGGTATCTAAAAAATACTTTAACCTACTGAGATACTGAAATACAGATGAATAGCCTATGTTTGTTCAATAATGTCTAGTCAGTATACCAAATAAGAGAGGCCTATAGATAGAAACTGTGGTAATAAAATATGAAGATTTTGGTAGTTTGGGCTTTTCGTGTATCCTTCTACTGTAGCCATTTAGCCATCTACTATAGGCCTGAATTATATGCCAATGAAATTACACTTGTTAAACTCACCTCAATAAATATTTTGCAATCATTTAATCCACCATGGGCAATGCTAAAGTTATCGTTACAAACCAGCGGCAGAGTTGGCGGTCCAACGGCGGTAACCACCAGTGGCCCGCTGGAGTTTTGCTCATCAGTTCTCTGGCTGTCCACCGGCGGCTCAGAAGCGGCTCCAGATAAAGGGCCACCCTTTTGCCGCTTACTACCCACCAGCTTCTAATTGGCCTTATTTATGGCCATAATAATGAAAATGATGCACTAAAATAGCAATAATACATTATAACACTTTCCATTTGCCCTCAATCAGAACAATTTACAATTATTTGTTACCAAATTTACTAAGGTGAAGACAGTGCCTGCTGATGAGAAACCTATAAATGTATTCTGTAATTTAATAATCCAATATAAAAACATTTATCCTCAGCAACTATCACACAGACTCACCACACATAGTATTAGGTTCAATACATTTTGTTTATTTATTTATTTTACTTGCTTTTGTTTATTTATTTTACATGCTCATTTACATGCTTTATTTATTGTACATGCTTTTAATTTATTAAAATTATTTTTAATAATGATATAAATATGCAACACACTCTTCAGATGTAAGGAAAGTAAAGATGCAAAGAAGTTGTGACAGACATTCATGGCTTGTTTCTCCCTTGATATTGGTGCCAGATTAATGAAAATGCAGTTCTACCTTGCTGGGGTGTTACTGGCAGCGTTGTGAGCGAATTTGACAGAGGTGTAGGTCTGACTGGTAAACTCTGTTGAACAGATTAGAAATGAAAAGGCGTATAGTGAGATGATTACTGCAATGGCAGGGTTCATACAAAAAATTTTAGCTGAATTTACTACCTTTTCACTACCATCAACATGTGTTCTACTACAAAAGCAAAAGGTGAAGAGTAATGTAGGCCTAATGCAATACCTTTCCAAAACACAATAACACATTTAAGAACAACAGGGATTACAATGGACAAAGCTACTGGCATTTGAACAGGGGTGTGTAGGCTGTCAATAGGCACTGTATTTACCGGCATGGCTGGAGTTGATGAAGCTTGCAGGGTGGTGGTGCTGGCAAAGGTGTAGTGGTCTGACTGGCAAACTCTGTTGAACAGATTGGATATGAAAAGACGTGTTTAGTGAGATGATTACTGCAATGGTATGACACCTGGCACGCTAACTAGCGCCTAAAGTACAAACACTTCTAAAGGATATTTCCACTTAATTTTCAGACAAACCAAGCAAGGGACCACATGTACAGACTCTACAAATACTAACCATTATATCCATTTTTTATTTAAATGACTTGAAAGAGATCGTCAGGTATAAATGCACCATACAGTAGTAGCCAGTTCATTCATTCAGATGCTGTTACATGCTAACTAGCGCCTAGAGTACAAACACTTCTAAAGGATATTTCTACTTAATTCTCAGACAAACCAGGCTAGGGACCACATGTACAGACTCTATAAATACTAACCATGAGGTCCGTTTTTTATTTAAATTACTTGAAAGAGATCGTCAGGTATAAATGCACCATGCCAGTTCATTAATTCAGATGCTGTTACATGCTAACTAGCGCCTAAAGTAAACACTTCTAAAGGATATTTCCACTTAATTTTCGGGCAAACCAAGCTAGGGACCACATGTACAGACTCTATAAATACATTTTGGAAACAGGTGTTGGCTAGAATTACGCTTTACATACAGTTTTTAAAATGAAAATAGTAGAGATATAGAGAAGAGATGTTTTACTTACCTAGTCCTAAGCCTGCTACTGGTGGTTTGAGTACTGACAGGCTATTCGCATCTGCTTGGATGAGTTTGCTTGATTTACGTTTCTAAACGTAAAGACATTCACCAACTTCTTTATCAGTCTGACGGTTACACAGTTACGTGCAAGAACAACAAGTCACGTAAGAGATGAAATTGTTTAGCTTACTGCAACATGAGAAATCAAGTAGTGTGAAACTAGCGACAGTAAAGAAAATTCCAATATGGCCGCCATTCGGAACTGAGAAATCACAACTCCATCTTCTTTGTTTGTCTTCTTCTCTCTGATCTGATCTATCATTCACTGAGCAGCGCTAGCGCCACACACCAGTGGCAGCAGGCTGCAGTGTTTGAACGTTGTTGCATTAGTTCTGCTTTTGACGTTCTCATATAAAATCGTAATAAATACAATATAGCCGCAAGCGGCGATGGCGGGCCCGAGCACCTGCGGTGCGGAGACCTGTGACATTTCGGAATCTAACAAAGCAACATGTGCTTGTTGGTGGGCATGTGCATGAGCAACACACATGCCCACCAAATTTGGTCAATTTTCCTGAATGTATGTGTCAACCACAACAGACAACATGCTAGGTGGCGCTATAGAGTCCCTAAGCCACACCCTAGGCCAGAGCTCTATCTGTGACTATCGATAGCAATAACGCACAAGCCCACCAAATTTGGTTCATTTTCGTGAATGAGTGTGTCAACCACAACAGACAATGCGCTAGGTGGCGCTATACAGTCTCTAAGACACCCTTGGCCAAAGCGCTGTCTCTGAATAGCTATAGCAATAACACACATGCCCACCAAATTTGGTTCATTTTCCTGAATGTATGCGTCAACAACAACACACAATCTGCTAGGTGGCGCTATAGTCCCTAAGCCACACCCTAGGCCAGAGCTCTGTTTCTGACTAGCGGCAGTAATAACAAACAAGCTCACCAAATTTGATTCATTTTCGTGAATGTATGTCAACCACAACAGGTAACACACTAGGTGGCGCCATAGAGTCCCTAAGCCACACCCTCGGCCAGAGCTCTGTCTCTGAATAGCTATAACAAAACACATGCCCACCAAATTTGGTTCATTTTTGTGAATGTTTGTGTCAACCACAACAGACAATGTGCTAGGTGGCGCTATAGAGTCCTTAAGCCACACCCTAGTCCAGAGCTCTGTGTCTAACTAGCAAAAACAATAACACACAAGCCCACCAAATTTGGTTAATTTTCGTGAATGTTTGTGTCAACCACAACAGACAATGCGCTAGGTGGCGCTATAGAGTCCTTAAGCCACACCCTAGGCCAAAGCTCTGTCTCTGACTACCCATAGCAATAACACACAAGTCCACCAAATTTGGTTCATTTTCGTGAATGTATGTGTCAACCACAACAGACAACGCACTAGGTGGCGCTATATAGTCCCTATGCCACACCCTAGGCCAAAGCTCTGTCTCTGACTAGCCATAGCAATAAGACACAAGTCCACCAAATTTGGTTCATTTTCGTGAATGTTTGTGTCAACCACAACAGATAACATGCTGCTAGGTGGCGCTATAGAGTCCCGAAGCCACACCTTAGGCCAGATCTCTGTTCTGACTAGCGATAGCAATAACACACAAGCACACCAAATTTGGTTCATTTTCATCAATGTATGTGTCAACCACAACAGACTATGTGCTAGGTGGCGCTATAGAGTTCCTAAGCCACACCCTAGGCCAAAGCTCATTCTCTGACTAGTAGTAGCAATAACACACAAGTCCACCAAATTTGGTTCATTTTCGTGAATGTTTGTGTCAACCACAACAGATAACATGCTGCTAGGTGGCGCTATAGAGTCCCAAAGCCACACCTTAGGCCAGAGCTCCGTCTCTGACTAGCAGAAGCAATTCCACATGTAGCTGCCAAATTACATCCAATTCCTAACCTTTTTTCTGCCTATAACACCAACTTCCTGTTTCTTAATAAAACGCCATAATTCAAACCTTCGCCATTTCAATATACTTCAAAAATTCAAAAATCTGGTCGCAATTCCTCTCGGGCAACCCCTCAAGTTCATTTTAGTGCTGATATGACATGATTTCGATAAACCGTCAAGGAGAAGTATTTCAAAATACGTGATGTGCAAAAATCATAATCATAATCATAACTCAAATTCCTCTAAGATTCACTATATAGTTTAAATGTAAAACTTGTTCAGAATAATACAACACATATGTCCACCAAATTTGGTTAATTTCCGTGAATGTATGTGTCAACCACAGTAGACGGCGCGCTAGGTGGCGCTATAGAGTCCCTGAGCCACACCCTAGGCCACAGCTCTGTGTCTGAGTATCAAATGCAATTCTACATATGCCAGCTAAATTGCAAGAGTTTTAGAGCATGCCAAGTTGGTGAAAAATGTTACTGATAAGAGAATTATACTATAAATATAGCCGCAAGCGGCGATGGCGGGCCCGAGCACCTGCGGTGCGGAGACCTGTGAGATTTCGGAATCTAACAAAGCAACATGTGCGTGTTGGTGGGCATGTGCATGAGCAACACACATGCCCACCAAATTTGGTCAATTTTCCTGAATGTATGTATCAACCACAACCGACAACACGCTAGGTGGCGCTATAGAGTCCGTAAGCCAAACCCTAGGCCAGAGCTCTATCTCTGACTATCGATAGCAATAACGCACAAGCCCACCAAATTTGGTTCATTTTCGTGAATGTGTTTGTCAACCACAACAGACCATGCGCTAGGTGGCGCTATACAGTCCATAAGACACCCTTGGCCAGAGCGCTGTCTCTGAATAGCTATAGCAATAACACATATGCTAACCAAATTTGGTTCGTTTTCGTGAATGTATGTGTCAACCACAACAGACAATGCACTAGGTGGCGCTATAGAGTCCCTAAGCCACACCCTAGGCCAGAGCTCTATCTCTAACTATCGATAGCAATAACGCACAAGCCCACCAAATTTGGTTCATTTTCGTGAATGTGTGTGTCAACCACAACAGACAATGCACTAGGTGGCGCTATAGAGTCCCTAAGCCACACCCGAGGCCAGAGCTCTGTCTCTGAATAACTATAGCAATAACACACATGCCCACCAAATTTGATTCATTTGGGTGAATGTACGTGTCAACCACAAAAGACAATGCGCTAGGTGGCGCTATAGAGTCCCTAAGCCACACCTTAGGCCAGAGCTCTATCTCTGACTATTGATAGCAATAACGCACAAGCCCAACAAATTTGGTTCATTTTCGTGAATGTGTGTGTCAACCACAACAGACAATGCGCTAGGTGGCGCTATACAGTCCATAAGACACCCTTGGCCAGAGCGCTGTTTCTGAATAGCTATAGCAATAACACATATGCTAACCAAATTTGGTTCATTTTCGTGAATGTATGTGTCAACCACAACAGACAATGCATTAGGTGGCGCTATAGAGTCCCTACGCCACACCCTATGCCAAAGCTCTGTCTCTGACTAGCCATAGCAATAACACACAAGTCCACCAAATTTGGTTCATTTTCGTGAATGTTTGTGTCAACCACAACAGATAACGTGCTGCTAGGTGGCGTTATAGAGTCCCAAAGCCACACCTTAGGCCAGAGCTCTGTCTCTGACTAGCAGAAGCAATTCCACATGTAGCTGCCAAATTTCATCCAATTCATAGCCTTTTTTCTGCCTATAACACCAACTTCCTGTTTCTTAATAAAACGCCATAATTCAAACCTTCGCCATTTCGATATACTTTTGAAATTCAAAAATCTGGTCGCAATTCCTCTCGGGCAACCCCTCAAGATCATTTTAGTGCTGGTATGACATGATTTCGATAAACCGTCTAGGAGAAGTGTTTCAAAATACATGATGTGCAAAAATCATAATCATAATCATAACTCAAATTTGTTTAAGATTCACAATGTAGTGTAAATGTAAAAGTTGTTCAGATTCATGCAACACATCTGCCCACCAAATTTGGTTCATTTTCGTGCATGCACGTGTCAACCACAACAGACAGCGCGGTAGGTGGCGCTATAGAGTCCCTGAGCCACACCCTTGGCCAGAGCTCTGTCTCTGAGTAGCGTTACCAATTCCACATCTAACTGCCAAATTTCAAGAGTTTTAGAGCATGCCAAGTTGGTGAAAAAAGGCCAAACATGACCTGTAAGAGGATTCCACAGACATAATAATAATAATAATAATAATAATAATAATAATCTGAGCAGAAGCAATAGGGCCTTGCACCTACGGTGCAGCCACTTTCAGTGGCCGCACCTCGGTGCTCGGGCCCTAATAATAATCTGAGCAGAAGCAATAGGGCCTTGCACCTACGGTGCAGCCACTTTCAGTGGCCGCACCTCGGTGCTCGGGCCCTAAATATAGCCGCAAGCGGCGATGGCGGGCCCGAGCACCTGCGGTGCGGACCGGTGAAATTTCGGCATCTAACAAAGCAACACATACTTGTTGGTTTGCATGTGCATGAGCAACACACATGCCCACCAAATTTGGTTAATTTTCATCAATGTATGTGTCAACCACAGCAGACAACAAGCTAGGTGGTGCTATAGAGTCCCTAAGCCACACCCAAGGCCAGAGCTCTGTCTCTGACTAGTGGCAGCAATAACACACAAGAGTACCTAATTGTCGAGAATGTATGTGTCAATCATAATAGACAAAGTGCTAGGTGGCGCTATAGAGTCCCTAAGCCACACCCTAGGCCAGAGCTCTATCCCTGACTAGCAGTAGCAATAACACACATGCCCACCTAATGTGGCTCATTTTTGTGAATGTATCAACCACAACAGACAATGCGTTAGGTGGCGCTATAGACTCCCTAAGCCACACCCTAGGCCACAGCTCTGTTTCTGACTTAAGGCAGTAATAACACACAAGCTCACCAAATTTGATTCATTTTCGTGAATGTATTTGTCTATCACAACAGGTAACACACTAAGTGGCGCTATAGAGTCCCTAAGCCACACCCTTTGCCAGAGCTCTGTCTCTGAATAGCTATAGCAAAACACATGCTCACCAAATTTGGTCCTTTTTAGTGAATGAACTTGTCAACCACAACAGACAATGTGCTAGGTGGCGATATAGAGTCCCTAAGCCACACCCTATGCCAGAGCTCTGTCTCTGACTAGCAGTAGCAATAACACACAAGCTGACCAAATTTGGTCAATTTCCTTGAATGTATGTGTCAACTACATCAGAGAATGTGCTTGGGGCTAGGATAGGCTAGAAGAAGTAGGATAGACAAATGGAGAATGGGGAGTGTGTGTGTGTGTGTGTGTGTGTGTGTGTGTGTGTGTGTGTGTGTGTGTGTGTGTGTGTGCGCGCGCGCGCGCGTTTGTGTGTGTGTGTGTGTGTGTGTGTGCGCGCGCGCGAGAGAGAGAGAGAGAGAGAGAGAGAGAGAATGTCGGGGGAGGGGGAGAGAGAGAGAGAGAGCACCTACTCCTGCGCAGCTAAATGGATGGAGCATGAGACACATACTCCAAACACAAATACAAACACAAATAAACCTAAATACTCACTTACTGTGAACATGGCTAAAGTCAAAATTGCAGCATAGGTTGATATGATTATTATTATTATTCGTCAACTCGCTTCAAAATATTTTAGCTAAAACTGTGTCCACAACAATCATTAATGCACTTTTAAAATCACAAACAACACCAAATTCACAACTTTGTATATGACTGTCACTACAAACACACTAACTAATACTCCATCAAATTTCATCCAAATTATTCACTGTTTTCTGCTTATAACACCAACTTTTTGTTTCTTTTATAAGACACCTAGATTCAAACCTTCGCCATTTCAATATACTTTTGAAATTCAAAAATCTGGTCGCAATTTCTCTTGGGCAACCCCTCAAGATCATTTTACTGCTGAAATGACATGATTTCGATAAACCGTCTAGGAGAAGTGTCTCAAAATACATGATGTGCAAAAATCATAATCATAATCATAACTCAAATTCTTCCAATATTTACTATAGAGTGTAAATGTAAAAGTTGTTCAGATTTATAGAACACACATGCCCACCAAATCTGGGCCATTTTCGTGAATGCATGTGTCGACCACAACAGACAGCGCGATAGGTGGCGCTATAGAGTCCCTGAGCCACACCCTAGGCCAGAGCTCTGTGTCTGGGTTTCGATTGCAATTCTACAAATGGCTGCCAAATTACAAGAGTTTTAGAGCATGCCAAGTTGGTGAAAAAAAAAACAGGTAAGGAGGAAAAAACTATAATAATAATAATAATAAATATAGCCGCAAGCGGCGATGGCGGGCCCGAGCACCTGCGGTGCGGAGACCTGTGAAGTTTCGGAATCTAACAAAGTAACATGTGCGTGTTGGTGGGCATGTGCATGAGCAACACACATGCCCACCAAATTTGGTCAATTTTCCTGAATGTATGTGTCAACCACAACAGACAATGTGCTAGGTAGCGCTATAGAGTCCCTAAGCCACACCCTAGGCCAGAGCTCTATCTGTGACTATCGATAGCAATAACGCACAAGCCCACCAAATTTGGTTCATTTTCGTGAATGTATGTGTCAACCACAACAGACAACGCACTAGGTGGCGCTATATAGTCCCTATGCCACACCCTAGGCCAAAGCTCTGTCTCTGACTAGCCATAGCAATAAGACACAAGTCCACCAAATTTCGTTCATTTTCGTGAATGTTTGTGTCAACCACAACAGATAACATGCTGCTAGGTGGCGCTATAGAGTCCCGAAGCCACACCTTAGGTCAGAGCTCTGTCTCTGACTAGCGATAGCAATAACACACAAGCACACCAAATTTGGTTCATTTTCATCAATGTTTGTGTCAACCACAACAGACAATGTGCTAGGTGGCGCTATAGAGTTCCTAAGCCACACCCTAGTCCAGGGGCCTATTGCACAAAACTAGGATAAGGGATTAACCCGGGATATCTTGGTTATCCTGGCTCAATTTATCCGTGATCCAGTTGCACAAAAGCGGGATAGGGGGCAGCAGGATATGTTATGGTATAAGTTACCATGGCGATTTATTCTGTGGAGCTAGCCTGCTCCTGACCAGGCTCACAGCCAAGATAAGTTGATTCTAATGGTAATTACATTATCTGATTGGTTCAGCTAGCTGTCATTCAAATGAGACCTCCACGTGGTTTTTTTTAAAGAGCTGTAGATTCCATTTATATATTATTTGCAACACGCATTTACTCGCAAAACACAGCAGAATGTCTGCCTAATACCATATGGATGTCATTTAAATTATGGTGGCCTTATAATTAATAGCATAGCCTACTCGTTGTTTGCTTCTTTTTTGACAGATGTTTGATGAATAGGCTGCTGTAGTAGTTGATTGGAAGTGGAGGGGACATTTTTCGAAGGTGTTTTGAACTAATTCGGCTTTTAAGACAAATTAAGATACTTTGTGCATCTTTGCGGTGGCAAAGCGCTTCCTAATGACGTTGCGTGCCGAGACAAGGAAGCTCTCACACACGTGGGTGCATACGTAACTTTGCATTCAGTTGATCTGCCACACCTACTCCCGCTATGTAACAGAAATAATCATGATCCCCCATCCAAAAAAGTAAAACTTTACCTCGTTGTTAGTCTATATCAAAAGCGGTTGTTTACTTTGTGTGCAAGACGCTATTTTTCGCGTCTTTTTTATTCCAACCGCGAGTTATTTGGGGGAGAACGCGAACGCGCACATACACCGAATAACTTACACCTGGCTTGATGAATCCGTGTCTGCTCATCCTGGATTGGTCTTTGTGCAACCAATTCAGCCGCTATGCTCTTGTTTAGGATTCAGTGATCGCGGCTCAGTAACTTATCCCGAATGTCTTAATTCTGCTTTTGTGCAACGGGCCCCAGAGCTCTGTCTCTAACTAGCAAAAACAATAACACACGAGCCCACCAAATTTGGTTAATTTTCGTGAATGTTTGTGTCAACCACAACAGACAATGCGCTAGGTGGCGCTATAGAGTCCTTAAGCCACACCCTAGGCCAAAGCTCTGTCTCTGACTACCGATAGCAATAACACACAACTCCACCAAATTTGGTTCATTTTCGTGAATGTATGTGTCAACCACAACAGACAACGCACTAGGTGGCGCTATATAGTCCCTATGCCACACCCTAGGCCAAAGCTCTGTCTCTGACTAGCCATAGCAATAAGACACAAGTCCACGAAATTTGGTTCATTTTCGTGAATGTTTGTGTCAACCACAACAGATAACATGCTGCTAGGTGGCGCTATAGAGTCCCGAAGCCACACCTTAGGCCAGAGCTCTGTCTCTGACTAGTGATAGCAATAACACACAAGCACATAAAATTTGGTTCATTTTCATCAATGTATGTGTCAACCACAACAGACTATGTGCTAGGTGGTGCTATAGAGTTCCTAAGCCACATCCTAGGCCAAAGCTCTGTCTCTGACTAGTAGTAGCAATAACACACAAGTCCACCAAATTTGGTTCATTTTCGTGAATGTTTGTGTCAACCACAACAGATAACATGCTGCTAGGTGGCGCTATAGAGTCCCAAAGCCACACCTTAGGCCAGAGCTCTGTCTCTGACTAGCAGAAGCAATTCCACATGTAGCTGCCAAATTACATCCAATTCCTAACCTTTTTTCTGCCTATAACACCAACTTCCTGTTTCTTAATAAAACGCCATAATTCAAACCTTCGCCATTTCAATATACTTCAAAAATTCAAAAATCTGGTCGCAATTCCTCTTGGGCAACCCCTCAAGATAATTTTAGTGCTGATATGACATGATTTCGATAAACCGTCTAGGAGAAGTATTTCAAAATACGTGATGTGCAAAAATCATAATCATAATCATAACTCAAATTCTTCTAAGATTCACTATATAGTTTGAATGTAAAACTTGTTCAGAATAATACAACACACATGTCCACCAAATTTGGTTCATTTCCGTGAATGTATGTGTCAACCACAGTAGACGGCGCGCTAGGTGGCGCTATAGAGTCCCTGAGCCACACCCTAGGCCACAGCTCTGTGTCTGAGTATCAAATGCAATTCTACATATGCCAGCTAAATTGCAAGAGTTTTAGAGCATGCCAAGTTGGTGAAAAATGTTACTGGTAAGATAATTATACTATAATAATAATAATAAGAATAATCTGAGCAAAAACAATAGGGCCTTGCACCTCCGGTGCAGCCACTTTCAGTGGCCGCACCTCGGTGCTCGGGCCCTAATAATAATAATAATAATCTGAGCAAAAACAATAGGGCCTTGCACCTACGGTGCAGCCGCTGCTACAGCGGCCGCACCTCGGTGCTCGGGCCCTAATAATAAGAAATATAGCCGCAAGCGGCGATGGCGGGCCCGAGCACCTGCGGTGCGGAGACCTGTGACATTTCGGAATCTAACAAAGCAACATGTGTGGGTTGGTGTGCCTGTGCATGAGCAACATACATGCCCACTAAATTTGGTTCATTTTTGTGAATATATGTGTCAACCACAAAAGACAACATGCTAGGTGGCACTATAGAGTACCTAAGCGACACCCTAGGCCAGAGCTCTGTCCCTGACTAGCGGTAGCAATAACACACAAGCCTACCTAATTGTGTCAATGTATGTGTCAACCATAAAAGACAACGTGCTAAGTGGCACTATAGAGTCCCTATGCCAAACCCTAGGCCAGAGCTCTGTCCCTGACTAGCTGTAGCAATAACACACATGCCCACCAAATGTGACTAATTTTCGTGAATATATGTGTCAACCACAACAGACAACACGCTAGGTGGCGCTATAGAGTCCCTAAGCCACACCCTAGGCCTGAGCTCCTTTTCTGACTAGCGATAGCAATACGAAAGAAGTCCAATAAATTTGGTTCATTTTCATGAATGTACACGTCAACCACAACAGACAACAAACTAGGTGGCGCTTAGTCCTTAAGCCACACCCTAGGCCAGAGCTCTATCTTTCAGTAGCGACACCAATAACACGTAAAACCACCAAATTTGCTTCATTTTCGTGAATGTACACGTCAACCACAACACAATCTGCTAGGTGGCACTATAGAGTCCCTAAGCCACACCCTAGACCAGAGCTCTGTCTCTGACTAGGGGTAGCAAAAACAATTTTGTCTGTGAAATTTCTAAAGTACGCCTTCTGCCACGAAGATAAATTGTAGGGTTTTAAATGTTCAAAAAAAGAGTAAAAGGTCCGCACACTTCCTCTCACTTAATTTACTTTATTAGTTCAAGGGTTTTAAATGTTCCTCATAAAAAGTATTTTCGAAGTCCAAATAAAAGAAAATGTTGCTGTTATTGCTACGATAGACCGTTAAATTTATATGCACAGGTTTTGTACACCATTGTCATGGCCAAATTCAAGCACTTTTTAAGGACTTTCAAGACCAGTTTTCCAGTATTGAAATTGTGTGTGAACAAATTCAAAGCCCTGTTGTTTGAGGTCACTGTAGGATAAAGAACCAGGAAATTTGATACAACCTTAGCCGAATACTGAACCAGCAACTATCATTAGGTTAACTGAATGGGGCATAGAAAATGAGTCTTTCCTGCTCTGTCATATCAAGTTTCCTTGTTCTTTTTCTTAATGACAGCACTCGATGAGATTGATTCACACCATATTTCAGGGGTGTGATTGGCAAAGGACAAAAAAGAGGAAAATATACCCAGCACCCTCAGGAGAAAGTTTTCAAAAATGACCCCTTAAATGATAACATCAGATGACTTTTATGAGGACTGTTTATAAACTGTGATACATATAAACATTATAACATATATCGAGGGCTGAGAACCAAAGGGGCAGTTGCGTAAGTGACATTTTGGTCAAAATTGAGTTATATATATCACCTGAAAGCTCTTGAGCTCTTTTTAGCTGACACAATTATAGAAGTAAAATATTTATAAATATTAAATGATTGACAAAAACAAAAACCAAAGGTCTTTAACTGTGAACATAAGCAGTTAGATTTGTTTTGGCTCTATTGTAAAGTTGGTGAAATGTCACTTACGCCCCTGTGGTTCTCAGCCCTCGATATATATACATAGACTATATTGTAATAAGTCTACGACTAATTTATAGCAAAGTAGCCTAGGCCTACTCAAGACTTAACCAGATATGGCTGAAATATGTAGGGCAGCTATCATGATCATTTTGCCAACAATGATGTAGAACCATGGATTTTCCTAGTTCATGACATGCTTTGTTTTCACTTAAACCAACATAAAGTTATAATGTTGACTACATGTTTTAATATAGACCTACTTGATAACATAGCCTACCCCCTTAGCCCTCTAGCTCTAGTCCTGTACAATATAATAGTGAATAGGCCTATTGATATATTGATGCTGTTTGAAGAGGTTGCTTGATGATATTTAAGTTCCAAAGAAAATCAAATTGCACCACTCCCTATCCTTCCAAAGTAATATGTCCATCACCTTTCCTCCTAAAAACAAATGTCTGGCCCTACTGTTATAAGCTACATCATTTGTTCAAGTGCACACACTAAATGGAGAGCTAGGATTAAAATTCAAACTGTGCCTTTAAATAGGCGACTTTTTTTCATCTATCAGCACAATGCTACAGGCCATTTTCACTAAAAAAAATCAGCTCAATATTATGTGCAAGACAAGTTTACCAAGCATGCCAATGTGTTAATTTCTTAGCACTGTCGTCATACGTTTTCTCATAGTGAGATGGCTATCCCGAAATATGTTTTGAATGACGTCTTGAATGGGGCGCACGGAGATAAGGCTGGAAAAACGCGAAATGACAAGGTGATAACTAAACAATTCAGTTGACCTAGGTTAGACAGGCTTTGTGGCTAAAACTATGAAAACCAGTAGGCTAGTCTGTCACAGCTAACTTCAGGCACTGTAGCCTAGACTAGTTTACACGCGCAGAAATTAAAAGTCAATTCATGGGTTTCATCAGGTCCCTTTCCACAGGTGTATAAAATCAAGCACCTTGATTATCAATGCAGACTGCATGGTGCTTGATTAACACACCTGTGGAAAGGGACCTGATGAAACCCATGAATATTGCCATCACGAGATTGCCGTCATTATCGGAAAATCCGGACACGTCGAACTGGATGCGAACGCGTGGCAAAGCCAACAACAACTTCATAAATTACGTATTTTAAATAAATAATTTGAGCCTACCGTTTCATGCCTAACGTCGACAGCAAATTTCTCAGTCCATCATAGGCAAGGTTATTAATGCATAGGCCTATAGCCTAATTTAACTAGGCTTAGTGATGGCAGATCAAATAATAAAAAAACGTTTTGAAGTCTACCCAGAGCATGTTTGCAAACGCATGCAAAGGGATAAACTATGTTCATACCATCTTCAATCGTTTCAAAAACTAGGATTAGGCAGTCTGCCTATGCTGTTTGCATGTATTAGTTGCAGGAATCAATCGTTTGAAAAATATGGTTGTTTCTAGCCTCGTATGGTTTCACTTGGATCACACACACATTGCACGACTGCTCATATGAATCGGTGGCACCAAACTAACGTATTTCCAGATAGGGGAAACGTTTAGATTATTTTGAATAGATAGATGGTTCACTCAATTTAAAGGCAATTAATCACCACAACTGAATAACATTAACCTGCCTTGCACTGCAGGGAAATGTTCTTACCTTGATTGAAAGCTAAGCAGACGGCCAGTTCTAGTTCTGTCATCTTCTCTCCTGCTTTCTAGATGTCCATGGAGAAACGTCCTCCTTCAGTTAGGCAGAGTAAGTTCGTTGTGGTTTCAAACTTACGTCCTCCACTAATTAAGGCATTAGCTAGCTTCCACTCACAAACGGTAGGCTACTCCCAAAATGTGACACATTTGAACTTCTCATTACGTTTTACATCTGTGGAAAGTTTGGATTATGTTTCAGGAGTTAAACTGAGACCTAGGCTATCAATGCTCTATTTGTAAGCTAAAATAAACTAGTAAACACCATATCGCTAACGTGCATCAATTGGAGTTAGCTAGCTAGCTTAGCTAGCTAGCTAGCTAGCTTAGGCCAAGATTTAAAACCAGGTCGAATTTACTACGGCTGGCCCTAGGTGCCTGTTGTGTTTTCCGCTAGACCTTTTCAAACAAGACCAACTACAGTAGGCTATTTGACGTTCGTTATCGCACTGGGACTTGTTAATTACCGAACGTGACAAAAACCTGCCTTGCTATAACGTTAGCTCCCAAACGGCAGGCTACTCCCAAACAGTGACACATTTGAACTTTACGTTACATTTTACAACTGTCAAAAGTTTGGATTATGTTTCAGTAGGCCCAGTTAGGCTGTCACCTAGGCTATCAAGGCTCTATTTGTAAGCTGAGATAAACTAGCTAGTAAACACCATATCACTAACGTACATCACTTGGAGTTAGCTAGATGGAGGAAACGAGCGCTTTAGCCAACTTATTGAACCGCATCAAATAGCTTGCAAAGTTGCGTTTCAACAAAACTGTTACCTTACTTTCAAGAATAACTCCGTAGACAAAAAGTCAAAATGATTGCACTGTTTCCACGATATAAATCCACGAAAACACTCAGTATAGAGCTACATTGACTGAGACTTCTATGGGGTCGCCTGGATCTGCACTGACTAACAAATCACATGGTGTAGTGGGCGGGGACAGTGCTCTCGACCACAGAATGTCAAATGAGTGAGAGACTTTTACAGACAATTGAGTTTCATTCCCTAGGGCATCAAACAAATAACCCTAAATAACTCACTTTCTGTTAATGTGTTTAAAGTCAAAATTGCAGCATAGGTTAATATGACTATTAGTATTTGTAAACTCATCTCATACTTTAGGTAAAACTATGTGTCAACCACAATCATTAATATGCTATTATAAGTGACAAAATCACAACCACACCAAACAACATCAAAACTTGAATGTGACTGTCACTACAACCACACTATCTAATACTCCATTAAATTTCATCCAAATTAGTCACTGCTTTCTGCCTATAACACCAACTTATTGTTCCTTTTATAAGACACCTAGGTTCAAACCTGTGTGTGTGTGTGTGTGTGTGTCTGTGTGTGTGTGTGTGTGTCTGTGTCTGTGTCTGTGTCTGAGTCTCTATGTGGAAAGCGGGGGAGGTTAGAGAGACATCCAGCTGGGAGAGAGGGGAGGGGTGGAAAGAACTGTGGGGGGAGGGAAACAGTGAGGGAGCCAGACCGTGCCGGCTAGGCACACAGACCTATAAAAACCTAATAAACCTAAATATCTCACTTTCTGTTAACATGGTTGAAATCAAAATGGCAGCATAGGTTGATATGATTATAATTATTCATCAACTCGCTTCAAAATATTTTAGCTAAAACTGTGTCCACCACAATCATTAATACGCTTTTAAAAAACACAAACTACACCAAATTCAAAACTTTGTATATGACTGTCACTACAAACACACTAACTAATACTCCATCAAATTTCATCCACATTAGTCACTGTTTTCTGCCTATAACACCAACTTTTTGTTTCTTTTATAAGACACCTAGATTCAAACCTTCGCCATTTCAATATACTTTTGAAATTCAAAAATCTGGTCGCAATTCCTCTCAGGCAACCCCTCAAGATCATTTTAGTGCTTAAATGACATAATTTCGATAAACCGTCTAGGAGAAGTATTTCAAAATACATGATGTGCAAAAATCAGAAAATCTCACATAATTCAAATTCTTCTAAGATTCACTATATAGTTTGAATGTAAAACTTGTTCAGAATAATACAACACACATGTCCACCAAATTTGGTTCATTTCCGTGAATGTATGTGTCAACCACAGTAGACGGCGCGCTAGGTGGCGCTATAGAGTCCCTGAGCCACACCCTAGGCCAGAGGTCTGTCTCTCAGTAGAGGCATCAATTCTACAGGTAGCTGCAAAATTTCAAGAGTTTTAGAGCATGCCAAGTTGGTGAAAAAGGGCAAAAAAGTTAAGGGTAAGAGGAATAGAAGTATAATAATAATAATAAATATAGCCGCAAGCGGCGATGGCGGGCCCGAGCACCTGCGGTGCGGAGACCTGTGACATTCCGGAATCTAACAAAGCAACATGTGCGTGTTGGTGGGCATGTGCATGAGCAACACACATGCCCACCAAATTTGGTCAATTTTCCTGAATGTATGTGTCAACCACAACAGACAACACGCTAGGTGGCGCTATAGAGTCCATAAGCCACACTCTAGGCCAGAGCTCTATCTCTGACTATCGATAGCAATAACGCACAAGCCCACCAAATTTGGTTCATTTTCGTGAATGTGTGTGTCAACCACAACAGACAATGCGCTAGGTGGCGCTATACAGTTCCTAAGACACACTTGGCCAGAGCGCTGTCTCTGAATAGCTATAGCAATAACACATATGCCCACCAAATTTGGTTCATTTTCCTGAATGTATGCGTCAACAACAACACACAATCTGCTAGGTGGCGCTATAGTCCCTAAGCCACACTCTAGGCCAGAGCTCTGTTTCTGACTAGCAACAGTAATAACAAACAAGCTCACCAAATTTGATTCATTTTCGTGAATGTATGTCAACCACAACAGGTAACACACTAGGTGGCGCTATAGAGTCCCTAAGCCACACCCTCGGCCAGAGCTCTGTCTCTGAATAGCTATAACAAAACACATGCCCACCAAATTTGGTTCATTTTTGTGAATGTTTGTGTCAACCACAACAGACAATGTGCTAGGTGGCGCTGTAGAGTCCTTAAGCCACACCCTAGTCCAGAGCTCTGTCTCTAACTAGCAAAAACAATAACACACGAGCCCACCAAATTTGGTTAATTTTCGTGAATGTTTGTGTCAACCACAACAGACAATGCGCTAGGTGGCGCTATAGAGTCCTTAAGCCACACCCTAGGCCAAAGCTCTGTCTCTGACTACCGATAGCAATAACACACAAGTCCACCAAATTTGGTTCATTTTCGTGAATGTATGTGTCAACCACAACAGACAACGCACTAGGTGGCGCTATATAGTCCCTATGCCACACCCTAGGCCAAAGCTCTGTCTCTGACTAGCCATAGCAATAAGACACAAGTCCACCAAATTTGGTTCATTTTCGTGAATGTTTGTGTCAACCACAACAGATAACATGCTGCTAGGTGGCGCTATAGAGTCCCGAAGCCACACCTTAGGCCAGAGCTCTGTCTCTGACTAGCGATAGCAATAACACACAAGCACACCAAATTTGGTTCATTTTCATCAATGTATGTGTCAACCACAACAGACTATGTGCTAGGTGGCGCTATAGAGTTCCTAAGCCACACCCTAGGCCAAAGCTCTGTCTCTGACTAGTAGTAGCAATAACACACAAGTCCACCAAATTTGGTTCATTTTCGTGAATGTTTGTGTCAACCACAATAGATAACATGCTGCTAGGTGGCGCTATAGAGTCCCAAAGCCACACCTTAGGCCAGAGCTCTGTCTCTGACTAGCAGAAGCAATTCCACATGTAGCTGCCAAATTACATCCAATTCCTAACCTTTTTTCGTGCCTATAACACCAACTTCCTGTTTCTTAATAAAACGCCATAATTCAAACCTTCGCCATTTCAATATACTTCAAAAATTCAAAAATCTGGTCGCAATTCCTCTCGGGCAACCCCTCAAGATCATTTTAGTGCTGATATGACATGATTTCGATAAACCGTCTAGGAGAAGTATTTCAAAATACGTGATGTGCAAAAATCATAATCATAATCATAACTCAAATTCCTCTAAGATTCACTATATAGTTTAAATGTAAAACTTGTTCAGAATAATACAACACACATGTCCACCAAATTTGGTTCATTTCCGTGAATGTATGTGTCAACCACAGTAGACGGCGCGCTAGGTGGCGCTATAGAGTCCCTGAGCCACACCCTAGGCCACAGCTCTGTGTCTGAGTATCAAATGCAATTCTACATATGCCAGCTAAATTGCAAGAGTTTTAGAGCATGCCAAGTTGGTGAAAAATGTTACTGGTAAGATAATTATACTATAATAATAATAATAAGAAATATAGCCGCAAGCGGCGATGGCGGGCCCGAGCACCTGCGGTGCGGAGACCTGTGAGATTTCGGAATCTAACAAAGCAACATGTGCGTGTTGGTGGGCATGTGCATGAGCAACACACATGCCCACCAAATTCGGTCAAGTTTCCTGAATGTATGTGTCAGCCACAACAGACAACATGCTAGGTAGCGCTATAGAGTCCCTAAGCCACACCCTAGGCCAGAGCTCTATCTCTGACTATCGATAGCAATAACGCACAAGCCCACCAAATTTGGTTCATTTTCGTGAATGCGTGTGTCAACCACAACAGACAATGCACTAGGTGGCGCTATACAGTCCCTAAGACAACCTTGGCCAGAGCGCTGTCTCTGAATAGCTATAGCAATAACACACATGCCCACCAAATTTGGTTCATTTTCGTGAATGTATGTGTCAACCACAACAGACAATGCGCTAGGTGGCGCTCTAGAGTCCCTAAGCCACACTCTAGGCCAGAGCTCTGTCTCTGACTAGTGGTAGCAATAACACACAAGCCCACCACATTTGATTAATTTTCGTGAATGTATGTGACAACTACAACAGCCTATATGCTAGGTGGCGCTATAGAGTCCCTAAGCCACACCCTTGGCTAGAGCTCTGTCTCTGACTAGCAATAGCAATAACACACAAGCCCACCAAATTTGGTTCATTTTCGTGAATGTTTGTGTCAACCACAACAGATAACGTGCTGCTAGGTGGCGCTATAGATTCCCTAAGCCACACCCTTGGCTAGAGCTCTGTCTCTGACTAGCAATAGCAATAACACACATGCCCACCAAATTTGGTTAATTTTCGTGAATGTTTGTGTCAACCACAACAGATTACGTGCTGCTAGGTGGCGCTATAGAGTCCCTATGCCACACCCTAGGCCAAAGCTCTGTCTCTGACTAGCCACAGCAATAACACACAAGTCCACCAAATTTGGTTCATTTTCGTGAATGTTTGTGTCAACCACAACAGATAACGTGCTGCTAGGTGGCGCTATAGAGTCCCAAAGCCACACCTTAGGCCAGAGCCCTGTCTCTGACTAGCAGAAGCAATTCCACATGTAGCTGCCAAATTACATACAATTCCTAACCTTTTTTCTGCCTATAACACCAACTTCCTGTTTCTTAATAAAACGCCATAATTCAAACCTTCGCCATTTCAATATACTTCAAAAATTCCAAAATCTGGTCGCAATTCCTCTCGGGCAACCCCTCAAGATCATTTTAGTGCTTATATGACATGATTTCGATAAACCGTCTAGGAGAAGTATTTCAAAATACGTGATGTGCAAAAATCATAATCATAATCATAACTCAAATTCTTCTAAGATTCACTATATAGTTTGAATGTAAAACTTGTTCAGAATAATACAACACACATGTCCACCAAATTTGGTTCATTTCCGTGAATGTATGTGTCAACCACAGTAGACGGCGCGCTAGGTGGCGCTATAGAGTCCCTGAGCCACACCCTAGGCCACAGCTCTGTGTCTGAGTATCAAATGCAATTCTACATATGCCAGCTAAATCGCAAGAGTTTTAGAGCATGCCAAGTTGGTGAAAAATGTTACTGGTAAGATAATTATACTATAATAATAATAATAATAATAAGAATAATCTGAGCAAAAACAATAGGGCCTTGCACCTACGGTGCAGCCACTTTCAGTGGCCGCACCTCGGTGCTCGGGCCCTAAATATAGCCGCAAGCGGCGATGGCGGGCCCGAGCACCTGCGGTGCGGACCCGTGACATTTGCGGAATCTATCAAAGCAACACGTACTTGTTGGTTTGCATGTGCATGAGCACACACATGCCCACCAAATTTGGTTAATTTTCATCAATATATGTGTCAACCACAACAGAAAACAAGCTAGGTGGCGCTATAGAGTCCCAAAGCCACACCCAAGGCCAGAGCTCTGTCTCTGACTAGTGGCAGCAATAACACACAAGCGTACCTAATTGTTGTGTATGTATGTGTCAACAATAATAGACAATGTGCTAGGTGGCGCTATAGAGTCCCTAAGCCTCACCCTAGGCCAGAGCTCTATCCCTGACTAGCGGTAGCAATAACACACATGCCCACCAAATGTGGTTCATTTTCGTGAATGTATCAACCACAACAGACAATGCGCTAGGTGGCGCTATAGAGTCCCTAAGCCACACCCTAGGCCAGAGCTCTGTTTCTGACCTTCGGCAGTAATAACACACAAGCTCACCAAATTTGATTCATTTTCGTGAATGTATATGTCAACCACAAGAGGTAACACACTAGGTGGCGTTATAGAGTCCCTAAGCCACACCCTCGGCCAGAGCTCTGTCTCTGAATAGCTATAGCAAAACATATGCCAACCAAATTTGGTTCATTTTCGTGAATGTACGTGTCAACCACAACAGACAATGCGCTAGGTGGCGCTATGGAGTCCCTAAGCCACACCCGAGGCCAGAGCTCTGTCTTTATCTAGCGGCAGCAATAACACTCAAGCCCACCAAATGTGGTTCATTTTTGTGAATGTTTGTGTCAACCACAACAAACAATGCTCTAGGTGGCGCTATAGAGTCCCTAAGTCAGACCTTTGGCCAGAGCTCTGTCTCTGACTAGCAATAGGAATAACACACAAGCCCATCAAATTTGGTTAATTTTCGTGAATGTACGTGTCAACCACAACAGGCAATGTGCTAGGTGGCGCTATGGAGTCCCTAAGCCACACCCGAGGCCAGAGCTCTGTTTTTATCTAGCGGCAGCAATAACACACAAGCCCACCAAATTTGGTTCATTTTTGTGAATGTTTGTGTCAACCACAACAAACAATGCTCTAGGTGGCGCTATAGAGTCCCTAAGCCACACCTTTGGCCAGAGTTTGTCTCTGACTAGCAATAGGGATAACACACAAGCCCATCAAATCTGGTTAATTTTCGTGAATGTATGTGTCAACCACAACAGGCAATGCGCTAGGTGGCGCTATAGAGTCCCTTAGCCACACCCTAGGCCAGAGCTCTGTCTCTGACTAGAGATAGCAATAACACACAAGCCCACCAAATTTGGTTCATTTTTGTGAATGTATGTGTCAACCACAACAGACAACCCGACAGAGCGTTCTTAAGCCTTCTTTAATCATTGTCTAATATTAAGGAAAGTTTAAGATCTATTAACCAAGGTGTTGTCACACACACACATGGCAAATAAGTTGCAGGATTGTGGTGCCTTCTCTCATCCTCAAGTTGGGTTATCACCTGTTGGCCTTCTTACCACCACCAGAGAGGCATGGGGGATGGGTGAGAGAGTGTGTGGGGGGTCGGTATGCAAATGAGGGGGGCTAAGATAGAAAGAGAGAGAGGGAGGGAGGCAAAGGGGTCAAGGGGGAGGCTGTGTGTGTGCGTAACTCTCTGGAAAGCTTGCGCGTGTGTAATGTGTGTGCGGTTAAATGTGGTTCTGTGTGTGTAACAGGACCAACATGAAGGCGCGGATGAGGAAAGATCGTAACACAGAGCCATCCTCATAAGAAAACCTAAATAACTCACTTTCTGTTAATGTGGTTAAAGTCAAAATTGCAGCATAGGTTAATGTGATTATTATTATTCATCAACTCGCTTCAAAATATTTTAGCTAAAACTGTGTCCACCACAATCATTAATGCACTTTTAAAAATCACAAACAACACCAAATTCAAAACTTTGTATATGACTGTCATTGCAAACACACTAACTAATACTCCATTACATTTCATCCAAATTATTCACTGTTTTCTGCCTATAACACCAACTTTTTGTTCCTTTTATAAGACACCTATGTTCAAACCTTCGCCATTTCGATATACTTTTGAAATTCAAAAATCTGGTCGCAATTCCTCTCGGGCAACCCCTCAAGATCATTTTAGTGCTTAAATGACATGATTTCGATAAACCGTCTAGGAGAAGTGTTTCAAAATACATGACGTGCAAAAATCATAATCATAATCATATCTCAAATTCTTCTAAGATTCACTATATCATTTAAATGTAAAAGTAGTTCAGATTAATGAAACACACATGTCTACCAAATTTAATTCATTTTCATGTATGTATGTGTCAACCACAACAGACAACACGCTAGGTGGCGCTATACTGCTCCTGAGCCACACCCTAGGCCAGAGCTCTGGTTCTGAGTAGCGTTACCAATTCCACACACAGCTGCCAAATTTCAAGAGTTTTAGAGCATGCCAAGTTGGTGAAAAAAGGAATTCGGTAAGACGGAAAAACTATAATAATAATCTGAGCAAAAACAATAGGGCCTTGCACCTACGGTGCAGCCACTTTCAGTGGCCGCACCTCGGTGCTCGGGCCCTAAATATAGCCGCAAGCGGCGATGGCGGGCCCGAGCACCTGCGGTGCGGAGACCTGTGACATTTCGGAATCTAACAAAGCAACATGTACGTGTTGGTGGGCATGTGCATGAGCAACACACATGCCCACCAAATTTGGTCAATTTTCCTGAATGTATGTGTCAACCACAACAGACAACACGTTAGGTGGCGCTATAGAGTCCCTAAGCCACACCCCAGGCCAGAGCTCTATCTCTGACTATCGATAGCAATAACGCACAAGCCCACCAAATTTGGTTCATTTTCGTGAATGTGTGTGTCAACCACAACAGACAATGCGCTAGGTGGCGCTCTAGAGTCCCTAAGCCACACTCTAAGCCAGAGCTCTGTCTCTCACTAGTGGTAGCAATAACACACAAGCCCACTAAATTTGGTTCATTTTCATGAATATATGAGTCAACCACAGTACACAACGCGCTACGTGGCGCTATAGAGCCCCTAAGCCACACCATAGGCCAGAGCTCTATCTCTGTATCCATATTTGTAGTCCAAATTTGAGATGATAACCAGTGTGTTGATATGGTGCATTTTTGTGAGGATAAGAACCACTTTAGTGGTGGACTGGTTGGGGATTGAACCGGCAACCCTCCTGTTTCAAGCCCCAAGCCCTAACCAGTAGGCCACGGCTGCCTCAAGGGGGGGGGGGGGGGGTGTGTGTGTGTGTGTGTGTGTGTGTGTGTGTGTGTGTGTGTGTGTGTGTGTGTGTGTGTGTGTGTGTGTGTGTGTGTGTGTGTGTGTGTGTGTGTGTGTGTGTGTGTGAGTGAGTGAGTGAGTGAGTGAGTGAGTGAGTGAGTGAGTGAGTGAGGAGAGTGTGTGTGTGTGTGTGTGTGAGTGAGAGTGTGTGTGTGTGTGTGTGTGTGTGTGTGTGTGTGTGTGTGTGTGTGTGTGTGTGTGTGAGTGAGTGAGTGAGTGAGTGACCAGGAGTCCCTAAGCCACACCCTAGGCCAGGGCTCTGTCTCAGTCTAGAGGTAGCAAATTTGGGTCACAGACTACAGGTGCTTGGGCCCATCAATGCCCCTTGCGGGCTTTTTCTGTCTTAAAAGACACCCCAATTCAAACATTCACCATTTCAATATACTTCACAATTCCTCTTGGGCAACCCCTCAAGATCATTTTACTGCTGATATGATATGATTTGATAAACCCTTGGTTTGATTCGATAAACCGTCTAGGACAAGTGTTTCAAAATACATGACTTTACTGTATTCTGGTTATTACATGCCATTCCAACCAAGCAGTTTTATGAGGATTAGAACTTGGGTCTGACTTAGTCAGTCCCCAATTCTATCACAAAAATGACTTAACCTGAGTAAAATCTTTATACACATGATCTTTTCTTTACCTTTTACTTTGCATCACACTGTCATTCTTGACTCTGTGTGTGTGTGTGTTTGTGTGTGTGTGTGTGTGTGTGTGTGTGTGTGTCTGTGTGTGTGTGTGTGTGTGTGTGTGTGTCTGTGTGTGTGTGTCTGTGTCTGTGTCTGAGTCTCTGTGTGGAAAGCGGGGGAGGTTAGAGAGACATCCAGCTGGGAGAGAGGGGAGGGGTGGGAAGAACTGTGGGGGGAGGGAAACAGAAAAGGAGGGGTAGAGTGGGTGAGCCACAGTGAGGGAGCAAGACCATGCGCGGCTAGGGAAACAGACCTATAAAAACCTAATAAACCTAAATATCTCACTTTCTGTTAACATGGTTGAAATCAAAATTGCAGCATAGGTTGATATGATTATAATTATTCATCAACTCGCTTCAAAATATTTTAGCTAAAACTGTGTCCACCACAATCATTAATGTGCTTTTAAAAAACACAAACAACACCAAATTCAAAACTTTGTATATGACTGTCACTACAAACACACTAACTAATACTCCATCAAATTTCATCCAAATTAGTCACTGTTTTCTGCCTATAACACCAACTTTTTGTTTTTTTTATAAGACACCTAGATTCAAACCTTCGCCATTTCAATATACTTTTGAAATTCAAAAATCTGGTCGCAATTCCTCTCGGGCAACCCCTCAAGATCATTTTACTGCTGAAAGGACATGATTTCGATAAACCGTCTAGGAGAAGTATTTCAAAATACATGATGTGCAAAAATCTGAAAATCTCACATAATTCAAATTCTTCTAAGATTCACTATATAGTTTGAATGTAAAACTTGTTCAGAATAATACAACACACATGTCCACCAAATTTGGTTCATTTCCGTGAATGTATGTGTCAACCACAACAGAGAGTGCGGTAGGTGGCGCTATAGAGTCCCTGAGCCACACCCTAGGCCAGAGGTCTGTCTCTCAGTAGAGGCATCAATTCTACAGGTAGCTGCCAAATTTCAAGAGTTTTAGAGCATGCCAAGTTGGTGAAAAAGGGCAAAAAAGTTAAGGGTAAGAGGAATAGAAGTATAATAATAATAATAAATATAGCCGCAAGCGGCGATGGCGGGCCCGAGCACCTGCGGTGCGGAGACCTGTGAAATTTCGGAATCTAACAAAGCAACATGTGCCTGTTGGTGGGCATGTGCATGAGCAACACACATGCCCACCAAATTTGGTCAATTTTCCTGAATGTATGTGTCAACCACAACAGACAACCCACTAGGTGGCGCTATAGAGTCCCTACGCGACACCCTAGGCCAAAGCTCTGTCTCTGACTAGCCATAGCAATAACACACAAGTCCACCAAATTTGGTTCATTTTCGTGAATGTTTGTGTCAACCACAACAGATAACGTGCTGCAAGGTGGCGCTATAGAGTCCCAAAGCCACACCTTAGGCCAGAGCTCTGTTTCTGACTACCGATTGCAATAACACACAAGCCCACTAAATTTGGTTCATTTTCGTGAATGTATGTGTCAACCACAACAGACAACACACTAGGTGGCGCTATAGAGTCCCTACGCCACACCCTAGGCCAAAGCTCTGTCTCTGACTAGCCATAGCAATAACACACAAGCCCACCAAATTTGGTTCATTTTCGTGAATGTTTGTGTCAACCACAACAGATAACGTGCTGCTAGGTGGCGCTATAGAGTCTCAAAGCCACACCTTAGGCCAGAGCTCTGTCTCTGACTAGCAGAAGCAATTCCACATGTAGCTGCCAAATTACATCCAATTCATAACCTTTTTTCTGCCTATAACACCAACTTCCTGTTTCTTAATAAAACGCCATAATTCAAACGTTCGCCATTTCAATATACTTTTGAAATTCAAAAATCTGGTCGCAATTCCTCTCGGGCAACCCCTCAAGATCATTTTAGTGCTTATATGACATGATTTCGATAAACCGTCTAGGAGAAGTGTTTCAAAATACGTGATGTGCAAAAATCATAATCATAATCATAACTCAAATTCTTATAAGATTCACTATATAGTTTCAATGTAAAACTTGTTCAGATTTATACAACACACATGTCCACCAAATTTGGTTCATTTCCGTGAATGTATGTGTCAACCACAATAGACGGCGTGCTAGGTGGCGCTATAGAGTCCCTGAGCCACACCCTAGGCCAGAGGTCTGTCTCTCAGTAGAGGCATCAATTCCACAGGTAGCTGCCAAATTTCAAGAGTTTTAGAGCATGCCAAGTTGCTGAAAAAGGGCAAAACATGTCCGGTAAGAGGAAAATACTATAATAAGAATAATAATAATAATAATCTGAGCAAAAACAATAGGGCCTTGCACCTACGGTGCAGCCACTTTCAGTGGCCGCACCTCGGTGCTCGGGCCCTAAATATAGCCGCAAGCGGCGATGGCGGGCCCGAGCACCTGCGGTGCGGAGACCTGTGACATTTCGGAATCTAACAAAGCAACATGTGTGGGTTGGTGTGCCTGTGCATGAGCAACATACATGCCCACTAAATTTGGTTCATTTTTGTGAATATATGTGTCAACCACAAAAGACAACATGCTAGGTGGTACTATAGAGTACCTAAGCGACACCCTAGGCC
Organism: Sardina pilchardus; assembly: GCF_963854185.1. Classification (NCBI taxonomy): domain Eukaryota; kingdom Metazoa; phylum Chordata; class Actinopteri; order Clupeiformes; family Clupeidae; genus Sardina; species Sardina pilchardus. The sequence continues at coordinate 28,497,877 of NC_084994.1, read as the reverse complement.
AGAGCTCTGTCCCTGACTAGCGGTAGCAATAACACACAAGCCTACCTAATTGTGTCAATGTATGTGTCAACCATAAAAGACAACGTGCTAGGTGGCACTATAGAGTCCCTATGCCAAACCCTAGGCCAGAGCTCTGTCCCTGACTAGCTGTAGCAATAACACACATGCCCACCAAATGTGACTAATTTTCGTGAATATATGTGTCAACCACAACGGACAACACGCTAGGTGGCGCTATAGAGTCCCTAAGCCACACCCTAGGCCTGAGCTCCTTTTCTGACTAGCGATAGCAATACGAAAGAAGTCCAATAAATTTGGTTCATTTTCATGAATGTACACGTCAACCACAACAGACAACAAACTAGGTGGCGCTTAGTCCTTAAGCCACACCCTAGGCCAGAGCTCTATCTTTCAGTAGCGACACCAATAACACGTAAAACCACCAAATTTGCTTCATTTTCGTGAATGTACACGTCAACCACAACACAATCTGCTATGTGGCACTATAGAGTCCCTAAGCCACACCCTAGACCAGAGCTCTGTCTCTGACTAGGGGTAGCAAAAACAATTTTGTCTGTGAAATTTCTAAAGTACGCCTTCTGCCACGAAGATAAATTGTAGGGTCTTAAATGTTCAAAAAAAGAGTAAAAGGTCCGCACACTTCCTCTCACTTAATTTACTTTATTAGTTCAAGGTTTTTAAATGTTCCTCATAAAAAGTCTTTTCGAAGTCCAAATAAAGGAAAATGTTGCTGTTATTGCTACGATAGACCGTTAAATTTACATGCACAGGTTTTGTACACCATTGTCATGGCCAAATTCAAGCATTTTTTAAGGACTTTCAAGACCAGTTTTCCAGTATTGAAATTGTGTGTGAACAAATTCAAAGCCCTGTTGTTTGAGGTCACTGTAGGATAAAGAACCAGGAAATTTGATACAACCTTAGCCGAATACTGAACCAGCAACTATCATTAGGTTAACTGAATGGGGCATAGAAAATGAGTGTTTGCTGCTCTGTCATATCAAGTTTCCTTGTTCTTTTTCTTACTGACAGCACTCGATGAGATTGATTCACACCATATTTCAGGGGTGTGATTGGCAAAGGACAAAAAAGAGGAAAATATACCCAGCACCCTCAGGAGAAAGTTTTCAAAAATTACCCCTTAAATGATAACATCAGATGACTTTTATGAGAACTGTTTATAAACTGTGATACATATAAACATTATAACATATATCGAGGGCTGAGAACCAAAGGGGCAGTTGCGTAAGTGACATTTTGGTCAAAATTTAGTTATATATATCACCTGAAAGCTCTTGATGAGCTCTTTTTAGCTGACACAATTATAGAAGTAAAATATTTATAAATATTAAATGATTGACAAAAACAAAAACCAAAGGTCTTTAACTGTGAACATAAGCAGTTAGATTTGTTTTGGCTCTATTGTAAAGTTGGTGAAATGTCACTTACGCCCCTGTGGTTCTCAGCCCTCGATATATATAGATATACATAGACTATATTGTAATAAGTCTACGACTAATTTATAGCAAAGTAGCCTAGGCCTACTCAAGACTAAACCAGATATGGCTGAAATATGTAGGGCAGCTATCATGATCATTTTGCCAACAATGATGTAGAACCATGGATTTTCCTAGTTCATGACATGCTTTGTTTTCACTTAAACCAACATAAAGTTATAATGTTGACTACATGTTTTAATATAGACCTACTTGATAACATATAGCCTACCCCCTTAGTCCTCTAGCTCTAGTCCTGTACAATATAATAGTGAATAGGCCTATTGATATATTGATGCTGTTTGAAGAGGTTGCTTGATGATATTTAAGTTCCAAAGAAAATCAAATTGCACCACTCCCTATCCTTCCAAAGTAATATGTCCATCACCTTTCCTTTTAAAAACAAATGTCTGGCCCTACTGTTATAAGCTACATCATTTGTTCAAGTGCACACACTAAATGGAGAGCTAGGATTAAAATTCAAACTGTGCCTTTAAATAGGCGACTTTTTTCATCTATCAGCACAATGCTACAGGCCATTTTCACTAAAAAAATCAGCTCAATATTATGTGCAAGACAAGTTTACCAAGCATGCCAATGTGTTAATCTCTTAGCACTGTCGTCATACGTTTTCTCATAGTGAGATGGCTATCCCGAAATATGTTTTGAATGACGTCTTGAATGACATGGGGCGCACGGAGATAAGGCTGGAAAAACGCGAAATGACAAGGTGATAACTAAACAATTCAGTTGACCTAGGGTAGACAGGCTTTGTGGCTAAAACTATGAAAACCAGTAGGCTAGTCTGTCACAGCTAACTTCAGGCACTGTAGCCTAGACTAGTTTACACGCGCAGAAATTAAAAGTCAATATTGCCATCACGAGATTGCTGTCATTATCGGAAAATCCGGACACGTCAAACTGGATGCGAACGCGTGGCAAAGCCAACAACAACTTCATAAATTACGTCTTTTAAATAAATAATTTGAGCCTACCGTTTCATGCCTAACGTCGACAGCAAATTTCTCAGTCCATCATAGGCAAGGTTATTAACCTCCTGAGACCCTGGATGTAAATTTGAATGCATTTTTCATTTCACTCAATTATTTTGGCTTAGTAAGGCTTCATAAACATACAAAAAAAAATTCACCTCTGTACATCAAGTAGTTTTTGAGAAAAACGATGTCCTCGTATGAGGACATTGGGTCTCTATTACCATAAAATACAATGAGATTGCCAATCCAGAAAGAATGTGAATATTCATGTGTGTACTCAAAGTGCCTAAGATTCAACTATTAAGAAAACAGTTTGTTTTTATTGAACAGAAATGTCCTGTTATTAATTTGGTTAAGTTTAGTGTTTATTTGTAAATGTTAGTTGTACGTATGGGTCACACCCATGTGGAGAGAAGTCTATCCACAATCAATTGAAGCGAAACAGTTCTGCTCTATTTGTTTCTCATTTGTTTATTTATTTATTTTTGTAATTCCTTCAATGGATTTATTTATTCAGGCTACTCTATTATGTCTATGTCCACACTTTGACTTCCATTATTGCTTTACAGTAGTTTGATATGGCCAATGAACGACAATTTTCAATGTAATATGTAGCCTAAAAATGAAATTATGCGTACATTTCAGTCCCGATGTCCTCGTATGAGGACATGAAAGTTAAACACATCCTGGTCTGTTTGCAATGATCGAAATGGGGGAAACTTGATGCCATATCATACTACAACTGTTCACAAACATATACAAAAAAAAATAAATGTCATAACGTTCACTGGCACGTTACCATGACGATAGTTCTCACGCGTATGCCGGTAAAGCGTGGAGGTGGATTTCGACGCCATATTGCTTTTTCCCAAAACATTGTATTGAATGTCTGATAACACTAGAGGGTAAAATGAAGTGTCCACATATAAGGACAACAGGTTTTTATTCAGAAAAAGTAAGCACAAGGTAAAGCAGAGCCTAAATGTAATGTCCTCATATGAGGACGCAGGGTCTCAGGAGGTTAATGCATAGGCCTATAGCCTAATTTAACTAGGCTTAGTGATGGCAGATCAAATAATAAAAAAACGTTTTGAAGTCTACCCAGAGCATGTTTGCAAACGCATTCTAAGGGATAAACTATGTTCATACCATCTTCAATCGTTTCAAAAACTAGGATTAGGCAGTCTGCCTATGCTGTTTGCATGTATTAGTTGCAGGAATCAATCGTTTGAAAAATATGGTTGTTTCTAGCCTCGTATGGTTTCACTTGGATCACACACACATTGCACGACTGCTCATATGAATCGGTGGCACCAAACTAACGTATTTCCAGATAGGGGAAACGTTTAGATTATTTTGAATAGATAGATGGTTCACTCAATTTAAAGGCAATTAATCACCACAACTGAATAACATTAACCTGCCTTGCACTGCAGGGAAATGTTCTTACCTTGATTGAAAGCTAAGCAGACGGCCAGTTCTAGTTCTGTCATCTTCTCTCCTGCTTTCTAGATGTCCATGGAGAAACGTCCTCCTTCAGTTAGGCAGAGTAAGTTCGTTGTGGTTTCAAACTTACGTCCTCCACTAATAAAGGCATTAGCTAGCTTCCACTCAAAAACGGTAGGCTACTCCCAAAATGTGACACATTTGAACTTCTCATTACGTTTTACATCTGTCAAAAGTTTGGATTATGTTTCAGGAGTTAAACTGACACCTAGGCTATCAATGCTCTATTTGCAAGCTAAAATAAACTAGTAAACACCATATCGCTAACGTGCATCAATTGGAGTTAGCTAGCTAGCTTAGCTAGCTTAGCTAGCTAGCTAGCTAGCTTAGGTCAAGATTTAAAACCAGGTCGAATTTACTACGGCTGGCCCTAGGTGCCTGTTGTGTTTTCCGCTAGACCTTTTCAAACAAGACCAACTACAGTAGGCTATTTGACGTTAGTTATCGCATTGGGACTTGTTAATTACCGAACGTGACAAAAACCTGCCTTGCTATAACGTTAGCTCCCAAACGGCAGGCTACTCCCAAACAGTGACACATTTGAACTTTACGTTACATTTTACAACTGTCAAAAGTTTGGATTATGTTTCAGTAGGCCCAGTTAGGCTGTCACCTACGCTATCAAGGCTCTATTTGTAAGCTGAGATAAACTAGCTAGTAAACACCATATCACTAACGTGCATCACTTGGAGTTAGCTAGATGGAGGAAACGAGCGCTTTAGCCAACTTATTGAACCGCATCAAATAGCTTGCAAAGTTGCGTTTCAACAAAACTGTTACCTTACTTTCAAGAATAACTCCGTAGACAAAAAGTCAGAATGATTGCACTGTTTCCACGATAAATCCACGAAAACACTCAGTATAGAGCTACATTGACTGAGACTTCTATGGGGTCGCCTGGATCTGCACTGACTAACAAATCACATGGTGTAGTGGGCGGGGACAGTGCTCTCGACCACAGAATGTCAAATGAGTGAGAGACTTTTACAGACAATTGAGTTTCATTCCCTAGGGCATCAAACAAATAACCCTAAATAACTCACTTTCTGTTAATGTGTTTAAAGTCAAAATTGCAGCATAGGTTAATATGACTATTAGTATTTGTAAACTCATCTCATAATACTTTAGGTAAAACTATGTGTCAACCACAATCATTAAGCCACACCCTCAGCCAGAGCTCTGTCTCTGAATAGCGATGGCAAAAACACATGTGCCCACCAAATTTTGTTAATTTTGTGAATGTATGTTTCAACCACAACAGACAACGCACTAGGTGGCGCTATAGAGTCCCTAAGCCACACCCTAGGCCAAAGCTCTGTCTCTGACTAGCGATAGCAATAACACATAAGTCCACCAAATTTGGTTCATTTTCGTGAATGTTTGTGTCAACCACAACAGATAACGTGCTATTAGGTGGTGCTATAGAGTCCCTAAGCCACACCTTAGGCCAGAGCTCTGTCTCTGACTAGTGATAGCAATAACACATAAGTCCACCAAATTTGGTTCATTTTCGTGAATGTTTGTGTCAATCACAACAGACAACATGACAGAGTGTTCTTAACCCTTCTTTAATCATTATCTAATATTAAGGAAAGTTTCAGATCTCTTAAACAAGGTGTTATCACACACACACACACATTGCAAATAAGTTCCAGGATTGTGGTGCCTTCTCTCATCCTCAGGTTGGGTTGTCACCTGTCGGCCTCCTTACTACCACTGCTTAACATGCATACAATATATTTATAACCCAAATAAAATAATTATAAACATGATCTTTTCTTTACCTTTCACTTTGCATCACACTGTCATTCATGACTCATTTCAATTCTTGCCATTTATTTTCATGATTTTTACTCATATCAGGGAGAGAAAGGGGCTGGGATACAGAGACATGGGGGATGGGAAGGGAGTGAGAGAGTGTGTATGTGTGTGGGGGGGCATGCGAAAGAGGGGGGTCATGGGGCTAAGATAGGGAGACGGAGAGAGAGAGAGGCAGGGCAGAGGCAAACGGGGGAAGGGCGAGGATGTGTGTGCGTGTCTCTCTGGGAAGCTCGCGCGTGTGTAATGTGTGTGTGTTTGAATGTAGTTCTCTTGGAAGCTCGCGCGTGTGTAATGTGTGTGTGTTTGAATGTAGTTCTGTGTGTAACAGGCGAAAGGAATGTGTGGGCAAGAAGGATCGTAGAGTGAGACATCCTCATATGAAAACCTAAAAAACTCACTTTCTGTTAATGTGGTTAAAGTCAAAATTCAGCGTAGGTTCATATGAGTATTAATATTTGTAAACTCATCTCATAATATTTTAGGTAAAACTATGAGTCAACCACTATCATTAATGTGCTATTGAGACACACAATCAACATCAAATCAAACAACATAAAAAAAAATGTATGTGACTGTCACTACAAACACACTTACTAATACTCCATGTGAATTACACATTAACTCAGAGCAGTGAGCTGCCTGCCCAACCAGCGGCGCGCAGGGAGCAGTGAGGGATTAGGTGCCTTGCTCTAGGGCACTTCAGCCGTGGACTGGTCGGGGATCGAACCGGCAATCCTCCAGTTACAAGCCCCAAGCCCTAACCAGTAGGCCACGGCTGCCCCAAGGTGTGTGTGTGTGTGTGTGTGTGTGTGTGTGTGTGTGTGTGTGTGTGTGTGTGTGTGTGTGTGTGTGTGTGTGTGTGTGTGTCTCTGTCTCTGTCTGTCTGTCTCTGTGTCTCTAGAAAGCCGCGCGCGTGTCAATGTGTGTGTGTTAGTTAGGGGGGACCCGAGAAGGGGGGTGACAGAGTGCGTGCGTGTGTCTGTTAGTTGCAACAGAGAGACAGAGAAGCAGAAGGAGGAGGGGCTGTGTGATTGGGCAAATATGAAATAAAAAATAACTCACTTTCTGTTAACATGGTTAAAATCAAAATTTCAGCATAGGTTGATATGATTATATTCATTCATCAACTCGCTTCAAAATATTTTAGCTAAAACTGTGTCCACCACAATCATTAATGCGCTTTTAAAAATCACAAACAACACCAAATTCAAAACTTTGTATATGACTGTCACTACAAACACACTAACTAATACTCCATTAAATTTCATCCAAATTAGTCACTGTTTTCTGCCTATAACACCAACTTTTTGTTTCTTTTATAAGACACCTAGATTCAAACCTTCGCCATTTCAATATACTTTTGAAATTCAAAAATCTGGTCGCAATTCCTCTCGGGCAACCCCTCAAGATCATTTTAGTGCTTAAATGACATGATTTCGATAAACCGTCTAGGAGAAGTGTTTCAAAATACATGACGTGCAAAAATCATAATCATAATCATAACTCAAATTCTTTTAAGATTCACTATATTGTTTAAATGTAAAAGTTGTTCCGATTAATACAACACATATGCCCACCAAATTTGGTTCATTTTCGTGCATGTATGTGTCAAACACAACAGAAACCGCGCTAGGTGGCGCTATAGAGTCCCTGAGCCACACCCTAGGTCAAAGCTCTGTCTCTGAGTTTCGATTGCAATTCTACAAATGGCTGCCAAATTACAAGAGTTTTAGAGCATGCCAAGTTGGTGAAAAAAAAAAAACAGGTAAGGAGGAAAAAACTATAATAATAATCTGAGCGAAAACAATAGGGCCTTGCACCTACGGTGCAGCCACTTTCAGTGGCCGCACCTCGGTGCTCGGGCCCTAAATATAGCCGCAAGCGGCGATGGCGGGCCCGAGCACCTGCGGTGCGGAGACCTGTGACATTTCGGAATCTAACAAAGCAACATGAGGCGTGTTGGTGGGCATGTGCATGAGCAACACATATGGCCACCAAATTTGGTCAATTTTCTTGAATGTATGTGTCAACCACAACAGACAACGCGCTAGGTGGCGCTATAGAGTCCCTAAGCCACACCCTAGGCCAGAGCTGTTTTTCACTAGCGGCAGTAATAACACACAAGCTCATGAAATTTGATTCATTTTTGTGAATGTAAATGTCAACCCAAAACGGCTAACACGCTAGGTGGCGCTATAGAGTCCCTAAGCCACACCCTCAATAGCGATCGCAATAACACATGTGTCCACCAAATTTGGTTCATTTTCGTGAATGTATGTTTCAACCACAACAGACAACGCACTAGGTGGCGCTATAGAGTCCCTAAGCCACACCCTAGGCCAAAGCTCTGTCTCTGACTAGCGATAGCAATAACACATAAGTCCACCAAATTTGGTTCATTTTCATGAATGTTTGTGTCAACCACAACAGATAACGTGCTACTAGGTGGCGCTATAGAGTCCCTAAGCCACACCTTAGGCCAGAGCTCTGTCTCTGACTAGCGATAGCAAAAACACATAAATCCACCAAATTTGGTTCATTTTCGTGAATGTTTGTGTCAACCACAACAGATAACGTGCTACTAGGTGGCGCTATAGAGTCCCGAAGCCACACCTTAGGCCAGAGCTCTGTCTCTGACTAGCGATAGCAATAACACATAAGTCCACCAAATTTGGTTCATTTTCGTGAATGTTTGTGTCAACCACAACAGATAACGTGCTACTAGGTGGCGCTATAGAGTCCCTAAGCCACACCTTAGGCCAGAGCTCTGTCTCTGACTAGCGATAGCAAAAACACATAAATCCACCAAATTTGGTTCATTTTCGTGAATGTTTGTGTCAACCACAACAGATAATGGCTACTAGGTGGCGCTATAGAGTCCCGAAGCCACACCTTAGGCCAGAGCTCTGTCCCTGACTAGCAGAAGCAATTCCACATGTAGCTGCCAAATTACATCCAATTTATAACCTATTTTCTGCTTATAACACCAACTTCCTGTTTCGTAATAAGACGCCATAATTCAAACCTTCGCCATTTCGATATGCTTCGAAAATTCAAAAATCTGTTCGCAATTCCTCTCGGGCAAACCCTCAAGATCCTTTTACTGCTCATATGACATGATTTCGATAAACCGTCTAGGATAAGTGTTTCAAAATACATGATGTGCAAAAATCATAATCATAATCATAACTCAAATTTGTTTAAGATTCACTATGTAGTGTAAATGTAAAAGTTGTTTAGATTTATACAACACATCTGCCTACCAAATTTGGTTCATTTTCATGCATGCACATGTCAACCACAACAGACAGCGCGATAGGTGGTGCTATAGACCCCCTGAGCCACACCCTAGGCCAGGGCTCTGTCTCTCAGTATCAAATGCAATTCTACATATGCCTGCCAAATTACAAGAGTTTTGGAGCATGCCAAGTTGGTGAAACGGCCAAACGGGCTAAGACGAAGAGAGAATAATAATATTGTGTGTGTGTGTGTGTGTGAGTGTGTGAGTGAGTGAGTGAGTGAGTGAGTGAGTGAGTGAGTGAGTGACCAGGAGTCCCTAAGCCACACGCTAGGCCAGGGCTCTGTCTCAGACTAGAGGTGGCAACACACAAGGCAAAGACAAATTTTTATGAGGATTAGAACTTGGGTCTTACTCAGTCAGTCCCCAATTCAATCACAAAAATGACTTAACCTGAATAAAATCTTTATACACATGATCTTTTTTTTACCTTTTACTTTGCATCACACTGTCATTCTTGACTCTGTGTGTGTGTGTGTGTGTGTGTGTGTGTGTGTGTGTGTGTGTCTGTGTCTGTGTCTGTGTCTCTGTGTGGAGAGCGGGGGAGGAGAGAGAGACATCCAGCTGGGAGAGAGGGGAAAGTGTGAATAACTGTGGGGGGAAGGAAAGAAACAAGGAGGGGGAGAGTGGGTGAGCCACAGTGAGGGAGCAGCTAGGTAGTTCTGTGTGTAACACGCGCGGGCAGCAAGGAGCGGATAGGAGAGACCATAGTCATATGAAAACCTAAATAACTCACTTTCTGTTAATGTGGTTTACGTCGAAATTGCAGCATAGGTTGATATGATTATTATTATTCATCAACTCGCTTCAAAATATTTTAGCTAAAACTGTGTCCACCACAATCATTAATGCGCTTTTAAAAATCACAAACAACACCAAATTCAAAACTTTGTATATGACTGTCACTACAAACACACTAACTAATACTCCATCAAATTTCATCCAAATTAGTCACTGTTTTCTGCCTATAACACCAACTTTTTGTTTCTTTTATAAGACACCTAGATTCAAACCTTCGCCATTTCGATATACTTTTGAAATTCAAAAATCTGGTCGCAATTCCTCTCGGGCAACCCCTCAAGATCATTTTAGTGCTTATATGACATGATTTCGATAAACCGTCTAGGAGAAGTGTTTCAAAATACATGATGTGCAAAATTCATAATCATAACCATAACTCAAATTCTTCGAATATTTACTATAGAGTGTAAATGTAAAAATTGTTTAGATTAATACAACACATGTGCCCACCAAATCTGGGCCATTTTCGTGAATGCATGTGTCAACCAAAACAGACAGCGTGATAGGTGGCGCTATAGAGTCCCTGAGCCACGCCCAAGGCCAAAGCTCTGTCTCTGAGTTTCGATTGCAATTCTACAAATGGCTGCCAAATTACAAGAGTTTTAGAGCATGCCAAGTTGGTGAAAAAAAAAAAACAGGTAAGACGGAAAAAGAATAATAATAATAATAAATATAGCCGCAAGCGGCGATGGCGGGCCCGAGCACCTGCGGTGCGGAGACCTGTGAAATTTCGGAATCTAACAAAGCAACATGTGCGTGTTGGTGGGCATGTGCATGAGCAACACACATGCCCACCAAATTTGGTCAATATTCCTGAATGTATGTGTCAACCACAACAGACAACACGCTAGGTGGCGCTATAGAGTCCCTAAGCCACACCCTAGGCCAGAGCTCTATCTGTGACTATCGATAGCAATAACGCACAAGCCCACCAAATTTGGTTCATTTTCGTGAATGAGTGTGTCAACCACAACAGACAATGCGCTAGGTGGCGCTATACAGTCTCTAAGACACCCTTGGCCAAAGCTCTGTCTCTGAATAGCTATAGCAATAACACACATGCCCACCAAATTTGGTTCATTTTCCTGAATATATGCGTCAACAACACACAATCTGCTAGGTGGCGCTATAGTCCCTAAGCCACACCCTAAGCCAGAGCTCTGTTTCTGACTAGCGGCAGTAATAACAAACAAGCTCACCAAATTTGATTCATTTTCGTGAATGTATGTCAACCACAACAGGTAACACACTAGGTGGCGCTATAGAGTCCCTAAGCCACACCCTCGGCCAGAGCTCTGTCTCTGAATAACGATAGCAATAACACACAAGCACACCAAATTTGGTTCATTTTCGTGAATGTTTGTGTCAACCACAACAGACAATGCGCTAGGTGGCGCTATAGAGTCCTTAAGCCACACCCTAGGCCAAAGCTCTGTCTCTGACTACCGATAGCAATAACACACAAGTCCACCAAATTTGGTTCATTTTCGTGAATGTATGTGTCAACCACAACAGACAACGCACTAGGTGGCGCTATAGAGTCCCTACGCCACACCCTATGCCAAAGTTCTGTCTCTGACTATCCATAGCAATAACACAAAAGTCCACCAAATTTGGTTCATTTTCGTGAATGTTTGTGTCAACCACAACAGATAACGTGCTGCTAGGTGGCGCTATAGAGTCCCAAAGCCACACCTTAGGCCAGAGCTCTGTCTCTGACTAGCAGAAGCAATTCCACATGTAGCTGCCAAATTACATCCAATTCATAACCTTTTTTCTGCCTATAACACCAACTTCCTGTTTCTTAATAAAACACCATAATTCAAACCTTCGCCATTTCGATATACTTTTGAAATTCAAAAATCTGGTCGCAATTCCTCTCGGGCAACCCCTCAAGATCATTTTAGTGCTGATATGACATGATTTCGATAAACCGTCTAGGAGAAGTGTTTCAAAATACGTGATGTGCAAAAATCATAATCATAATCATAACTCAAATTCTTGTAAGATTCACTGTGTAGTGTCAATGTAAAAGTTGTTCAGATGAATACAATACATATGCCCACCAAATTTGGTCCATTTTCGTGCATGTATGTGTCAAACACAACAGAAACCGCGCTAGGTGGCGCTATAGAGTCCCTGAGCCACACCCGTGGCCAGAGCTCTGTCTTTGAGTAGAAGCATCAATTCCACAGGTAGCTGCCAAATTTCAAGAGTTTTAGAGCATGCCAAGTTGGTGAAAAAGGGCAAAACATGTCCGGTAAGAGGAAAATACTATAATAAGAATAAATATAGCCGCAAGCGGCGATGGCGGGCCCGAGCACCTGCGGTGCGGAGACCTGTGACATTTCGGAATCTAACAAAGCAACATGTGTGGGTTGGTGTGCCTGTGCATGAGCAACATACATGCCCACTAAATTTGGTTCATTTTTGTGAATACATGTGTCAACCACAAAAGACAACATGCTAGGTGGCACTATAGAGTACCTAAGCGACACCCTAGGCCAGAGCTCTGTCCCTGACTAGCGGTAGCAATAACACACAAGCCTACCTAATTGTGTCAATGTATGTGTCAGAGCTCTATCTTTCAGTAGCGGCAGCAACAACACACAAAACCACCAAATTTGCTTCATTTTCGTGAATGTACACGTCACCACAACACAATCTGCTAGGTGGCACGCACCTATAGAGTCCCTAAGCCACACCCTAGACCAGAGCTCTGTCTCTGACTATGGGTAGCAAAAACAATTTTGTCTGTGAAATTTCTAAAGTACGCCTTCTGCCACGAAGATAAGTTGTAGGGTTTTAAATGTTCAAAAAAAGAGTAAAAGGTCCGCACACTTCCTCTCACTTAATTTACTTTATTAGTTCAAGGGTTTTAAATGTTCCTCATAAAAAGTCTATCCGAAGTCCAAATAAAAGAAAATGTTGCTGTTATTGCTACGATAGACCGTTAAATTTACATGCACAGGGTTTGTACACCATTATCATGGCCAAATTCAAGCACTTTTTAAGGACTTTCAAGACCAGTTTTCCAGTATTGAAATTGTGAGTGAACAAATTCAAAGCCCTGTTGTTTGAGGTCACTGTAGGATAAAGAACCAGGAAATTTGATACAACCTTAGCCGAATACTGAACCAGCAACTATCATTAGGTTAACTCAGCGTTTCTCAAACTGTGGGGCGCGCCCCACTAGTGGGGCGCAGAGACATGCCAGGTGGGGCGCGAGCTGACGTGAACAACCGGAGATTTCTTTTTAATCTGTAGCCTGTGCCTTCCTTCATTGATAATTACGAGAATGCACCTCCATCTCACAAAACAAACACAAACAAGGTTATCTAGACTCTTGTAGGCCTATCATTGACCAGATGAAAATGTTAGTCTGTCCTGGAACCATAGTCCGAAAAAAATGATTGATGTCGGAATTTTAATTGCAGCGGAAACAAAAAAACCTGTTTATGTTTCGAGACGAGCGCAGTAAAATTGAAGGATATCTTGGCTATCTGTCCGACGACACAATTGCTGTTCTGCGATCTCGAAGAACAAGTGCTTGACAAACGCAAACATGTTTTGCCTTGCAAGTGGACAAAGCCACCGACAGTTACAAAGGTGGTTTAGTTATTGCTTATGTCCGCTTTGTTAACTTGACAGCGGGCGAAGATATTCTATTCTGTGAGTAGGCTATGCCAAAAGTAGGGCCACTGCAGATGAACTATATTCAACATTGATCTCAACAATTAGTCTACCTGGCAGAACAGGACATCAAATGGAAAAACTGTGAGGGACTTTGCTCGGTTGGCGCACAGACGAAAGCAGGTAAAAGAAATGCTATCGTCGTGATAAAGAGGGTAGTGCCCGATGCGCAACAGGCGGACTGTTTCATTCAGGGAAGCGCTCGCGTCAAGGCTTGACCTGAATAAGATTTTGAACGAGGTCGAGAGTGTTAAACTTCATTTATAACACAATGGTAGCATATAGTTGGCCCTTTTGCTGTATTATTGGAAATCAGCTTTTTTTGAAGCAAGGATTGACACCTTGTCAATGACAAAAAACTGACGTTATTGGTCATTGATTTAGATTTTTATTTTCTCTATTCTTTAACTGATATTTATCTTTAGTAGCCTAACTGTTATTTGTTAGGCCTACTGATGTATATTTAGCAAGTGACGTTATAAATATGACAATTTTGAGCTTGACCTATACTTTCTATAGAGCGATGATGGACAGGTGGGGCTCGAGAAAGCCCCCTTGATCAAAGTGGGGAATGAAAGAAAAAGTTTGAGAACCACTGGGTTAACTGAATGGGGCATAGAAAATGAGTGTTTGCTGCTCTGTCATATCAAGTTTCCTTGTTCTTTTTCTTACTGACAGCACTCGATGATGTTGAACAGCATGGATTGATTCACACCATATTTCAGGGGTGTGATTGGCAAAGGACAAAAAAGAGGAAAATATACCCAGCACCCTCAGGAGAAAGTTTTCAAAAATGACCCCTTAAATGATAACATCTTTTATGAGAACTGTTGATAAACTGTGATACATATAAACATTATAACATATATCGAGGGCTGAGAACCAAAGGGGCAGTTGCGTAAGTGACATTTTGGTCAAAATTGAGTTATATATATCACCTGAAAGCTCTTGAGCTCTTTTTAGCTGACACAATTATAGAAGTAAAATATTTATAAATATAGCTGCAAGCAGCAATGTGGGGGCCAAGCAGGCAGGTCAAAAGGCCAGAGTTCCCATCAGGTATGTAAAGGCCTGAAGGCCAAAACAGGCCTACAGGCCAAAAGGCATGTTTCTGAATTACAGGTAGGTTCAAGCATAGCAGAGATATTTGCATTAATATTGTTGCTTGGCCCCCAATAAACTCTTTGAGTGTGATTTACCCACAATGCTCAGCTCTCAATCGTCCACACACCGTCGCAGAGACAACTCTGGTAAGAGTGGGCTATATATAGAGAATGAACTAGCAGGATGTTTAACAGTGAGTAAGTCCACTTCATCCTTTCAAAGGGTTGTGGCATTGCTAAGATTAACATGGCCTCGGGCTGAGGCACAGCAGCGGACAATCCCAGGTGTCTCCCAGGTGGACAGACGTAGTGGTCATCCAGGAAGTCCATGGGAAAATGTGGGAAAGTCACCCCCCAGCCCCCCCCCCCCCCCAAACAGGCCAAAAGGCATGTTTCTGAATTACAGCGCCCCCTAGAGGTCAAAGGTCACCCAATTTCTTGAGTGTCCTTCTGATGGAGTCACAAGTCCACGTACCAAGTTTGGTGTTGATGCGAGAAAGTTTTGCTAATTATAGCGCCCCTAGTGGTCAAACGTCACCAAATTTAGTGCAGGTCCTCAGGATGTGCTCACAAGTCCACGTACCAAGTTTGGTGTTGATGCGAGAAAGTTTTGCTAATTATAGCGCCCCTAGTGGTCAAACGTCACCAGATTTAGTGTAGGTCCTCAGGATGTGCTCACAAGTCCATGAACCAAGTTTGGTGTCGATACGAGAAAGTTTTGCCAATTATAGCGCCCCTAGTGGTCAGAGTACATCAAATGTATTGTGCGTCCTCAGGGTGGGGTCCCAAGTCCATATACCAAGTTTGGTCTCGATACGTGAAAGCATTGCTGAGATATGAGCCTACTTCCTGTTACTCTAGCGCCCCCACAGTTGTCAAAGGGCACCAAAGTTTTTGAGGCTTCTCTTAATTGGGTTCTGAGCCCAGGTTCTAAGTTTGGTCTTGATATGTGAAAGCCTTGCAGAGATATAGGTTCACTTCCTGTGTGGCGGCTTCGCCTCCAATTTGGATTGGCTGTTACAGGCGAGCACTTCCGTTAATTGTTCCATAAAGCAAGGCAATAATAAATCATGGTCTAAAGATGGTGTGTGCAAATTTTGGTGAGAATCGGATGAAATTTGTGAGCTGTGAAACTTTTTAACCGCTTTTGACCTTGTCCTGCTGGTGGCGCTACAGCGTTTGTGAAAAAGTCTTGTTAATTGGTGGGTGGGGCTATACCTTTTGCGTTAATACACAGAGCAAGTTTCAGCTTGATAGGTCTAAGCATTTTAGAGTTATTTGCATTAATGTTGTTGAGAAATTGATGAATTTTGACCTGTTGGTGGCGCTAGAGGTTTAAGGTTAAGAGTCTGTAAATTGGGGAAAGTGGTCATTGGCCATAGAGAAATATGTGTATTAAATTTCAGAAGTTTTTACTGTATGGTTCTAAGGCTTCCATAGAGATATGGGTTTAATGTCTGTGTGGCGGCTTCGCCGCCAATTTTGATTGGCTGTTACGCGCAAATTGTTTTGTCAATTCTTCCAAAAAGCAATTCGGTAAGAAGGCATGGTCTGAAGATGGGATGTACAAATTTTGGTGAGAATCGGATGAAATTTGTGACCTGTGAAACTTTTTGAAAGTTCTGATCTTGGTCTGTTGGTGGCGCTACAGCGTTAATGGAAAAGTCTTGTTAATTGGTGGGTGGGGCCATACCTTTTGCCTTAATACACTGAGCAAGTTTCAGCTTGATAGGTCAAAACATTTCAGAGATATTTGCATTAATGATGTTGACAAATTGATGCATTTTGACCTGTTGGTGGCGCTAGAGGTTTGAGGTCTGGAGTCTGTAAATTGGTGAAAGTGCTTAGAGTTGTGACCCGAATCGGTGTGCCAAATTTCACAACTTTTCACCAGTCGGTTCTATGGGCTGCCATAGACTCCCATGGCAGACGAATAATAATAATAATAATAATAATAATAATAATAATAATAATAATAAGAAAACTAACAAACACAATGGGGTCTGCGCAGCTTCGCTGCTTGGCCCCCAAATATAAAATGATTGACAAAACCAAAAACCAAAGGTCTTTAACTGTGAACATAAGCAGTTAGATTTGTTTTGGCTCTCTTGTAAAGTTGGTGAAATGTCACTTACGCCCCTGTGGTTCTCAGCCCTCGATATATATATAGATATACATAGACTATATTGTAATAAGTCTACGACTAATTTATAGCAAAGTAGCCTAGGCCTGCTCAAGACTAAACCAGATATGGATGAAATATGTAGGCTATCATGATCATTTTGCCAACAATGATGTAGTACCATGGATTTTCCTAGTTCATGACATGCTTTGTTTTCACTTAAACCAACATAAAGTTATAATGTTGACTACATGTTTTAATATAGGCCTACTTGATAACATATAGCCTGCCCCCTTAGTCCTCTAGCTCTAGTCCTGTACAATATAATATAATAGTGAATAGGCTTATTGATATATTGATGCTGTTTGAAGAGGTTGCTTGATGATATTTAAGTTCCAAAGAAAATCAAATTGCACCACTCCCTCTCCTTCCAAAGTAACATGTCCTACACCTTTCCTCTTAAAAACAGATGTCTGGCCCTACTGTTATAAGCTACATCACTTGTTCAAGTGCACACACTAAATGGAGAGCTAGGATTAAAATTCAAACTGTGCCTTTAAATAGGCGACTTTTTTCATCTATCAGCACAATGCTACAGGCCATTTTCACTAAAAAAATCAGCTCAATATTATGTGCAAGACAAGTTTACCAAGCATGCCAATGTGTTAATCTCTTAGCACTGTCGTCATACGTTTTCTCATAGTGAGATGGCTATCCCGAAATATGTTTTGAATGACGTTTTGAATGACATGGGGCGCACGGAGATAAGGCTGGAAAAACGCGACATGACAAGGTGATAACTAAACAATTTAGTTGACCTAGGGTAGACAGGCTTTGTGGCTAAAACTATGAAAACCAGTAGGCTAGTCTGTCACAGCTAACTTCAGGCACTGTAGCCTAGACTAGTTTACACGCGCAGAAATTAAAAGTCAATATTGCCATCACGAGATTGCTGTCATTATCGGAAAATCCGGACACGTCAAACTGGATGCGAACGCGTGGCAAAGCCAACAACAACTTCATAAATTACGTCTTTTAAATAAATAATTTGAGCCTACCGTTTCATGCCTAACGTCGACAGCAGATTTCTCAGCCCATCATAGGCAAAGTTATTAATGCATAGGCCTATAGCCTAATTAAACTAGGCTTAGTGATGGCAGATCAAATAATAAAAAAACGTTTTGAAGTCTACCCAGAGTATGTTTGCAAACGCATGCAAAGGGATAAACTATGTTCATACCATCTTCAATCGTTTCAAAAACTAGGATTAGGCAGTCTGCCTATGTTGTTTCAATGTATAGTTGCAGGAATCAATCGTTTGAAAAATATCGTTGTTTCTAGCCTCGTATGGTTTCACTTGGATCACACACACATTGCACGACTGCTCATATGAATCGGTGGCACCAAACTAACGTATTTCCAGACAGTGGAAACGTTTAGATTATTTTGAATAGATAGATGGTTCACTCCATTTAAAGGCAATTAATCACCACAACTGATTAACATTAACCTGCCTTGCACTGGAGGGAAATGTTCTTACCTTGATTGAAAGCTAACCAGTGAAGCAGACGGCCAGTTCTAGTTCTGTCATCTTCTCTCCTGCTTTCTAGATGTCCATGGAGAAACATCCTCCTTCAGTTAGGCAGAGTAAGTTCGTTGTGGTTTCAAACTTACGTCCTCCACTAATAGCTAGCATTAGCTAGCTTCCACTCACAAACGGTAGGCTACTCCCAAAATGTGACACATTTGAACTTCTCGTTACGTTTTACAACTGTCAAAAGTTTGGATTATGTTTCAGGAGTTAAACTGACACCTAGGCTATCAATGCTCTATTTGTAAGCTAAAATAAACTAGTAAGCACCATATCGCTAACGTGCATCACTTGGAGTTAGCTAGCTAGCTAGCTAGCTTAGGCCAAGATTTAAAACCAGGTCGAATTTACTACGGCTGGCCCTAGGTGCCTGTTGTGTTTTCCGCTAGACCTTTTCAAACAAGACCAACTACAGTAGCAGCTAGGCTATTTGACGTTCGTTATCGCACTGGGACTTGTTAATTACCGAACGTGACAAAAACCTGCCTTGCTATAACGTTAGCTCCCAAAAGGCAGGCTACTCCCAAACAGTGACACATTTGAACTTCACGTTACATTTTACAACTGTCAAAAGTTTGGATTGTGTTTCGGTAGGCCTAGTTAGGCTGTCACCTAGGCTATCAAGGCTCTATTTGTAAGCTAAGATAAACTAGCTAGTAAACACCATATCACTGAAGTCCATCACTTGGAGTTAGCTAGATGGAGGAAACGAGCGCTTTAGCCAACTTATTGAACCGCATCAAATAGCTTGCAAAGTTGCGTTTCAACAAAACTGTTACCTTACTTTCAAGAATAACTCCGTAGACAAAAAGTCAAAATGATTGCACTGTTTCCACAATATAAATCCACGAAAACACTCAGTGTAGAGCTATGCTATGAGTCGGGGTCGCCTGGATCTGCACTGACTAACAAATCACATGATGTAGTGGGCGGGACAGTGCTCTCGACCACAGAATGTCAAATGAGTGAGAGACTTTTACAGACAATTGAGTTTCATTCCCTAGGGCATCAAACAAATAACCCTAAATAACTCACTTTCTGTTAATGTGTTTAAAGTCAAAATTGCAGCATAGGTTAATATGACTATTAGTATTTGTAAACTCATCTCATAATACTTTAGGTAAAACTATGTGTCAATCATTAATATGCTATTATAAGTGACAAAATCACAACCACACCAAACAACATCAAAACTTGAATGTGACTGTCACTACAACCACACTATCTAATACTCCATTCAATTTCATCCAAATTAGTCACTGCTTTCTGCCTATAACACCAACTTATTGTTCCTTTTATAAGACACCTAGGTTCAAACCTGTGTGTGTGTGTGTGTGTGTGTGTGTCTGTGTGTGTGTGTGTGTGTGTGTCTGTCTGTGTCTGAGTCTCTATGTGGAAAGCGGGGGAGGTTAGAGAGACATCCAGCTGGGAGAGAGGGGAGGGGTGGGAAGAACTGTGGGGGGAGAGTGGGTGAGCCACAGTGAGGGAGCAAGACCATGCGCGGCTAGGCACACAGACCTATAAAAACCTAATAAACCTAAATATCTCACTTTCTGTTAACATGGTTGAAATCAAAATTGCAGCATAGGTTGATATGATTATAATTATTCATCAACTCGCTTCAAAATATTTTAGCTAAAACTGTGTCCACCACAATCATTAATGAGCTTTTAAAAAACACAAACAACACCAAATTCAAAACTTTGTATATGACTGTCACTACAAACCCTCTAACTAATACTCCATCAAATTTCATCCAAATTAGTCACTGTTTTCTGCCTATAACACCAACTTTTTGTTTCTTTTATAAGACACCTAGATTCAGACCTTCGCCATTTCAATATACTTTTGAAATTCAAAAATCTGGTCGCAATTCCTCTCAGGCAACCCCTCAAGATCATTTTAGTGCTTAAATGACATAATTTCGATAAACCGTCTAGGAGAAGTATTTCAAAATACATGATGTGCAAAAATCAGAAAATCTCACATAATTCAAATTCTTCTAAGATTCACTATATAGTTTGAATGTAAAACTTGTTCAGAATAATACAACACACATGTCCACCAAATTTGGTTAATTTCCGTGAATGTATGTGTTAACCACAGTAGACGGCGCGCTAGGTGGCGCTATAGAGTCCCTGAGCCACACCCTAGGCCACAGCTCTGTGTCTGAGTATCAAATGCAATTCTACATATGCCAGCTAAATTGCAAGAGTTTTAGAGCATGCCAAGTTGGTGAAAAATGTTACTGGTAAGATAATTATACTATAATAATAATAATAAGAATAATCTGAGCAAAAACAATAGGGCCTTGCACCTACGGTGCAGCCACTTTCAGTGGCCGCACCTCGGTGCTCGGGCCCTAATAAATATAGCCGCAAGCGGCGATGGCGGGCCCGAGCACCTGCGGTGCGGAGACCTGTGACATTTCGGAATCTAACAAAGCAACATGTGCGTGTTGGTGGGCATGTGCATGAGCAACACACATGCCCACCAAATTTGGTCAATTTTCCTGAATGTATGTGTCAACCACAACAGACAACACGCTAGGTGGCGCTATAGAGTCCCTAAGCCACACCCTAGGCCAGAGCTCTATCTCTGACTATCGATAGCAATAACGCACAAGCCCACCAAATTTGGTTCATTTTCGTGAATGTGTGTGTCAACCACAACACACAATGCGCTAGGTGGCGCTATACAGTCCATAAGACACCCTTGGCCAGATCGTGTCTCTGAATAGCTATAGCAATAACACATATGCTAAGCAAATTTGGTTCATTTTCGTGAATGTATGTGTCAATCACAACAGACAATGCACTAGGTGGCGCTATAGAGTCCCTAAGCCACACCCTCAGCCAGAGCTCTGTCTCTGAATAGCGATGGCAATAACACATGTGCCCACCAAATTTGGTTCATTTTCGTGAATGTATGTTTCAACCACAACAGACAACGCACTAGGTGGCGCTATAGAGTCCCTAAGCCACACCCTAGGCCAAAGCTCTGTCTCTGACTAGCGATAGCAATAACACATAAGTCCACCAAATTTGGTTCATTTTCGTGAATGTTTGTGTCAACCACAACAGATAACGTGCTACTAGGTGGCGCTATAGAGTCCCTAAGCCACACCTTAGGCCAGAGCTCTGTCTCTGACTAGTGATAGCAATAAGACATAAGTCCACCAAATTTGGTTCATTTTCGTGAATGTTTGTGTCAACCACAACAGATAATGTGCTACTAGGTGGCGCTATAGAGTCCCGAAGCCACACCTTAGGCCAGAGCTCTGTCCCTGACTAGCAGATGCAATTCCATATGTAGCTGCCAAATTACATACAATTCCTAACCTTTTTTCTGCCTATAACACCAACTTCCTGTTTCATAATAAGACGCCATTATTCAAACCTTCGCCATTTCGATATGCTTCGAGAATTCAAAAATCTGTTCGCAATTCCTCTCGGGCAACCCCTCAAGATCATTTTACTGCTCATATGACATGATTTCGATAAACCGTCTAGGAGAAGTGTTTCAAAATACATGATGTGCAAAAATCATAATCATAATCATAACTCAAATTTGTTTAAGATTCACTATGTAGTGTAAATGTAAAACTTGTTCAGAATAATACAACACACATGTCCACCAAATTTGGTTCATTTCCGTGAATGTATGTGTCAACCACTACAGACAGCGCGGTAGGTGGCGCTATAGAGTCCCTGAGCCACACCCTAGGCCAGGGCTCTGTCTCTGAGTATCAAATGCAATTCTACATATGCCTGCCAAATTACAAGAGTTTTGGTGCATGCCAAGTTGGTGAAACGGCCAAACGGGCTAAGAGGAAGAGAGAATAATAATAATAATAATAATAAATATAGCCGCAAGCGGCGATGGCGGGCCCGAGCACCTGCGGTGCGGAGACCTGTGACATTTCGGAATCTAACAAAGCAACATGTGCTTGTTGGTGGGCATGTGCATGAGCAACACACATGCCCACCAAATTTGGTCAATTTTCCTGAATGTATGTGTCAACCACAACAGACAACATGCTAGGTGGCGCTATAGAGTCCCTAAGCCACACCCTAGGCCAGAGCTCTATCTGTGACTATCGATAGCAATAACGCACAAGCCCACCAAATTTGGTTCATTTTCGTGAATGAGTGTGTCAACCACAACAGACAATGCGCTAGGTGGCGCTATACAGTCTCTAAGACACCCTTGGCCAAAGCGCTGTCTCTGAATAGCTATAGCAATAACACACATGCCCACCAAATTTGGTTCATTTTCCTGAATGTATGCGTCAACAACAACACACAATCTGCTAGGTGGCGCTATAGTCCCTAAGCCACACCCTAGGCCAGAGCTCTGTTTCTGACTAGCGGCAGTAATAACAAACAAGCTCACCAAATTTGATTCATTTTCGTGAATGTATGTCAACCACAACAGGTAACACACTAGGTGGCGCCATAGAGTCCCTAAGCCACACCCTCGGCCAGAGCTCTGTCTCTGAATAGCTATAACAAAACACATGCCCACCAAATTTGGTTCATTTTTGTGAATGTTTGTGTCAACCACAACAGACAATGTGCTAGGTGGCGCTATAGAGTCCTTAAGCCACACCCTAGTCCAGAGCTCTGTGTCTAACTAGCAAAAACAATAACACACAAGCCCACCAAATTTGGTTAATTTTCGTGAATGTTTGTGTCAACCACAACAGACAATGCGCTAGGTGGCGCTATAGAGTCCTTAAGCCACACCCTAGGCCAAAGCTCTGTCTCTGACTACCCATAGCAATAACACACAAGTCCACCAAATTTGGTTCATTTTCGTGAATGTATGTGTCAACCACAACAGACAACGCACTAGGTGGCGCTATATAGTCCCTATGCCACACCCTAGGCCAAAGCTCTGTCTCTGACTAGCCATAGCAATAAGACACAAGTCCACCAAATTTGGTTCATTTTCGTGAATGTTTGTGTCAACCACAACAGATAACATGCTGCTAGGTGGCGCTATAGAGTCCCGAAGCCACACCTTAGGCCAGATCTCTGTTCTGACTAGCGATAGCAATAACACACAAGCACACCAAATTTGGTTCATTTTCATCAATGTATGTGTCAACCACAACAGACTATGTGCTAGGTGGCGCTATAGAGTTCCTAAGCCACACCCTAGGCCAAAGCTCATTCTCTGACTAGTAGTAGCAATAACACACAAGTCCACCAAATTTGGTTCATTTTCGTGAATGTTTGTGTCAACCACAACAGATAACATGCTGCTAGGTGGCGCTATAGAGTCCCAAAGCCACACCTTAGGCCAGAGCTCCGTCTCTGACTAGCAGAAGCAATTCCACATGTAGCTGCCAAATTACATCCAATTCCTAACCTTTTTTCTGCCTATAACACCAACTTCCTGTTTCTTAATAAAACGCCATAATTCAAACCTTCGCCATTTCAATATACTTCAAAAATTCAAAAATCTGGTCGCAATTCCTCTCGGGCAACCCCTCAAGTTCATTTTAGTGCTGATATGACATGATTTCGATAAACCGTCAAGGAGAAGTATTTCAAAATACGTGATGTGCAAAAATCATAATCATAATCATAACTCAAATTCCTCTAAGATTCACTATATAGTTTAAATGTAAAACTTGTTCAGAATAATACAACACATATGTCCACCAAATTTGGTTAATTTCCGTGAATGTATGTGTCAACCACAGTAGACGGCGCGCTAGGTGGCGCTATAGAGTCCCTGAGCCACACCCTAGGCCACAGCTCTGTGTCTGAGTATCAAATGCAATTCTACATATGCCAGCTAAATTGCAAGAGTTTTAGAGCATGCCAAGTTGGTGAAAAATGTTACTGATAAGAGAATTATACTATAAATATAGCCGCAAGCGGCGATGGCGGGCCCGAGCACCTGCGGTGCGGAGACCTGTGAGATTTCGGAATCTAACAAAGCAACATGTGCGTGTTGGTGGGCATGTGCATGAGCAACACACATGCCCACCAAATTTGGTCAATTTTCCTGAATGTATGTATCAACCACAACCGACAACACGCTAGGTGGCGCTATAGAGTCCGTAAGCCAAACCCTAGGCCAGAGCTCTATCTCTGACTATCGATAGCAATAACGCACAAGCCCACCAAATTTGGTTCATTTTCGTGAATGTGTTTGTCAACCACAACAGACCATGCGCTAGGTGGCGCTATACAGTCCATAAGACACCCTTGGCCAGAGCGCTGTCTCTGAATAGCTATAGCAATAACACATATGCTAACCAAATTTGGTTCGTTTTCGTGAATGTATGTGTCAACCACAACAGACAATGCACTAGGTGGCGCTATAGAGTCCCTAAGCCACACCCTAGGCCAGAGCTCTATCTCTAACTATCGATAGCAATAACGCACAAGCCCACCAAATTTGGTTCATTTTCGTGAATGTGTGTGTCAACCACAACAGACAATGCACTAGGTGGCGCTATAGAGTCCCTAAGCCACACCCGAGGCCAGAGCTCTGTCTCTGAATAACTATAGCAATAACACACATGCCCACCAAATTTGATTCATTTGGGTGAATGTACGTGTCAACCACAAAAGACAATGCGCTAGGTGGCGCTATAGAGTCCCTAAGCCACACCTTAGGCCAGAGCTCTATCTCTGACTATTGATAGCAATAACGCACAAGCCCAACAAATTTGGTTCATTTTCGTGAATGTGTGTGTCAACCACAACAGACAATGCGCTAGGTGGCGCTATACAGTCCATAAGACACCCTTGGCCAGAGCGCTGTTTCTGAATAGCTATAGCAATAACACATATGCTAACCAAATTTGGTTCATTTTCGTGAATGTATGTGTCAACCACAACAGACAATGCATTAGGTGGCGCTATAGAGTCCCTACGCCACACCCTATGCCAAAGCTCTGTCTCTGACTAGCCATAGCAATAACACACAAGTCCACCAAATTTGGTTCATTTTCGTGAATGTTTGTGTCAACCACAACAGATAACGTGCTGCTAGGTGGCGTTATAGAGTCCCAAAGCCACACCTTAGGCCAGAGCTCTGTCTCTGACTAGCAGAAGCAATTCCACATGTAGCTGCCAAATTTCATCCAATTCATAGCCTTTTTTCTGCCTATAACACCAACTTCCTGTTTCTTAATAAAACGCCATAATTCAAACCTTCGCCATTTCGATATACTTTTGAAATTCAAAAATCTGGTCGCAATTCCTCTCGGGCAACCCCTCAAGATCATTTTAGTGCTGGTATGACATGATTTCGATAAACCGTCTAGGAGAAGTGTTTCAAAATACATGATGTGCAAAAATCATAATCATAATCATAACTCAAATTTGTTTAAGATTCACAATGTAGTGTAAATGTAAAAGTTGTTCAGATTCATGCAACACATCTGCCCACCAAATTTGGTTCATTTTCGTGCATGCACGTGTCAACCACAACAGACAGCGCGGTAGGTGGCGCTATAGAGTCCCTGAGCCACACCCTTGGCCAGAGCTCTGTCTCTGAGTAGCGTTACCAATTCCACATCTAACTGCCAAATTTCAAGAGTTTTAGAGCATGCCAAGTTGGTGAAAAAAGGCCAAACATGACCTGTAAGAGGATTCCACAGACATAATAATAAATATAGCCGCAAGCGGCGATGGCGGGCCCGAGCACCTGCGGTGCGGAGACCTGTGAGATTTCGGAATCTAACAAAGCAACATGTGCGTGTTGGTGGGCATGTGCATGAGCAACACACATGCCCACCAAATTCGGTCAAGTTTCCTGAATGTATGTGTCAGCCACAACAGACAACATGCTAGGTAGCGCTATAGAGTCCCTAAGCCACACCCTAGGCCAGAGCTCTATCTCTGACTATCGATAGCAATAACGCACAAGCCCACCAAATTTGGTTCATTTTCGTGAATGCGTGTGTCAACCACAACAGACAATGCACTAGGTGGCGCTATACAGTCCCTAAGACAACCTTGGCCAGAGCGCTGTCTCTGAATAGCTATAGCAATAACACACATGCCCACCAAATTTGGTTCATTTTCGTGAATGTATGTGTCAACCACAACAGACAATGCGCTAGGTGGCGCTCTAGAGTCCCTAAGCCACACTCTAGGCCAGAGCTCTGTCTCTGACTAGTGGTAGCAATAACACACAAGCCCACCACATTTGATTAATTTTCGTGAATGTATGTGACAACTACAACAGCCTATATGCTAGGTGGCGCTATAGAGTCCCTAAGCCACACCCTTGGCTAGAGCTCTGTCTCTGACTAGCAATAGCAATAACACACAAGCCCACCAAATTTGGTTCATTTTCGTGAATGTTTGTGTCAACCACAACAGATAACGTGCTGCTAGGTGGCGCTATAGATTCCCTAAGCCACACCCTTGGCTAGAGCTCTGTCTCTGACTAGCAATAGCAATAACACACATGCCCACCAAATTTGGTTAATTTTCGTGAATGTTTGTGTCAACCACAACAGATTACGTGCTGCTAGGTGGCGCTATAGAGTCCCTATGCCACACCCTAGGCCAGAGCTCTGTCTCTGACTAGCCACAGCAATAACACACAAGTCCACCAAATTTGGTTCATTTTCGTGAATGTTTGTGTCAACCACAACAGATAACGTGCTGCTAGGTGGCGCTATAGAGTCCCAAAGCCACACCTTAGGCCAGAGCCCTGTCTCTGACTAGCAGAAGCAATTCCACATGTAGCTGCCAAATTACATACAATTCCTAACCTTTTTTCTGCCTATAACACCAACTTCCTGTTTCTTAATAAAACGCCATAATTCAAACCTTCGCCATTTCAATATACTTCAAAAATTCCAAAATCTGGTCGCAATTCCTCTCGGGCAACCCCTCAAGATCATTTTAGTGCTTATATGACATGATTTCGATAAACCGTCTAGGAGAAGTATTTCAAAATACGTGATGTGCAAAAATCATAATCATAATCATAACTCAAATTCTTCTAAGATTCACTATATAGTTTGAATGTAAAACTTGTTCAGAATAATACAACACACATGTCCACCAAATTTGGTTCATTTCCGTGAATGTATGTGTCAACCACAGTAGACGGCGCGCTAGGTGGCGCTATAGAGTCCCTGAGCCACACCCTAGGCCACAGCTCTGTGTCTGAGTATCAAATGCAATTCTACATATGCCAGCTAAATCGCAAGAGTTTTAGAGCATGCCAAGTTGGTGAAAAATGTTACTGGTAAGATAATTATACTATAATAATAATAATAAATATAGCCGCAAGCGGCGATGGCGGGCCCGAGCACCTGCGGTGCGGACCCGTGACATTTGCGGAATCTAACAAAGCAACACGCACTTGTTGGTGAGCATGTGCATGAGCAACACACATGCCCACCAAATTTGGTTAATTTTCATCAATGAATGTGTCAACCACAACAGAAAACAAGCTAGGTGGCGCTATAGAGTCCCAAAGCCACACCCAAGGCCAGAGCTCTGTCTCTGACTAGTGGCAGCAATAACACACAAGCGTACCTAATTGTTGTGTATGTATGTGTCAACAATAATAGACAATGTGCTAGGTGGCGCTATAGAGTCCCTAAGCCTCACCCTAGGCCAGAGCTCTATCCCGGACAAGCAGTAGCAATAGCACACATGCCCACCAAATGTGGTTCATTTTCGTGAATGTGTCAACCATAATTGACAATGTGCTAGGTGGCGCTATAGAGTCCCTAAGCCACACCCTAGGCCAGAGCTCTGTTTCTGACTTGCGGCAGTAATAACACACAAGCTCACCAAATTTGATTCATTTTCGTGAATGTATATGTCAACCACAACAGGTAACACACTAGGTGGCGTTATAGAGTCCCTAAGCCACACCCTCGGCCAGAGCTCTGTCTCTGAATAGCTATAGCAAAACATATGCCCACCAAATTTGGTTCATTTTCGTGAATGTACGTGTCAACCACAACAGACAATGCGCTAGGTGGCGCTATGGAGTCCCTAAGCCACACCCGAGGCCAGAGCTCTGTCTTTATCTAGCGGCAGCAATAACACTCAAGCCCACCAAATGTGGTTCATTTTTGTGAATGTTTGTGTCAACCACAACAAACAATGCTCTAGGTGGCGCTATAGAGTCCCTAAGTCAGACCTTTGGCCAGAGCTCTGTCTCTGACTAGCAATAGGAATAACACACAAGCCCATCAAATTTGGTTAATTTTCGTGAATGTACGTGTCAACCACAACAGGCAATGCGCTAGGTGGCGCTATAGAGTCCCTAAGCCACAACCGAGGCCAGAGCTCTGTTTTTATCTAGCGGCAGCAATAACACACAAGCCCACCAAAGTTGGTTCATTTTTGTGAATGTTTGTGTCAACCACAACAAACAATGCTCTAGGTGGCGCTATAGAGTCCCTAAGCCACACCTTGGGCCAGAGTTTGTCTCTGACTAGCAATGGGGATAACACACAAGCCCATCAAATCTGGTTAATTTTCGTGAATGTATGTGTCAACCACAACAGGCAATGCACTAGGTGGCGCTATAGAGTCCCTTAGCCACACCCTAGGCCAGCGCTCTGTCTCTGACTAGAGATAGCAATAACACACAAGCCCACCAAATTTGGTTCATTTTTGTGAATGTATGTGTCAACCACAACAGACAACCCGACAGAGCGTTCTTAAGCCTTCTTTAATCGTTGTCTAATATTAAGGAAAGTTTAAGATCTATTAACCAAGGTGTTGTCACACACACACATGGCAAATAAGTTGCAGGATTGTGGTGCCTTCTCTCATCCTCAAGTTGGGTTATCATCTGTTGGCCTTCTTACCACCACCAGAGAGGCATGGGGGATGGGTGAGAGAGTGTGTGGGGGGTCGGTATGCAAATGAGGGGGGGGGGGGCATGGGGCTAAGATAGAAAGAGAGAGAGGGAGGGAGGCAGAGGGGTCAAGGAGGAGGCCGTGTGTGTGCGTAACTCTCTGGAAAGCTTGCGCGTGTGTAATGTGGGTGCGGTTACATGTGGCTCTGTGTGTGTAACAGGACCAACATGAAGGCGCGGATGAGGAAAGATAGTAACACAGAGCCATCCTCATATGAAAACCTAAATAACTCACTTTCTGTTAATGTGGTTAAAGTCAAAATTGCAGCATAGGTTAATATGATTATTATTATTCATCAACTTGCTTCAAAATATTTTAGCTAAAACTGTGTCCACCACAATCATTAATGAGCTTTTAAAAAACACAAACAACACCAAATTCAAAACTTTGTATATGACTGTCACTACAAACACACTAACTAATACTCTATTAAATTTCATCCAAATTAGTCACTGTTTTCTGCCTATAACACCAACTTTTTGTTCCTTTTATAAGACACCTAGGTTCAAACCTTCGCCATTTCGATATAGTTTTGAAATTCAAAAATCTGTTCGCAATTTCTCTTGGGCAACCCCTCAAGATCATTTTACTGCTAAAATGACATGATTTCGACAAACCGTCTAGGAGAAGTGTTTCAAAATACATGATGTGCAAAAATCAGAAAATCTCACATAATTCAAATTCTTTTAATATTTACTATATAGTTCTAATGTAAAAGTTGTTTGGATTAATACAACACACATGCCCACCACATTTGGTTCATTTTCGTGCATGTATGTGTCAAACATAACAGAAATCGCTCTAGGTGGCGCTATAGAGTCCCTGAGCCACACCCGTGGCCAGAGCTCTGTCTCTGAGTAGCGACGGTAATTCCACATGTAGCTACCAAATTACAAGAGTTTTGGAGCATGCCAAGTTGGTGAAAAAGGGCCGCACGGGCTAAGAGGAAAAGAGAATAATAAGAATAATAATAATAAGAATAATCTGAGCAAAAACAATAGGGCCTTGCACCTACGGTGCAGCCGCTGCTACAGCGGCCGCACCTCGGTGCTCGGGCCCTAAATATAGCCGCAAGCGGCGATGGCGGGCCCGAGCACCTGCGGTGCGGAGACCTGTGACATTTCGGAATCTAACAAAGCAACATGTGCGTGTTGGTGGGCATGTGCATGAGCAACACACATGCCCACCAAATTTGGTCAATTTTCCTGAATGTATGTGTCAACCACAACAGACAACACGCTAGGTGGCGCTATAGAGTCCCTAAGCCACACCCTAGGCCAGAGCTCTATCTCTGACTATCGATAGCAATAACGCACAAGCCAGCCAAATTTGGTTAATTTTCGTGAATGTGTGTGTCAACCACAACACACAATGCGCTAGGTGGCGCTATACATTCCATAAGACACCCTTGGCCAGATCGTGTCTCTGAATAGCTATAGCAATAACACATATGCTAACCAAATTTGGTTCATTTTCGTGAATGTATGTGTCAATCACAACAGACAATGCACTAGGTGGCGCTATAGAGTCCCTAAGCCACACTCTCAGCCAGAGCTCTGTCTCTGAATAGCGATGGCAATAACACATGTGCCCACCAAATTTGGTTCATTTTCGTGAATGTATGTTTCAACGACAACAGACAACCCACTAGGTGGCGCTATAGAGTCCCTAAGCCACACCCTAGGCCAAAGCTCTGTGTCTGACTAGCGATAGCAATAACACATAAGTCCACCAAATTTGGTTCATTTTCGTGAATGTTTGTGTCAACCACAACAGATAACGTGCTACTAGGTGGCGCTATAGAGTCCCTAAGCCACACCTTAGGCCAGAGCTCTGTCTCTGACTAGTGATAGCAATAAGACATAAGTCCACCAAATTTGGTTCATTTTCGTGAATGTTTGTGTCAACCACAACAGATAATGTGCTACTAGGTGGCGCTATAGAGTCCCGAAGCCACACCTTAGGCCAGAGCTCTGTCCCTGACTAGCAGATGCAATTCCATGTGTAGCTGCCAAATTACATACAATTCCTAACCTTTTTTCTGCCTATAACACCAACTTCCTGTTTCATAATAAGACGCCATAATTCAAACCTTCGCCATTTCGATATGCTTCGATAATTCAAAAATCTGTTCGCAATTCCTCTCGGGCAACCCCTCAAGATCATTTTACTGCTCATATGACATGATTTCGATAAACCGTCTAGGAGAAGTGTTTCAAAATACATGATGTGCAAAAATCATAATCATAATCATAACTCAAATTTGTTTAAGATTCACTATGTAGTGTAAATGTAAAACTTGTTCAGAATAATACAACACACATGTCCACCAAATTTGGTTCATTTCCGTGAATGTATGTGTCAACCACAACAGACAGCGCGGTAGGTGGCGCTATAGAGTCCCTGAGCCACACCCTAGGCCAGGGCTCTGTCTCTGAGTATCAAATGCAATTCTACATATGCCTGCCAAATTACAAGAGTTTTGGTGCATGCCAAGTTGGTGAAACGGCCAAACGGGCTAAGAGGAAGAGAGAATAATAATAATAATAATAATAATAATCTGAGCAAAAACAATAGGGCCTTGCACCTACGGTGCAGCCACTTTCAGTGGCCGCACCTCGGTGCTCGGGCCCTAATAATAAGAAATATAGCCGCAAGCGGCGATGGCGGGCCCGAGCACCTGCGGTGCGGAGACCTGTGACATTTCGGAATCTAACAAAGCAACATGTGTGGGTTGGTGTGCCTGTGCATGAGCAACATACATGCCCACTAAATTTGGTTCATTTTTGTGAATATATGCGTCAACCACAAAAGACAACATGCTAGGTGGCACTATAGAGTACCTAAGCGACACCCTAGGCCAGAGCTCTGTCCCTGACTAGCGGTAGCAATAACACACAAGCCTACCTAATTGTGTCAATGTATGTGTCAACCATAAAAGACAACGTGCTAAGTGGCACTATAGAGTCCCTATGCCAAACCCTAGGCCAGAGCTCTGTCCCTGACTAGCTGTAGCAATAACACACATGCCCACCAAATGTGACTAATTTTCGTGAATATATGGGTCAACCACAACAGACAACACGCTAGGTGGCGCTATAGAGTCCCTAAGCCACACCCTAGGCCTGAGCTCCTTTTCTGACTAGCGATAGCAATACGAAAGAAGTCCAATAAATTTGGTTCATTTTCATGAATGTACACGTCAACCACAACAGACAACAAACTAGGTGGCGCTTAGTCCTTAAGCCACACCCTAGGCCAGAGCTCTATCTTTCAGTAGCGACACCAATAACACGTAAAACCACCAAATTTGCTTCATTTTCGTGAATGTACACGTCAACCACAACACAATCTGCTAGGTGGCACTATAGAGTCCCTAAGCCACACCCTAGACCAGAGCTCTGTCTCTGACTAGGGGTAGCAAAAACAATTTTGTCTGTGAAATTTCTAAAGTACGCCTTCTGCCACGAAGATAAATTGTAGGGTTTTAAATGTTCAAAAAAAGAGTAAAAGGTCCGCACACTTCCTCTCACTTAATTTACTTTATTAGTTCAAGGGTTTTAAATGTTCCTCATAAAAAGTATTTTCGAAGTCCAAATAAAAGAAAATGTTGCTGTTATTGCTACGATAGACCGTTAAATTTACATGCACAGGTTTTGTACACCATTGTCATGGCCAAATTCAAGCACTTTTTAAGGACTTTCAAGACCAGTTTTCCAGTATTGAAATTGTGTGTGAACAAATTCAAAGCCCTGTTGTTTGAGGTCACTGTAGGATAAAGAACCAGGAAATTTGATACAACCTTAGCCGAATACTGAACCAGCAACTATCATTAGGTTAACTGAATGGGGCATAGAAAATGAGTCTTTCCTGCTCTGTCATATCAAGTTTCCTTGTTCTTTTTCTTAATGACAGCACTCGATGAGATTGATTCACACCATATTTCAGGGGTGTGATTGGCAAAGGACAAAAAAGAGGAAAATATACCCAGCACCCTCAGGAGAAAGTTTTCAAAAATGACCCCTTAAATGATAACATCAGATGACTTTTATGAGAACTGTTTATAAACTGTGATACATATAAACATTATAACATATATCGAGGGCTGAGAACCAAAGGGGCAGTTGCGTAAGTGACATTTTGGTCAAAATTGAGTTATATATATCACCTGAAAGCTCTTGATGAGCTCTTTTTAGCTGACACAATTATAGAAGTAAAATATTTATAAATATTAAATGATTGACAAAAACAAAAACCAAAGGTCTTTAACTGTGAACATAAGCAGTTAGATTTGTTTTGGCTCTATTGTAAAGTTGGTGAAATGTCACTTACGCCCCTGTGGTTCTCAGCCCTCGATATATATACATAGACTATATTGTAATAAGTCTACGACTAATTTATAGCAAAGTAGCCTAGGCCTACTCAAGACTAAACCAGATATGGCTGAAATATGTAGGGCAGCTATCATGATCATTTTGCCAACAATGATGTAGAACCATGGATTTTCCTAGTTCATGACATGCTTTGTTTTCACTTAAACCAACATAAAGTTATAATGTTGACTACATGTTTTAATATAGACCTACTTGATAACATAGCCTACCCCCTTAGTCCTCTAGCTCTAGTCCTGTACAATATAATAGTGAATAGGCCTATTGATATATTGATGCTGTTTGAAGAGGTTGCTTGATGATATTTAAGTTCCAAAGAAAATCAAATTGCACCACTCCCTATCCTTCCAAAGTAATATGTCCATCACCTTTCCTCCTAAAAACAAATGTCTGGCCCTACTGTTATAAGCTACATCATTTGTTCAAGTGCACACACTAAATGGAGAGCTAGGATTAAAATTCAAACTGTGCCTTTAAATAGGCGACTTTTTTTCATCTATCAGCACAATGCTACAGGCCATTTTCACTAAAAAATCAGCTCAATATTATGTGCAAGACAAGTTTACCAAGCATGCCAATGTGTTAATTTCTTAGCACTGTCGTCATACGTTCTCATAGTGAGATGGCTATCCCGAAATATGTTTTGAATGACGTCTTGAATGGGGCGCACGGAGATAAGGCTGGAAAAACGCGAAATGACAAGGTGATAACTAAACAATTCAGTTGACCTAGGTTAGACAGGCTTTGTGGCTAAAACGATGAAAACCAGTAGGCTAGTCTGTCACAGCTAACTTCAGGCACTGTAGCCTAGACTAGTTTACACGCGCAGAAATTAAAAGTCAATATTGCCATCACGAGATTGCTGTCATTATCGGAAAATCCAGACACGTCGAACTGGATGCGAACGCGTGGCAAAGCCAACAACAACTTCATAAATTACGTATTTTAAATAAATAATTTGAGCCTACCGTTTCATGCCTAACGTCGACAGCAAATTTCTCAGTCCATCATAGGCAAGGTTATTAATGCATAGGCCTATAGCCTAATTTAACTAGGCTTAGTGATGGCAGATCAAATAATAAAAAAACGTTTTGAAGTCTACCCAGAGCATGTTTGCAAACGCATGCAAAGGGATAAACTATGTTCATACCATCTTCAATCGTTTCAAAAACTAGGATTAGGCAGTCTGCCTATGCTGTTTGCATGTATTAGTTGCAGGAATCAATCGTTTGAAAAATATGGTTGTTTCTAGCCTCGTATGGTTTCACTTGGATCACACACACATTGCACGACTGCTCATATGAATCGGTGGCACCAAACTAACGTATTTCCAGATAGGGGAAACGTTTAGATTATTTTGAATAGATAGATGGTTCACTCAATTTAAAGGCAATTAATCACCACAACTGAATAACATTAACCTGCCTTGCACTGCAGGGAAATGTTCTTACCTTGATTGAAAGCTAAGCAGACGGCCAGTTCTAGTTCTGTCATCTTCTCTCCTGCTTTCTAGATGTCCATGGAGAAACGTCCTCCTTCAGTTAGGCAGAGTAAGTTCGTTGTGGTTTCAAACTTACGTCCTCCACTAATTAAGGCATTAGCTAGCTTCCACTCACAAACGGTAGGCTACTCCCAAAATGTGACACATTTGAACTTCTCATTACGTTTTACATCTGTGGAAAGTTTGGATTATGTTTCAGGAGTTAAACTGAGACCTAGGCTATCAATGCTCTATTTGTAAGCTAAAATAAACTAGTAAACACCATATCGCTAACGTGCATCAATTGGAGTTAGCTAGCTAGCTTAGCTAGCTAGCTAGCTAGCTTAGGCCAAGATTTAAAACCAGGTCGAATTTACTACGGCTGGCCCTAGGTGCCTGTTGTGTTTTCCGCTAGACCTTTTCAAACAAGACCAACTACAGTAGGCTATTTGACGTTCGTTATCGCACTGGGACTTGTTAATTACCGAACGTGACAAAAACCTGCCTTGCTATAACGTTAGCTCCCAAACGGCAGGCTACTCCCAAACAGTGACACATTTGAACTTTACGTTACATTTTACAACTGTCAAAAGTTTGGATTATGTTTCAGTAGGCCCAGGTAGGCTGTCACCTAGGCTATCAAGGCTCTATTTGTAAGCTGAGATAAACTAGCTAGTAAACACCATATCACTAACGTACATCACTTGGAGTTAGCTAGATGGAGGAAACGAGCGCTTTAGCCAACTTATTGAACCGCATCAAATAGCTTGCAAAGTTGCGTTTCAACAAAACTGTTACCTTACTTTCAAGAATAACTCCGTAGACAAAAAGTCAAAATGATTGCACTGTTTCCACGATATAAATCCACGAAAACACTCAGTATAGAGCTACATTGACTGAGACTTCTATGGGGTCGCCTGGATCTGCACTGACTAACAAATCACATGGTGTAGTGGGCGGGGACAGTGCTCTCGACCACAGAATGTCAAATGAGTGAGAGACTTTTACAGACAATTGAGTTTCATTCCCTAGGGCATCAAACAAATAACCCTAAATAACTCACTTTCTGTTAATGTGTTTAAAGTCAAAATTGCAGCATAGGTTAATATGACTATTAGTATTTGTAAACTCATCTCATACTTTAGGTAAAACTATGTGTCAACCACAATCATTAATATGCTATTATAAGTGACAAAATCACAACCACACCAAACAACATCAAAACTTGAATGTGACTGTCACTACAACCACACTATCTAATACTCCATTAAATTTCATCCAAATTAGTCACTGCTTTCTGCCTATAACACCAACTTATTGTTCCTTTTATAAGACACCTAGGTTCAAACCTGTGTGTGTGTGTGTGTGTGTGTGTGTGTGTGTGTGTGTGTGTGTGTGTGTGTGTGTGTGTGTGTGTGTGTGTGTGTGTGTGTGTGTGTCTGTGTCTGTGTCTGAGTCTCTATGTGGAAAGTGGGGGAGGTTAGAGAGACATCCAGCTGGGAGAGAGGGGAGGGGTGGAAAGAACTGTGGGGGGAGGGAAACAGTGAGGGAGCCAGACCGTGCGCGGCTAGGCACACAGACCTATAAAAACCTAATAAACCTAAATATCTCACTTTCTGTTAACATGGTTGAAATCAAAATGGCAGCATAGGTTGATATGATTATAATTATTCATCAACTCGCTTCAAAATATTTTAGCTAAAACTGTGTCCACCACAATCATTAATGCGCTTTTAAAAAACACAAACTACACCAAATTCAAAACTTTGTATATGACTGTCACTACAAACACACTAACTAATACTCCATCAAATTTCATCCACATTAGTCACTGTTTTCTGCCTATAACACCAACTTTTTGTTTCTTTTATAAGACACCTAGATTCAAACCTTCGCCATTTCAATATACTTTTGAAATTCAAAAATCTGGTCGCAATTCCTCTCAGGCAACCCCTCAAGATCATTTTAGTGCTTAAATGACATAATTTCGATAAACCGTCTAGGAGAAGTATTTCAAAATACATGATGTGCAAAAATCAGAAAATCTCACATAATTCAAATTCTTCTAAGATTCACTATATAGTTTGAATGTAAAACTTGTTCAGAATAATACAACACACATGTCCACCAAATTTGGTTCATTTCCGTGAATGTATGTGTCAACCACAGTAGACGGCGCGCTAGGTGGCGCTATAGAGTCCCTGAGCCACACCCTAGGCCAGAGGTCTGTCTCTCAGTAGAGGCATCAATTCTACAGGTAGCTGCAAAATTTCAAGAGTTTTAGAGCATGCCAAGTTGGTGAAAAAGGGCAAAAAAGTTAAGGGTAAGAGGAATAGAAGTATAATAATAATAATAATAATAATAATAATAATAATCTGAGCAAAAACAATAGGGCCTTGCACCTACGGTGCAGCCACTTTCAGTGGCCGCACCTCGGTGCTCGGGCCCTAATAATCTGAGCAAAAACAATAGGGCCTTGCACCTACGGTGCAGCCACTTTCAGTGGCCGCACCTCGGTGCTCGGGCCCTAATAATCTGAGCAAAAACAATAGGGCCTTGCACCTCCGGTGCAGCCACTTTCAGTGGCCGCACCTCGGTGCTCGGGCCCTAATAATAATAATAATAATCTGTACAAAAACAATAGGGCCTTGCACCTACGGTGCAGCCACTTTCAGTGGCCGCACCTCGGTGCTCGGGCCCTAATAATAATAATCTGAGCAAAAACAATAGGGCCT
Organism: Sardina pilchardus; assembly: GCF_963854185.1. Classification (NCBI taxonomy): domain Eukaryota; kingdom Metazoa; phylum Chordata; class Actinopteri; order Clupeiformes; family Clupeidae; genus Sardina; species Sardina pilchardus. The sequence goes on along the minus strand of NC_084994.1, from coordinate 28,459,954 downwards.
TGCACCTACGGTGCAGCCACTTTCAGTGGCCGCACCTCGGTGCTCGGGCCCTAATAATAATAATAATAATCTGAGCAGAAACAATAGGGCCTTGCACCTACGGTGCAGCCACTTTCAGTGGCCGCACCTCGGTGCTCGGGCCCTAATAATAATAATCTGAGCAAAAACAATAGGGCCTTGCACCTACGGTGCAGCCACTTTCAGTGGCCGCACCTCGGTGCTCGGGCCCTAATAATCTGAGCAAAAACAATAGGGCCTTGCACCTCCGGTGCAGCCACTTTCAGTGGCCGCACCTCGGTGCTCGGGCCCTAATAATTGTTTTATTTGGTAAGCACAGGGTAGCCACGGGGGTAGCCAGTGACACAGCTACATGGGGCACGGGCCATTCTAGGCTTCAGTGTAGAGCAGCCACGTTGAGGGACCATTCACTAAATGCACACATAAATACATTTATTATAGCCCCCCATGGATGAAATTCCACAAAACTTGGCATACTCCCAGAGGGTGTCAGGTTAATCATACACATGAAATTTGGTGCAGTTCATAGCATCTCATCTGAAGATAGGGGCAATTAAAGCAATATTACATTACATTTTCAATTTTTACCATGGGGGTGCAATTCACAAATGACTGTTTATAAGCTAAGTTGATCCGAGCTCTTGAGACCAACATACCATACAAATTTTGTCATCCTCGGTGCCACGGTTCAGGTAGTTATGTAGGAAAAACTGCAATTTTTGGGCTTCGGGCGGGGCCAGCGCGGGGGGGGAGTGACCCTCGGGGACGAAACGAAATTTTTCCGTAAAAGTCTACTGGGGCTACATGCCCACCAAGTTTCATGTGCGCCGGTGTTACGGTGTCCCGGGAATCGTTGACCAAAAATTCAGAACCGATGACGGAAAAAAAAAAAAAAAAACTTTGACAACAACTATATGACCGCTTCGCTAGCTATGCTAGCGGCGGTCATAATAATGCTAAGAATATGAATGTATTCATGCCACCATTCTGTTTTCTGACATGTGTCTCTTGCCCTCTCACTCTATGCAGACTTGCTGGTTGTGAGCTAACAGAGGAATCCTGTAAGGCTGTAGCCTCTGCTTTGCAGTCCTCCATCTCCCTAAAGGAACTGGACCTGAGTCACAATGACCTGAAGGATTCTGGAGTTCAGCTTCTCTCTACAGGACTCAGTAGCCCTCACTGTAAACTGACATCTTTAAGGTGTGTATGTGCACACATATTGTGGCACTGTTGGCTGCCTGTCTGTAAATCTTGAATAAAATAGTAAATCTTGAAAACAAGCTGTGAAATGATGGCAGTTTTAGATCATATAAATTGTCATATTGATATTAACAGAATGACAATAGATCCAGAGGGGATTACCAGGGTGTTTAAAACTACATGCTTTAACAAGGCAACAGGGCCAGATGGCATGTCTGCTTTTCTTATTAAAACATTTGCAGAGGAACTCCCACCGGCCTGGCATCCACTCTTTCAGCTCTCTATAGATTCCCAGTGTGATGTGGCAGCTCATAGGCGCGTCCTAATGGCGGCCGCTATGAGCTTTCATCTGCATTTTACCGTTTGAACTCACTCATGTTGATAACTTCACTCCTGTCCTCCATTATTACATGTACTCATTGTTCATTCCCCACGCTGTGTGTATTGTTAGTGTGTGTAGAAACGGATGGGTGCACACATACTGAAAACCGTGCCAGACATTTCACTCACCTTTCATTCATTCATTCCACTTTAAACTCTGTTTATTTAAATGCCCATACATGGCAACAACATCAGACAGGTAACATCTTACAAATATCTAGGGGTCCACTTTGATAAAGATCTTAACTCGCACACACCTATGGCAAATGTTTGGACAAAAATCCACCAGCGTCTCCATTTCCTGCGGAGACTGAGAGTGTTTGGGGTTTGTGAGAGCATCATGTTCATTTGGTATAGAGCCACCATAGAGTCCATCTTGCACTACGGCATCACCAGCTGGTTTGGAAATCTTACAGTTAAGTTCAAGGCCCAACTACGTAATTTGGTCAGAACAGCTGGACAAATGATGGAGTCCCTGCTCCCCTCACTCTCCAAGACATCTTTGAGCAGTCCACTCTACAGCAGGCTGACAGAATTCTATCTGACCCCTCCCATGTGCTGTAACAAGAAAATGAGCTCATGAACACAGGAAGAAGGTACAGGGTCCCTTTCTGTTTAGCACAATCACTACAAACATTCCTCTGTCCCCCTGTCAGTCAACATGATGAATGGGCAACGTGGGCAGAACAGTAGGAAGGCCCAAAACCAATACTAAGTGCTGAGTAGGGGGCTGTGTATGGGGGCTGAACTGAGTGGAGATGTGCTGAGGCTGTGGTGTATGGATGTGCTGTGTGTGACTGGAGAGTACAGAGAGAGAGAGAGAGTGAGTGTCTACTTTGGGACTGTGCTTAATGGGACTGGGTGGGAGAGAGTGCTATTTATGGGCTATTTATTGGGCTTTTAACATGATGTGAGTGTCATTTATGGCATGACGGATGACTGTGAATGTGTGCCCCTTTTGTATTTTATATTTTTATTTACTCTATGTATAGCATATGTGCTATGTCCTGTGGTGTGTTGTGTATTGTGGCTGTGGCAGGTTACTCCTTATCCAGAACACATTTCTCCCTTGGGAGACCTAATAAAGGAACCTTGACCTTGATGCAGGAATTTCAGAATAGTGGAAAAGAGAATGCAAAAGTCAATTAGATACATTTAGTCTTATATGATCAATCAGAAAGAGAATAATTATTTGCCTTAAGTTAAGTTAACCCCTAGGAACATGAATCACCCCTGCTGCCCACATGACACTACAAGACAACAACAACAAGTTGTTTACATGGCTGCAGAGTGTGTAATGTAGTGTTTCTCCAGTCCATGTCCCTGCTGTGTACATAATGTGAGTGCTACACACATCTGGGTCTGTGTCAATCCTCTTGAGATACAGTGACCTCATGGTGCTAAAGGATGGCCTAAACATGTCCAGTGTTCAAAGACTGACCTTCCACTCTCCTTTGAAACAGGCTCAAAGTGTGCCACCTCTCTAAAGCAAGCTGTGAAATGATGGCATCCGTGCTGCAAAGTGCACCTTCCCATCTGAGAGAACTGGACATGAGTCACAATGACCTGCAGGATGAAGGAGTGGAGCTGCTCTGTGCAGGACTAAGAGATCCACAATGCAAGCTGGAGACACTGAGGTCAGTAATTAGGAATGTTATGCAATATAGTACTGTATGTTAACCACCAGGAAGAAAAAACCAATGTGCCTGTGTGTGATGTCAAATTGTACACCTGTGAATATTGATATTGATCTGCACTTGTCATGTTAAATGGTGACATTTAGGGATTGTCAGTCAAACTGACTGATTAAGCAAATTACCTCTATACCTTTTACTGCATTTCCTTCATTTATGATTAAGAAAGAGCATCTGTTGTTTCAGACTGTCTGGTTGTCTCATCACACATGAGGGCTGTTCTCTCTTGTCCTCTGCCCTCAAATCAAACCCCTCCTACCTGAATCAGCTGGATCTGAGCTACAATCACCCAGGAGACTCAGGTGTCAGAGAGCTCACAGACAGACTAAATGATCCTGGCTGTAAACTAGAGACGTTGAGGTGAGCTGTATTACATCTTAGATGTCTTTCTAGTGGAGCTGTTCATCCATTTGTGTCCTGTGTTGGAGAGCTTTCTGTGTGGAGACTGGATATTCTGTCACGTTTCCAGATGATTCCCTTCCACATATTAAACTGGGCATGATGTGGCCCTTTAAGTACTGCAAGTAAAAGGCAATCCCCCAGACTTACAGACACATATGAGGCTTGTGAACAGTTTGAGAATAGCAAGTGTGGCTTGGTAGCTGGCCATGGTCCTGGGATGCCAGTAGTGAAGATCACATGTGAGTGATGTCCAATAAGTGCTTCTCTGGGTTGAGAAAAAAAAAATATAATAGGCCTGTCGCCTAGCCTAGAAATCTAGACGCACCTGTCGCCAACTGTTCAGACTAAGACCTCAAGATCGCTTTCATCACAGGCCACTAGCAGAGGGAAAGTAAACAGGAATTGAACCTGGTAAACTAGTCCGATATCTTGCATTAGACTAACCTTGGGTGGGTGTAGATTAGTAGGCGTCCAAGGACTAATGACCAAGCATATGATTTCCGTTGCTGGAAATGAAGGCTGAATAGTGTGTATCTGCCCAACTTAGCCTGAGACCGGTGGGAAAAGCATCTGTGGTGGAGAGTGAGCTGGATGGGGAGGACTGTGTAATGATATGAGATGTAGTGATTAAGTGTAGGCAAGAGTGAGCATCTTCTCTGTTGACCAGAGTGGTGGCAGTATAATAGGAGACCGAGTATGTAGAATCGCCATGGCTACAGCCGGGTAAGGGGATGCATTGCTACCGTTAGAATAGAAGTGGAAAGACTGTAAGAAAATATGTTATGGTAAGTATCTTCTAGACACTGGAATAAATTGACAGAAAGGTGATTTGGAAGAGTGGAGGAGAGGCTCAAGTAAGCGTAATTCAGTCAGTGTTACTGATTGGTCGATATGCTCTGTTTGATATGAACCTTTAGGCTACTATGATCCATGGCTTGTAGATAAGGACACGTGGATGCAGATCTATGCCAGATTAACCTCGCTATGCCACATTTCCTCACTACATCTCAACGGCCAAATGGCAAGTATGAGTGCGAGGCTGAAAGTGATCCTGGAACAGAATCTGTTGCTATGATAAATGTGGGCCTCCTGCATAACTGAAGGTGGAAACTCTGCATTCCAGATCATGAGCAGGTTGTGAGTTATCAGAGCAGCGCAGGGGTCTGGCATATCCTGCGTCTGCATTCTGTGCATGCGGTGCTGGCTAAGTGTGTGACTATTACATCCACGCGGCAGGTGGAGGTGTAGCGTGCCTCCAGATTTGTGCAAGCGGGGTGGACGTTTGAGCAATGGCCCAGATTGTGTTGTGCTTGCTGCTGGGCTCAGTGAAATATAGCTATGATGTACGGAGCACCGTGATCAAGTTGGACATGGTTGAACTACACCGTGATACACGCAAGCACACGGAAGTGGCAACTGTGTTGCGCTTGCTTGGTGCAGCGGCGGCCATTCATGTGTTGCACGAGCCATGAGAACGATGGGTGTCGGGGCTCAGTGGAGCTTTTGCAGCATTTCTCAGAGCTCAGCAGAGCTGTTGCTGCATGGGTCTCAGTAGAGCTGTTGCTGCATGGGTCTCAGTAGAGCTG
>NC_084994.1:28439673-28449673 GCF_963854185.1 Sardina pilchardus | reverse complement strand
GCTGCCCACGGCTCTGTGTGTGTGTGTGTGTGTGTGTGTGTGTGTGTGTGTGTGTGTGCGCGCTGCAAACTGCTCTGTATGTGTGTGTGTGTGTGTGTGTGTGTGCTGCCCACTGCTCTGTGTGTGTGTTTGTGCTGCTCACTGCTCCTGCTGCCCACTGCTCTCTCTGTGTGTGTGTGTGTGTGTGTGTGTGTGTGTGTGTGTGTGTGTGTGTGCTGCCCACTGCTCTGTGTGTGTGTGTGTGCGCTGCTCACTGCTCCAGGTGTGTGTGTGCGCACGCTGCTCACTGCTCCTGGTGTGTATGTGCTTCCCACTTCTCCGTGTGTGTGTGTGTGTGTGTGTGTGTGTATGTGCTTCCCACTTCTCCGTGTGTGTGTGTGTGTGTGTGTGCTGCCCACTGCTCTGTGTGTGTGCATGTGTGTGTCCACTGGACGTTTCCCTTATCTACCCCGTTTTTGGTACATTCTGAGGGGAACAGAAAGGTGACATGTGATGGGGAGCAGCCATTTAGTACTGAGAAGTGGCTGAGAAGGGTCACAACACATGCAAACACCACAACTGTATATTCAGAAAACACCTGCACGTTCTGAGAACACCTTCATAGATGTCACAACACGTGGGCTGCCAATATTCACAGCACAAGCAAACAGGGGAACAAACTGTAAGCTGCAGAGATGACAATGGAAAGGTTTCCAGGGGGACCATATTTGAAGTATGGAAGAGGAGAGTGTTCCTCCTACTGAACGATACTGCATGGTACAGTGGGTCCTCTTGAAACCAAGTCCATGAGCTAAACACAAATAAGCTTCATGAACAAGTGACATTAAACAGGGCTATTGTGTGTGTGTGTGTGTGTGTGTGTGTGTGTGTGTGTGTGTGTGTGTGTGTGTGTGTGTGTGTGTGTGTGTGTCCAGAGCTGAGGATGAGGGCTCAGCTGCAGAGTAGAGTAGGCAGCTGCACCAGTCCATGAGCTAAACACAAATGAGCTTCATGAACAAGTGACATTAAACAGGTCTATCGTGTGTGTGTCCAGATCTCTAATTTAACAGTCCTAATGCCCATGGGCATATATTGTATTGCCTCTCACTGAGTGGTATCTAATGACTTTAGCAACCTTTATATAAGCTGTATCTATTCCATGAGAGTGATGCCAACATAATAACACTCATGAATCCAATCAGCTGGAGGAAACAGATGTGGATGAGGCTGGTGTGTGCTGTGTCCTTCATGTTTGTCTGGTCTCTGTGTCCATCTGAGCTTTCAGCAGGTAAGTGCACACCTGCCACCACTGCCCTCAGCACCTGCCCAAGAGAGCAGAGCGGCTGGTCAACACACTCCCGCTGGCCTCTCAGCTCAAGGCAAGAGCGGAGCTACGGAGGGGCAAGTGGAATCTGATGAAGACGCATCCACAGCCCGACTCAGGCGCCGCGTGAAGAAAGCTGTGGCGTCGCCCCTTGCCACCTCTGGGCCAAGGGCAGGGGAAGATGGAGCAGCGTCCTCAAACCTCATCCCTCCCCAAGCCTCCTCGTCCACTGTGTTGCACCAGGAAACACTTTGCCGGAGCGCTCCAGGCAGTAGGACGTCCACCCAACTCTTTGGCACTGATGCAGAGTCCTGCAAACAGGAGCAGTGTGTTGTGGCGCCATGCTCCTCCAACAGCAGCTTGGACTACTTCCTGTACTCATTCACACAGGCACGCCAACCTGAACGTGGGATCCGTTCAACACAATGTGTTCAGGCAACTGAGCATGTGGTTCAGAGAGAGGAGTTTAGTGTGTTAGCAGAGAGACAGTGGAGAAGGAGATGACCGGTCTAGGGCACAAGAGGGCTCAAACAGAGGCTTCTCCTCGCCACCATCATCATCGGCTTACTGTTAAGGGATTCAGCCTGGATGTTTTGTTCCAGATCAAATACAGAATTTCAACACCAATGTACACTTCATTGTATGCTTCAATGTATGTTTCATGATGATTCCAGTCATCAGAGTTGAGTGTTTTAGCGATTTTGAAAAGCTGTAATGAATGCAATAAGAGCTCTTTTCCAAAATGCTATAAATCCATTTTTGAAAATATTAAAAAATCATGTTATTTAATTGTGTATATCAAGTAATATTAATAAAAATGCAGTTGTTTTGTTTTTATTGAGTAACGATAAATCAACTAAACATAACCCAATACAGTTCACTGGGATTACTTGAAAAACAAAATTAAAAAAAATAATTTATGAAAATGTATTAAAATGGTGGATATAGCATTTTGGAAAAGAACTCTTCGCATCTATGAGGAACTGAGAAGTGTGAATAATGTGGAGTGTTTTCTCATTTCATGTGTGAGGAGGTGGAGCTCATGATGAGCTTCTACACGCAATACTACATGAACATGGACGCCTGCGTAGAGATGCAGCAGAGGCCATTTTAGGGGGAGATGGAACAGAAGCCATTTCAAATGCACACATGAATGATGTAGCCGTGCAGGACTTGTGCAGGACACTGTAGGCTGAAGGAAAACACTAAACACATGGTGTTGAAAAGGCAGCGGCTGAGGCCTGGGTTAATCAGCACCTTCAGTCCCTTCAGAAGCCTGTTCTCAAGTACTGCAATAGCAATACATACATACAGTAGCACCTTATCATTGCATCACATGGCTAGTCCATACCAGACCTTTGTAGTCACTTCACAGATGTTTAGCTTTTTTATTTCTGTGAGTGATTTATATGTAGCCTATATGGGACCATGTGTATATGTGTGTATGTGTGTGTGTTGTGTTATGGTTGTACAAGCTACTGGATGCCTAACATTTCACTTGGGATGAATAGAGTATATTTATCTATCTATCTATCTATCTATCTATCTATCTACAGTATCTAGTATGTTGGTGCATATGTTATATAGGCTACATCACTTCACATATATCAATATGTTATATCGCACAATAATGTGTTTTATTGCAGAATAATGTGTTTTACAGCACAGTAATGTGTTTAGAGTTCTGTCCAGCTGATGGCTGGTCTGGTGACCCCCTCCCAAGTTGTCCACGGGCCCTGCTGCCCCTGTGCTCCAGCCCTCACTCTGAGCTCCTCCTGCTCAATCCTGGTGACCTCTGCAACAACAAGGTCCTTCCTCTCCTTCCTGCTTGCCTTGGACCATAGGATGGGTGGGGCGCTCCATCCGAGGCCTGGCCGCCCTGTCTGGAGTGGACCGTGGCCAGCACGTGTTGATGCTGCAGTCTCCCCATCAGCTTCTGCACCTCCTCCTTGCACCTCCTCCAGCTCCTTCCAGTCTCCACTCTGGCGTTTGCATCAGCCACTGCCCTGTGGGAGGAGTCCCTTAGCTCCATCCCCAGCCTTGCCTTCTCCTGCCTGTAGCCCAGGGTGATGGAGTTCAGGGGGAGCTGGAGTGAGCTCCATCCATACAGGCCAGCAGCTGGCCAACTGCCCATTGCCCATGGACTTCATATTGAGCATTAAGTTAGGACTGCTTCAAGAGCATCAAGCTACAGCCCAGTCACTGGCTGTTGGACTTTTCAAGATCATATGCACTACTGGCTTTCTATAGTCACCATTGATCATGGACTTTGTTCTTTGTTGATATGTTTGTTTATGTGTATGTGTTTGTGTGTGATGTGTGTTTTATGTAGCCTACCACACTCATCACGTAACAGGTACAGGATGTGTGTGTGTGTGTGTGTGTGTGTGTGTGTGTGTGTGTGTGTGTGTGTGTGTGTGTGTGATGTGTGTTTTATAGCATACCACACTCATTACGTAACGGGTACAGGGTGTGTGTGTGTTTGTGATGTGTGTTTTCTCTAGCCTACCACACTCATGACATAACAGGTGTTGAATTCTGGGGAATTCGTACTGTATTCTGATGTGTTCATCATAGAATGGGACAAGCTCTAAGCTCTGATATTAGGTGCACAAGTAGGCCTGTTTACGTCAGAGTTTGTTGCTTGGAACTTCCAGATAACATGGGCCGAGGGCCGGAGCCATCGCGTCTGAACAGGTTTCCTAACTTGTTGCCTATACGTGGACTTGTTTACTGTTGGAATGTATAACTAAATTTGTATTAGGCATGTGACTCGGAGACGGATCGAGAAGCCAACTGTGCAGCATCGTCGCGAAGATACTGTGCACCACGCTTTTGATAGCAATTCACACTACGAGGACTTTGTTCATTTTACTGAGCGAGACTTAGACTGTGTTCTGTTATTCACTGATTGTACCAACTACAATAAATCATCATTCAATCGCCGATCCTGATCCAGCCGTCAAGCTTCATTGAACAGCTTCAATTCAGACATTAGAACATTGAAACTGAAACACAACGCAAACCACTAAAGAATCCAACACAGGTACGCTTGCGATGTGTGTTTTATTTGGCTTGCCACCTCATGACGTAACAGGTACGAGTTGTATGTGTGTGTGTGATGTGTGTTTTATTTAGCCTACCAGTGGCTTTGCTTTGTCAGCTTCCTCAGAGAGCTGTTTGGTGGATGTGCTCAGTGTGTCTCCACGTAGTCCCAGGTCCTTGAGCAGGCGTGATGTTGATCTGCCCACAAAGCCTCTGGCTCCCACCTCCACCGGCTACAGCCTCACACTCACTCCATCCACTTTCTCTGCACTCCGCCACCAGGTCTGCATACTTGGCCTTCTTTCTCTCGTAGGCAGCTTCCAGTCCCTCCTCCCATGGCACTGTCAGCTCCATATTGCTGCCTTCACAGCTGCAGACCACAGCAGCACGTCTGGTCTTAAGGTGCTGCTGCATATCTCCTGTGGGAACTGGAGCTGCCTACCCAGGTCTACTTCCATCTTCCACACCGCCCCTGGTGTTAGTAGCTTGGCGGGTGGTCTCTTGCTGGTCTGCATTGCGGGTTCCCCCTGCCTGAGGAAGTGGATCCTGCGTGGGCTCTCTGATGGACTCTGCTTGTTTGCCTCCTGCCCACTTTTCTCCAGCACCTCTGCCAGCTTCCTGAGCACTTGGTGGTGTGTCCATCTGAGCCGACCCTGTCAGTGCTGTTCTGCAGCCCCACAGAACATGCTGGAGTGAGTGAGGCATTGATGGGCCCGCAGAGGTCACAGGGTTGCTCTGCTCCAAGCCATTGGTGGAGGTGTTGAGGGCTCGGGAGGGTGTCGTGTGTTGCCCTGATGAGGAAACTGAGCCGAGCCTGTGGCAGCTTTCAAAACTCTGCCCAGCTGATCGCTCGGCTCACCACACCCTCCCAAGTTGTCCAGCGCCCCTGCTGCCCCAGACCTCACTCTGAGCTCCATGTCACAATGCAGAGCTGGACCAAGTACACAACTCCTGTACTACAGTGAAATAGAGATACACCTTCACTAATATTACTCCAGTACAACTCCTTTACTGAAGTGAAATAGAGATACGCCTTCACTAATATTACTCCAATACAAGTATACAACTCCTTTACTGAAGTGAAATAGAGATACGCCTTCACTAATATTACTCCAATACAAGTACACAACTCCTTTACTGAAGTGAAATAGAGATACACCTTCACTAATATTACTCCAATACAAGTACACAACTCCTTTACTGAAGTGAAATAGAGATACTACACCTTCACTAATATTACTCCAATACAAGTACACAACTCCTTTACTGAAGTGAAATAGAGATACACCTTCACTAATATTACTCCAATACAAGTACACAACTCCTTTACTGAGGTGAAATAAAGATACACCTTCACTAATATTACTCAAATACAAGTACACAACTCCTTTACTGAAGTGGAATAGAGATGCACCTTCACTAATATTACTCCAATACAAGCACACAACTCCTTTACTGAAGTAAAATAGAGATGCACCTTCACTAATATTACTCCAATACAAGTACACAACTCCTTTACTGAAGTGAAATAGAGATGCACCTTCACTAATATTACTTCAATACAAGTACACAACTCTTTTACTGAAGTGAAATAGAGATACACCTTCACTAACATTACTACAATACAAGTGAAAGTTGCTAAGTCAGAATTTTACAATATTTTAAAACATTTTCAAAAACCAGATTCTTCATAATTTAATGACATAGGCTAAATATTTATATATGTGATGAATGTCAGGAGATTGTCTCATTTCATTCCAACTTCACAATGATCATGGAGGATAGCCTGGTTAACACCAGACCACTTCTCAAATCTCAGTTGCTAACAGGTTTGTCTTGGTTCTCTCATCTACAGTACATGGAGGATGTTCTGATGAAGGTTTTGCTGTCACCATCATTAGCACAGTGGTCTATTGCATTACTGAATCACTTCAAATATGTTTACAAGTCAAGATCACAAAATGCTCATATATCAAATGTAGTGGAGTAAAAGTCACAGGTGTCCAAAAGAATCAATAGTCAAAGTAAAGTACATATACTAAAAATCATCGTACAGTAATTAGTATCATGAGTACAGTAATCAAGTAAATGTATTTACTGTCCACCCCTGTAAGATTGTAGGCCTATGCCTTTATATGTTCAGTCACTGGTACCAACAGGCAGGCAAAGTTGTTTGATTGAATTTGGCAAGATTTGCATCTGTTGTATTGTGTGTCCTGAAAAATGCACAAAATAAATAGAAATAAATAGAAACACAATTTAGAATGTGTCTTTGTAAAGAACATAACCAGTATAATGATTTTCTTTCTCCAGTTACGATTCTGTAACAATTTTATCAGAGCATTCAGAGTGCAGCAATTGTTTTTACCCTATTGGTTACATGTAAGCCTACAGTTGGAACCAACAGGATATGAACACTTTGGAGACTTTACAATAACAGACATGTTTGATGGAGATGGCATTTTAAAGTCTGTTAAGATGACTGTGGGTAAGGATATGAGGAGGTCTGAAGTGGATGTTAATTTACTGCAGTCAGATATGAATATTTTATATGCATGGTGTCAACTGTGACCTGAACAACGAGAATGCAGTACCACTTTATGGCCACAAGAGTGTAGTGTTAACCTTTTAATATGCGCTTAGGGCAAGTCATAGTAGGCTACTATGGTCCACTCTGCTTTTAAGAAGGTTAGTAAACCTACTGTAGAGAGTTACAGCTCTGTCGAGATTTACTTCATTTTCAGTATATTGTTCTCATTTGCACTTTGGTAGGCTAGCCTACACACAGTGCAATGACATATTGTTCCCCATTGTGTCAACATCAAACAGGGCAATAGCCTAAATAGGATAAAAACACATAAAATAGCCTACAGCATAAACAGGAGGAATAGCCTATAGTATAGAGTGTTAAAGTGCAGCGGAGAGTAGCTGCTTGAGCAGAAGAGCAGCACAGTTAGTAGCCTATTGGAAGTTCAAAGCATGACTGCATTTTTAGTCCAAACAAAGTGCCGTTCAGGACAGGCACTAAGGGCCACAGTTCATTAATTCCTAACAGACAGTGGAAAGTATGGGTGCTGAATTTAGGAGAAATTATGTTTTGCGCTCGACCACACCTCCTGTGTAGCCTATTGCATGCGCATCGCCACCTAATATGTCGGAAGTTAACAAGTGAGAAATGTGCATTTTTACTTTTTTGACCCGACCCACCCGCAATATTTAGAAAAAACTACTAGGCCTACCCAAATCCGTCCGACCCGCGGGTAATGGGCTGAACCGCCCATCACTAATACCCGGTCTCCCCTACTGATCTTGCGTCTAAATCTTGCTGGCTCTTTAAAATGTGGTGTGTGGCCTAGCGGCTGGAAACGTTTGCCCACGTCATGAACGCGGAACAAGTGAAATCGAAAGTAAACCTCAAGCGACCTATCGTTACAGAATCTGGTGTTCTGTCAAGAAGATTTCGGACGTTTTATCGGGGTAAGTAGGCCTATATAAAGTAACTTAAATGTAAGGTTGGTTGTGATCAATTACAGAGAAGCGTAATGTCGGTTTCGTGGTCTGGAGATAATTAGAGAGGGACACCAGTCGTAGACGTCATGGATATGTTCATTCACGAGTCCTACATTTTATATCACCGTTCAGGCCCTGACTTCAGCCTAATTTGCGTTGTGACTTAAGTCAAATAGGCCTTAAAGTAACCTTGTAAAATGATCTGCCCAAATGGATCAACTGAAACGTAGATTATTGCAAATAAACGAGTTAGGCCTATCATTAGGCTATTGGGCCTAGAAAGGTACAGTAGCCTATTGTAGAAATGGCCTCCTTCACAACGACACGAATCTGACAAGAATGGACATGTAGCCTACAGGCCTTAATGTTATAGGCCTATCCTATGTCTTATAATAAGGCATGAAAGAAAGGCTCAAAAGTAAATTCGCCTCTGTCCCGTGGGACCGCTTTCATACTTCGACAGACTCCCCCTACTGATAAAAAAAAATACACTGCCTTATATATCGAAGGTCTTCATTCAAAAGCCGACTTCACCGTCAGTCCGTCAGTCCTAGAGTAATCTACTATCAGTTGTAGCTTATTATAGCCTTCTGTCGGTATGTATTGACACATTCAAAGCAACACATCTTTAGTAGTAGTGGGAATGGTCTCATTTCTAAGCGTTCATTGATTTCCATTATAGGCCAAGGCTACCTCCTCTGTCAGTGGTTCCCTGATCTCTATCAACATGTCTGTTATTGTTGGAGCAGAAATGGATCCACAGATCTGATTGGTCCACATAGCTGCTTAAAGTAAGCACTTCATCAGGAACCGCTCATCAAAAACATTTTCCTCGCCTCTCTTTCTCTCTCACAAACACTCTATTTATTTTCTTATTGATTGATTGATTAGAATGGATTTCCCTCAAGAGGGAGAGGGTTCTGTCACTGGAAATCAGACAGGCAGAACAGCATGTGCTGTGTCCAGCCACGTGTCCATGAAAAATGAGGAGCCCGTCACTGATGGGCATCAGGGGGTCAGCACAGGAAGAGTGCTGTCTTATCCAAGGTGAGTTGTGTCCAAAACTCAAGATATCAACGGCCCTATCTCATTGGGGTGCCAGGGGCATCACAAATATCTTTGCTAGTTTTGGCCAACACAGTTATCATTACGCCACACTCTCTTGCCATTAATGAACCCTGAACACCCACGTGCGTGTTGATGGAAAATGAGGTACAGTATGTTGAGGCGCATGATCATCACACATTTAGATTTTGAAGCCACTGCATACACCACCAACCAAGAAAAATCTGGTCTCAAGTGAAATATTCAATAGTACATTGTTAGCCATACAGCATTACAGCATTACACATTTAGAGAGAGCACTGTCAAGAAGTCCAGAGATCTGCCTAGTGGGGAGACCCACGCAATGAGTGTCCAGCAACACAATCAAACACAGTGCTGGTGTGTTGTGTGTGTCAGTAAGTTCATCCACACCAAACTCTGTCATACATGTCTTTATGGACCTTGCTTTGTGCACTGGAGCGCAGTCATGTTGGAACAGGAATGGGCCATGCCCGAGCTGGGCTTGGTCCCTTAGTATCCAGTGAAAGGAACTCTGAATATTGTAGCATTGACCGAGAGATTTTGGACAATGCCATGCTCCTAACTTTGTGGGAACAGTTTGGGGATGGCCCTTTCCTTTTTCAACATGACTGCACAAGTGCACAAAAGCAAATGACTTGCAGAGTCCTGACCACAACCCAATAATGTGTGACCAATGTGTGACCTCACAAATGCGCTCCTAAACCTTGTGGAAAGCATTCAGAAGAGTTGAAGCTGTCATACTGTAGCTGCAATGGTGGATTGACGTCATATTGAACCCTATGGATTAAGAATGGGATGTGACCAAAGTTCATATGCGAGTCAAGGCAGGTGAGCAAATATTTTTGGCAATATAGTGTTAGTGTATTTTGTCTCCTTGTGTATCCAGACCACAGACACACAGAGCAGTGTCTCCAGTGCCCAGCTGTATGTCCATGAAGAGTGATTGGTCCATGGAACACCCTAACAATTTCAGCAGTGGACCACCACAGTCTGATCAAAAGTGAGATTTCAGCTTTTGTATCTGTTAACAAGAGAAGACAACTGCAGGACTGTGTG
>NC_084994.1:28284673-28437173 GCF_963854185.1 Sardina pilchardus | reverse complement strand
TTGACATCTCTTTGTATCATGTATGATCGCTAAACTTGGATTCTTTTTAATATTGCAATATTCAACTGCGCTTGTGGTTCAGCAGCCTGTCTGCTGAACCACGGGCGGGAACGGGCGGGAATGACCGCAGTTAACGTAATGAAGCAACAGCTTAGTAAATTCCACGCAAAATAGCCAAGCACAGCGTTCGCATTCTGCGTTTGCAAAAACTCGCTGTTAGCGCTGTGTTAGTACATCTGGCCCTCAGAGCACCCGTGGAACACAGCAAAGGGCTAAACACCACAGGCATAGCTAGGATAGGATAGGTAGGTTGTTGGTCTGGACAGGGATATAACAGAGATGGTTGAAAAGGATCTTTGGTTACCGGCTGTTTGGCAGTCAGTGTCCATATTCTGAGGCACCGTAGACAAAGTCCTTTTAGGCAAGTGACCCCTCAGCATGATGAGTCAGTAACCATCTTGCAACGCATTTTGGGCGGCTATCCCTAGGTGGTTATATTGGGAAGAACTGCACCTGCATAAGGCTTCAAGACACCAGCCTCTCTCCATCTGCGAGATCATAACAATCTTGTGCGCCAGTGCAACCACACGATTGGGCACGATGTATTCACATGATGGCTTTTGGCAGCAGAAGGGGCGGGATATGGGTAGACAACTGTCATATTGGCGTTACGAGCTAACCCAATTAACCTGACTCTCGCCAGATCCTGTAGTTCGCTGTCTGCTTCACACAAGGATCTGGGACTTCTCGATAGGAGATGTATTTATGAAGGCGGGTCCTTGTAAAACATCCTTGCATGTGATTTGATAAACCACTTGCCTGTTATCTTGAATGACGTCTTCAAGCTCTTGCCAAACCCGGTCGGAAGAAGAGTAAAAACATCCTTGCCACCAATAAATGTCTTCAAAACCATTCTCTGTTAATCTTTTAAAGAATGAATACTCGATAGATTCGACAAAACAGTTGAAATGGCAGAATCAATGTCAGCAGCACAAGACTCCTCGCTGCGTGCCGCCATTGTTGTTTGAATCAAACACTTGCTTCGGTGCTCCTGATTGTTTCATCATTTTTTGCTCCCTGGAAGGAGTTTGGATTTCCCTCGAGTCCAGACCCTTGTGTGGAGCTCAGCGAAACGCCTCTGGTGGAGCATGGCGGAACTACAAGGGTCTGGCGAGAGTCAGGCTATAACCCAATACCATTCTATGGAGAATTCCATCTGAGTGCTGTGTCTCTGTCATAGATCAGTGCAAGAGCTGTAGTGTGTTCGGCTACACAGTAGCTAAACCCTGTTCCCAATTCTGGGTCTTGGTAAACCATCATAGCTGAGAGAGTCTCTCAATCAGGAGATGGAGGGAGCTACAGTATGTACTGTAGCGGGACAAGGCTGAGCAATTCTGTCCCTCTGGCATTCAGTGGTGCTGCAGCCGAACGGTCTGCCATCTTCTTCTGCCTCTAAAGGACACAGAACACAGAATCATTCTTTTGGGTTTTTATTTTATTTTTTTATTAATTTCAATGTCACAGCTGTGCCATGTCATAGGCTTACAAATCAACGTTATTTTCAACAGCATTTTTCATCAATCCGTGTAGCCGGATATGAACTTGGCTGCTTGCTAGTTAGCCAGCAAAGTTAACCAACTGTCTGGAAAACCAAAAGTCAGTAAATTTGCGTCATGCTTCAAAGTCTCATGTGGATAGCATCATTGGAAATATTATTTACTGAAAGATATATTCTAGCGTTCTATACTCATTTTCCCACTGTACTTCTCTGCCTCTATTGGACTGACTGAATGACAACACGTCAGAAACGAGGTGAGGTAAAAGTGTTCTAAAACCTTGCAACTGTGATTTGACGTGCCAAGTCTTTTGAAACCCTGTGCAATAGCTGGCAACGGCATGCAACGTTTAATTCACACTGCAGTGACACATTAAAATTTGAATGTGTTATTTATAGGACGAAGACTGTTTTGTCACCTCATGTTTGAACAAATGTTTGAATATTGGTTAAAAAGTGGCAGCCCAAGAACACATTGCTATTGGCTATTCTTCAGTATAAGGTGCTGTGACTGATGTGTGTCTCTGTGCAACTGCTGTCCCTGTTGTGGATTTAGGGACATCCTGACCCAGGATCAGTCCAGGTGTGGAGTGTGTGAGCAGCTGCTGAGGGACCCGGTCATCGCCAGCTGTGGACACAGTTTCTGCAGGCAGTGCATCAGCAGCTACTGGAGCCAATCTGGTCCATCAGGAGACTACAGCTGCCCCCAGTGCAGAAAGAGACCCAGAACACAACCCATTACAAACCCTGACATGACTCAACCACTGTACCCATCTACAGACATGGCACAACCTCACCTAAACCCACTAACAGAAATTACAAAGCCCTCGATACACTGTGAAATGGCACAACCACCTGTGCATCCACCTACATCCATGGCACAACCTCACCAATACACACCTTCAGCCATGGCACAATCAATGTTATGTTCACCTACAGCCATGGCACAGCCTTCGTTGTACCAACACACTGAAATGACACTTCATCTGAACCCATCTGCAAACATGGCACAAGTTCCTCCATCCCCACACACAGACAGGGGGCAGCGTCCTCAGTACTCAAACTCAGCCATGGGGCAGCATCATTATCCACACATCCAGCACCCTCTTTATCCACACATCCACACGGCACAGATCTCTCCACAGCCTCCCTTAGATGAGCACACAGTCAAGAGAGCCAGCACCCATCTGCAAACTGAGCATGCTCCAGTCAAAAGGGCCAAGCTAACAGGTGAGTCTGGGAGATCTATTAGGAAAAGCAGGATTCATGCTGAATATAAAGACCATTTATTTAAAATAAATAAATAAAAATGGTTCATCATCTAATATTGTTATGCTGAAAATGTGTTTTAGAAATACTGACTAATTAGTTATGAATTATGGTTTGTTTGTGTGTTTGTGTACTGCCAAACAGATGATTTGCGCTACATCTAGTTATGAATAATGCTTATTTGTTTGTGTATTTCCAAACAGATGATCATGTTCTGAACAGAGTAGTGATGACCCATAAAGCCATCATGAAGAGGAGGTTTGAGAGCATATGTGAAGGCATCATAAGGTCAGAGACTCAAACACCCCTGAACAAGATCTACACAGAGCTCTACATCACAGAGGGAGAGAGTGAAGGGGTGAATAATGAGCATGAGGTTTGGCAGGTCGAGTCAGCATCCAGGCCACAAACGACAGAAGACGCATCAATCAACTGCAATGACATCTTCAAGCCCTTACCTGGACAAAAAAGACACATCAAAACTGTGATGACCAAGGGGATTGCTGGCATTGGAAAAACCGTCTCAGTGCAGAAGTTCATCCTTGACTGGGCAGAGGGGAAAGCTAACCAGGATGTAGATTTCATGTGTGTGCTTCCGTTCCGTGAGCTGAATTTGGTTAAACATGATCAGTACAGTCTTCACAGGCTCCTGCTTGACTTCCACCCTGAGCTTAGAGAGCTACAGGATGGTGAATACAAAGACTGCCACATTGTGTTCATCTTTGATGGGCTGGATGAGAGTCGACTTCCACTGAATTTCCAAGGGAACCAGAAGTTGTCTGATGTAACACAAACATCATCGGTGGATGTGCTGATGACGAGCCTCATTCATGGAACTCTTCTTTCCTCAGCTCTCATCTGGATAACCTCCCGACCAGCAGCAACCAGTCAGATCCCTTCTCAGTGCATCAGTCAGGTGACAGAAGTACGAGGGTTCAATGACCCGCAGAAGGAAGAGTACTTCAGGAAGAGGATCAGTGACCAGAATCAAGCCAACAGAATCATTTCACATATTAAGGAATCTAGGAGTCTTCACATCATGTGCCACATGCCAGTCTTCTGTTGGATCTCAGCCACTGTCCTTCAGCAGATACTGGAACAGGATGATGGGAAGGAAGCCCCCAAAACTCTGACTGAGATGTTCATACACTTCCTGCTCATCCAGACCACCAGGAAGAATCAGAAGTATCAAGAGGAAAGTGAGGCAGATCAACAGAGGCTCCTGGAATCACATAAGGGTGTCATATTGAAACTGGCAGAGCTGGCTTTCAAGCATCTGGAGAATGGCAATCTCATGTTCTATGAGGAAGACCTGAGAGAGTGTGGCATTGATGTCAGTGAAGCTTCAGTCTATTCTGGCATGTGCACTGAGATCTTCAGGGAGGAATGTGTGTTTCACCACAAGAAGGTTTACTGCTTTGTGCATCTGAGCATTCAGGAGTTTTTGTCAGCCATTTTTGTGTTTCATACCTACATATCCAGACATCTGGAGGCACTGAAACTATTTCTCAGTGAAAAAGACAGAAACCTGAAAGCTTCCCTTCCTTTGCATGTTCTGTTGAAGAGTGCTATGGACAAAGCTTTGGGCAGCAAGAATGGACACCTGGACCTATTCCTCCGCTTCCTTGTTGGCATTTCACTTGAAAGCAACCAGGCCCTTTTGACAGGCGTGCTGACAAACACACACAGCAGCTCAGAGAGCATCAAGAAAACATGTCTGTACATCAAGAGGCTCAGGAGGGATGACTTGTCTCCTGAAAGATGCATCAATCTGTTCCACTGTTTATTTGAAATGAATGATCATTCTGTACATAAAAAAATTCAGAAATATCTGAAATCTCCTAATGGCTTATCAGATGCATTGACACCTGCCCACTGTTCAGCACTGGCCCACATGCTACTGATGTCTGAGGAGGTGCTGGATGAGTTTGACTTGAGCAAATACAAAACATCAGAGGAGGGACAGAGGAGACTGGTGCCAGCTGTGAGATGCTGCAGGAAGGCTCTGTAAGTATTACAATACTTCAATAGAGTTAATCTATTTCATGTTCAGTGTGTAGGATAGTAGTAATTCATATATAATTTATAAGTAAATATAGGCAACAGAAATATCAGCTACATTTGTACCTTTAACCTGTATTTCACAACACCATATGTTCCATTATTTTGCATAGTGTCAGAATATGGTTTTGAGCGGTCACCTTGATCGGTAGTTCAAAAGAGAAGAATCTAATGAGTAATCCAACAGTAGTCCAAGTATTCCACATAGTTTTACAAGATGACTTCATAGGGTTCAGTAAATAGGAGTAAGGGGGTTGGTGAGTCAGTCCTGGACCAGAGCAGCCCAGTGGAAACAGTAGCAGTGGAAACAGTATCAGTATCATGACCACAAACCTCTGACCTGCATGACTACATCATATAGTGCACTGAGTGTTGTAAATAGAACAACTACAGCAGACGTGGCCTACTGGTTAGGGTTTTGGGCTTGTAACCGAAAGGGTTGCTGGTTCGATCCCCGACCAGTAGGAAAAATGAGGGTGGGGGAAGTAGTATTTGAGCACTGCTCTCACTGCTTTGAGCAAGGCACCTAACCACTCACTGCTCCCTGAGTGCCGTTGTATGAAGGCAGCTCATTGCTCCAGGTTAGTGTGTGCTTCACCTCACTGTGTGTTCACTGTGTGCTGTGTGTGTTCACTAATTCACAGATGGGTTAAATGTAAAAAACAGATTCCTTGTATATGCAAGTATACTTGGCCGAGATTTACATTTAAATAGGGAACGAAAGCACACACACACACACACATACATACACACCCACACACACACACACACACTGCACACTGATTTACATTAGAAGAGGCCAGGTGCTGTACATGTTCACACCCTCATCCACATCCCACTTCTTCCTCTACTTCTTCCTCTTGCTCTCACTGCCTCCATGGTTACAGTGTTGTCACAACAGCAGCATGGGGTCTGTTTGTAGTGCTAAGGCTCATCCAGGCACACATTGTTTGCTACATTCACATTCAACAAGAGAAATGCATAACACCACAAGTGGAATAACACTACACAGTGTTGCTTTAACAGGACATGAGACATCACCTTTTGTTTCTCTTGCAGACTTGCTGGCTGTAAACTCACAGAGAAGTCCTGGGATATTGTGGCCTCAGCTCTGCAGTCTGCAAACTCCCCCTTAAGAGAGCTGGACCTGAGTCAGAATGACCTGCAGGCATCAGGAGAAAAACTGGCCTCTGCTCTTCTGAGTCCAAACTGCAAACTGGAGACACTGAGGTCAGTAATATTGTAGAGCTGTAAGCTGTGAGCAGTACTCATCCAGGCTTAGAGAACACTGACTAGAGAACATATACTGTAGAGCTGACTGACTGATTCATTGGTTGTTTGATACATTGATCTAGTATGTTTCACTTACTAGTGCTATGAGATGATTATTTTATTATGTTTGGTTCTTTACTTTATTCTACTCTATTTATTATTTAATTGTTGCTGTGGGCTGAGCTGTGAGTCTGAAATAAAGATCGAATTGAAATGTATGTAGACTATTCACAGAGACATGAGACTGTTGTGAACCATAGACTGTGTTAAGCATACAGTAGCCTACCAGCATCTGTGTTTTACTCTGGAATTGATATACCCTCTTTGATTTTACTATTTGTGATTCTCTGTGACATGGTTTATGTGTTCACAGACTTGTTGGCTGTAAACTGAAAGGGGGATTTCTGGCCTTGGCTCACACAGGGGCAAACTCCCACCTAAGAGAGCTGGACATCAGTGACACTGAGCTTCAGGACAGTGGAGGAGAACTGCTCCATCAACCACTGAATCAAGACTGTACAGTGAGGTCTGTATTTTTGTGCAGTGCACACAAACTGCATTCTATGGGATCTAAAAACTGTCCATCTTTTATTCGTTGGCATTTTATATTTGGGATTATAGGGAGCATGAAGGACATGTTGCTTATAATGTTTTCCTCTGTCACTGTAGACTCATCAACTGTAGACTCAAACATAGCTCCTCTGAGGTTGTGGTCTCAGTTCTGCAGTCATATATTTCTCAGCTGAGTGAGTTGGACATGAGTGGCTGTGATCTGCAAATATCAGAAGAGAAGCTGCTCTCTGGTCTTAGAGATCCAAACTGCCAACTTGAAAAACTGAGGTCAGTAATACACTGAATTCTTATCTGCACATTAAAGTTGACGTTTATATACTGTATGTCATTCCAGCCATATCTATAAAATATCTAAAGTGGAGAGAAAATGTGAATCTCACTGTTATGGGGTGAATCAAGACATGAATTTGTGAAGCATTATCTTTTATTGTTGTGTCAATGTTGATGTGAGAGAATCGGTCCCAGACCAGTTGGTGGTTTAGCACTCACTGCTGATGTGTCCCATTTGAATTACTGTTACTGTAGACTGTGTTAACCATTCAATATCAACATCAGTGTTTTACTCTAGCATTGATATCTCTGATTTCACTATTTGCAATCTTTCGTTACATGGTTTATTATTTTACAGACTTGTGGGCTGTAAATTAAGCGGAAGATTTCTGGCCTTGATAGCGATATACAATTTGGGTGCCAGTTACAAAGAGTTTAACAATCGTATGACGCCTCAGCCAATTCTCAAAACTCAATGTGGCCCTTGAGCCAGAAAGTTTGCCCACCCTGTTATAACCTCTCTGTCACCAATGAACGTGATTTTTCTCTCAATCAAAAGTGTGAAGTTGTTACACTTTAACAGATATTAGCTGTTTAAGGGTGTTGGGACCATTTACAGTACTGATATTTTTCTGTCTCACTGGTAGACTTGCTGGGTGTGAACAGACAGTCCTGGACGATCATGGCCTCTGATCTGCAGTCAGAATGCTCTTTAGTCATCAGTCTATGTTAGCTAAAGATGTAGACAACAACCTCATCTGATCTCACTAATTCGTGCTTATCTGTTGATTCTCTATGTTTTACAGACTTGTTGGCTGTAAACTGAGAGGAAGATTTCTGGCCTTGACTCTTCAGTGGGCAAACTCCCACCTAAGAGAGCTGGACATCAGTGACAGTGAGCTTCAGGACTGTGGAGGAGAACTGCTCCATCAACCAATGAATCAAGACTGTAAAGTGAGGTCTGTAGTGTGCACATAGACTGGTGCATTCATTTGGATCTAAAAACGGTCCATCTTTTATTCGTTGGCATTTTATATTCGTGAATAGGGCTTGGACGGTAACCGTATTAGTGCAATACCGTTGTCACGTGACGCCTACCGCGGCTCTGAGCTCATCACTAAGAGAATAGTAAAAAGTGTAGAGGACATGTTGCTTATACTGTTTTCCTCTCTTAGACTCATCAGCCGTGGACTCAAAGACAGCTCCTCTGAGGTTGTGGTCTCAGTTCTGCAGTCATATATTTTTCAACTGAGTGAGTTGGACATGAGTGGCTGTGATCTGCAAACATCAGAAGAGAAGCTGCTCTCTGGTCTTACAAACCCAAACTGCCACTTGGAGAAACTGAGGTCAGTAATACTACACATTCCGAATTTTGGCATAGAAGCAGTTTGAGAAACATTTGCTCTGATTGTTGTGGCTGTGATGATGAGAGGGAGTTGATCCAAGATCAGTTCAGTGCTCCCTGCTAGTGTGTCCATGCACATATAGAGCTCTACATCCACACAGGGAGCTGGACACTGAGGTTGGGATGATAGCCTCTGCTTTGCAGTTGTGAAATGATGACATCAGTGCTGCAAGGGACACCTTCCCAGCTCTGACCTGCAGGATGCAGTTTTAGATCAAGTAAATTGTCATGTTGATATTATCAGAATAGCAATAGATCCAGAGGTGATTACCAGTATTACAAGCTTGAACAAGGCAACAGGCAAACAAGGCAAACTGGCATGTCTGCTTTTCTTATTAAAACATTTGCAGAGGAACTCCCACCGGCCTGGCATCCACTCTTTCAGCTCTCTATGGATTCCCAGTGTGATGTGGCAGCTCATAGGCGCGTCCTAATGGCGGCCGCTATGAGCTTTCATCTGCATTTTATCGTTTGAACTCACTCATGCTGATAACTTCACTCCTGTCCTCCATTACTACATGTACTCATTGTTCATTCCCCACGCTGTGTGTATTGTTAGTGTGTGTAGAAACAGAAGGGTGCAGACATACTGAAAACTGTGCCAGACATTTCACTCACCTTTCATTCATTCATTCCACAAAAAACTCTGTTTATTTAAAATGTTCATACATGTCAACAACATCAGACCGGTAACATCTTGCAAGTATCTAAGTGGAAAATGTTTGGACAAAATTCCACCAGCGTCTCCATTTCCTGCGGAGACTGAGAGTGTTTGGGATTTGTGAGAGCATCATATTCATTATAAAGAGTCACCATAGAGTCCATCTTGCACTATGGCATCACCAGCTGGTTTGGAAATCTTACAGTTAAGTTCAAGGCCCAGCTACGTAATGTGGTCAAAACAGCTGGACAAATGATGGAGTCCCTGCTCCCCTCACTCTCCAAGACATATCTGAGCAGTCCACTCATTTAGCATTTAGAGAAGAAGCTGTCAGGCTGCAAAGTCTGTAATTGCTGCAGGAGGAGGATTTTATGATGAAAACTGATTTCAAACACAACTCCATTATTACAAGCTGAAACAAATATTTTAGTCAGTTGTTATTTTCTCACTATTGAATGTGTGTGTAAATTTGATGTCAGCTGACTGTTGAACGCGTGATTTGAGTGAAGTGACTTTTATTGAACTTATTTAAATGGAGTTGGTTGCTACCTGTTTGGAGCCTGCTGGTGAATTGAGTAACGTGTGTTAGTGGCCTTGGATGCTAAACATACCGTGACCCTTTCTCGATATCTGCCGATCGCTGTGGATTACAATTTTTTGAGTCATTTGATTACAGCCAAATAAAGCAGTTGTCATTTTTAGAGCAAGACACTGTAATTAATTTGATGCAAGATGGCTAGGTCTCATCATGCCTTGGTAACTCCTCACCCCCTCCCCTCCCCTCCCCCCTCATCATAACGGCAGATCAAGTTAGAGGACAGCTGAAGAAACTCCATCCCAGGAAAGCAGCCGGACCTGACGGACTGTGTCCAAGACTGCTCAAGGCCTGTGCTGCTGAACTGGGAGAGCCACTGGAGCATATCTTCAACCAAAGTCTACGTCTCGGGAAAGTCCCAACACTGTGGAAGACATCATGTCTTATCCCCGTCCCCAAGAAACCACATCCACGTGAGCTGAATGACTTCAGGCCAGTTGCTCTCACATCACACCTGATGAAGACCCTGGAGAGACTGGTTCTGGGGATATTTAGGCCACAGGTGCGCCATGCACTAGATCCGTTACAGTTTGCATACCAGGAGAAAGTGGGCGTTGACGATGCAATCTCCTACCTCCTACACAGGACACACTCTCACCTGGACAAGGGGAAAAGTGCTGTGAGAATCATGTTCTTTGACTTCTCTAGTGCTTTTAACACCATCCAACCCCCCAGATTGAGTGACAAGCTCCTGCAGATGGGTGTGGATGCTCATCTAGTATCCTGGATGGCAGACTACCTGACAGAGCGGCCACAGTTTGTCAGACTGAAGGACTGCCTCTCCAACACTGTAATCAGCAGCACAGGTGCTCCACAGGGAACGGTGCTCTCTCCAGTCCTGTTCACCCTGTACACGTCCGACTTCTGCTACAACACGGAGTCATGTCACATGCAGAAGTTTTCAGACGATACTGCAATTGTGGGATGTATCAGGGATGGGCAGGAGGAGGAATACAGGAGCCTGGTGGAGGACTTTGTGCAATGGTGCAGACTCAACCACCTACAACTCAACACGACCAAGACCAAGGAGATGGTGGTAGATTTCAGGAGGTCTAAGCCTGCTCTGCTGCCAGTCACCATTGAGGAGGTCAATGTGGAGGTGGTGAACACATACAAGTACCTGGGCGTACATCTGGACGATAAACTGGACTGGTCAGTCAACACTGAAGCAATATACAAGAAAGGGCAGAGCAGGCTGTACTTCCTGAGGAGGCTGCGCTCCTTCAATGTCTGCAGCAAGCTCCTCTGGATGTTTTACCAGTCTGTTGTTGCCAGCGTCCTCTTCTATGCTGTGGCATGCTGGGGAGGAAGCACTAGGAAGAGGGATGCTGGGCGACTAGACAGGCTGGTAAGGAAGGCTGGCTCTGTTGTGGGAGCTGATCTGGAGTGCATCACTTCAGTATCAGACAAAAGGACCCTGAACAAGCTACACAGCATCCTGGACAATGACTGTCATCCACTCTACAGCATTATCATACAGCAGAAGAGCTTGATCAGCTGGAGACTACGCTCCATGACATGCACAACAGACAGACTGAGAAAGTCATTTGTACCCAGGGCCATACAACTGTACAATGCTTCACTGAAGGGAAAAGGAGAGTTGGACTTCTATGCATAGTATATCTGCACCTCCACCCTCTTATACACTTACATGGCATGACTTACATGTCTACCCTCATGTCTAACTCTTATATTATTACTATGTTAAGTTTATTTTAATTGTCCATATATTTATATTAGTACTGTTATTATTATTACTATGCTTACATTTTGTACTGTACATATTTATTACTGGTCACTAGAATTTTATCTTGCACTGTTGCACTGTTGGACTTATTTGCACTACCAACTTGACACACACCTCAGACTGGATCACAGTACCAATCCTCAGTACATTCATGCATACCTTATCTATAGTATTCTACTGCTCCTTTAGTCATTGTTGATTGTTGATTGTTGATTTGCTTTCTAATCTTCCTGTTTACATTGTTTACATTGTACTGTATGTTGTGTGTGGTGTCTTAAGCTGCTGGGACCTTGAATTTCCCCTTGGGGATCAATAAAGTATCTATCTATCTATCTATCTATCTATTATACTTGAGAGAGACTACATTTGATAATAGACATTGTACTTTACGCTACAATTGATTATCCCTGACACAATGTTCCAGTTTTAAAATGTTTGGCCTTGAGGTTTTTGCTGCACAAACACTTTTAGGTGAAGAAAAATAATAATAATAATGGGAACAAAAATGTATTCTTGTGTCTGCAAATCTAAATACAGCATCAAGTAAATGTCCATACCAGCTACATAGTGAGGAAATCACAGTGATTTACACTTTTATAATTT
Source organism: Sardina pilchardus (assembly GCF_963854185.1). Taxonomy (NCBI): domain Eukaryota; kingdom Metazoa; phylum Chordata; class Actinopteri; order Clupeiformes; family Clupeidae; genus Sardina; species Sardina pilchardus. The sequence goes on along the minus strand of NC_084994.1, from coordinate 28,425,162 downwards.
TTGCACATTTTACAACATTTAATCAATTTAATTTATAGTAACCTTGCGTATGAAGTTGAGTTCTGTCATAATTCTGTCAAATGTATTGCAGATGTGTTGGCTGTAAACTCACAGATCAATTTTGTGAGATTGTGGCTTCGGTTCTGCAGTCATCAAACTCCCTGATGGAGCTGGACCTGAGTCACAATAGCCTGGGAGATCCTGGAGTTCAGCTCCTCTCTAAGGGACTGTCTAGTCCCCACTGTAAACTGCAGACATTAAGGTTGGTGTACATTAAGGTCAGGCATCTCTTGATATTTGTTTAATGACTTCATTTTGGTTGTTACTGTAATACCATTGAGTAGCAGAGAAAAAAAACATTCATTATAGGCTGATAGCAGTCAGCAAGACACTTATTGGGCATTACTGGCCAGAATATCTTTACATCTCCACGTTAGCTATAAACACATGATACTAAATCAAATTCTGGAAGCGATATTAATGAGTGACACTTGGGGATTTGGGACTCATTTTAATACAGTGTTCAGTTACAGTCTTAATCCTGAGTCTTTGAGTGGTTACTGTGTTATTGTAAAAAAATCTCTCTCTCTCTCTCTCTCTCTCTCTCTCTCTCTCTCTCTCACACACACACACTCACACACGCTCGCGCGCACACACACACACACACACACACACACACACACACACACTCTCTCTCTCTCTCTCTCTCTCTCTCTCTCTCTCTCTCTCTCTCTCTCTCTCTCTCTCTCTCTCTCTCTCTCTCTCTCTCTCACACACACACACACACACACACACACACACACACACACACACACACACACACACACACACTGTCTCTGTCTCCCCCCCCCCTCTCTCTCTCTCTGTATATGGTTTTGTGTGTCTATCTGTCTCTCAGGCTCAGTAAGTGTGGAATCTCAGATGAAGGTTATGTTTTACTGGCTCTCACTCTGATGTCAAACCCTTCCTGTGTGAAAGACCTGGATGTGAGCAACAATCATCCTGGAGAATCAGCACAGAAGCTGTTATCTGCTACACTGGAAGATCCTCACCGCAAAGTTGAATCAATTCAGTATGTGCTCTTTATCTTAAATTACAATCTGAATTTATATTTTTGTTAATTAGTATTTGTTTGTTTGGTTCTTTTTACATACGTGAGGATGCATGGGATTGCATTCATTAGCTTAGCTCTTACTGTATGTTCTCTAGACAGAACAGTACATTTGATTGACAGACTGTAATGAAAACATGACAAGGGGAAACTCAGGGCTAATGTATGTAATTCTATGTGACCTGTTACTGTTACTGTAGAAGAACTGTACTCCTCACTGCAAACTGTGGTTCCCTTTATGCTATATTATCATACAGCTATTCATTTTGATTTTACCTTAACATGAGACAGGTCAATATTTATAATGCTTTAATATGAAAGCATAGCCTTCGGTGTTCACATTTAAGAATAGTATTACCTACTTGCAATTATATAAACTATTTTGTGGATGGCGTGAGTGTGGGGAAGTAAGAAAAATAGGAAGGAATAGCAATAGGGAGGATGGTAATCACACACTAACCCAGAGCAGTGAGTTGCCTGCCCAACCAGCAGTGGGGGAGCAGTGAGGGGTTAGGTGCCTTGCTCAAGGGCACTTCAGCCGTGGTGGACTGGTCAGAGATTGAACCTGCAACCCTCTGGTTACAAGCCCGAAGCCCTAACCAGTACACCACGGCTGCCCCAATTGTGCTACTAACGGCGTTTCTTTTTTCAGTAGTGGGTACTCTAACTAATTAGCCTACTATTTCACATTGTCACAATTTCACCTCTTGAATATCGATTTCTAAGCGATTTTATGACTATGAAAAAGTTGCATAGGGTCTCTTTAAGACTAGTCTGAAGGATGGCGTTAGCCCGAAACTTAACTTTATTAAAAACAGTTTAAATGTGGAGCTCAGTATGCTAGTTAAGACAGTTAAGACTAGTCTAAAGAAGGGCGTTAGCCCGAAACGTAACTTGATTAAAAACAGTTCAAACATGGTGCTCAGTGTGCGGACCCAGCTTTTACCTAAGGCTAATGATGTCTTTCGTAAATTACATTTTTGACATCACCAGCTGGTTTGGAATTCTTACAGTCAAGTTGAAGGCCCAACTACATAATGAGGTCATAACAGCTGGACAAATGATGGAGTCCCTGCTCCCCTCACTCTCCAAGACATATCTGAGCAGTCCACTCCACTGCATTTAGAGAAGAAGCTGTCAGAATCCCAGACCTGATGTGTTCTATATGGTGCACACTTACTCTACTGAGTAAGTGGGGAGTGAACGTTCCACCGATTGTCGTAAGGGCCGGTTTCGGCCGATTATCGGGCCGATAGTCGTGTAGTTTGAGCCCAGCTTGAATTAATCAGACAATAACAAAATATGTTACTCTTGATTTGTCTCTGATTTCATTCTTTGTTATTCTCTGTTACATTGTCTATGTCTTACAGACTTGTTGGCTGTAAAATGAGAGGAAGATTTCTGGCCTTGATTCTTCAGTGGGGAAACTCCCACCTAAGAGAGCTGGACATCAGTGACAGTGAGCTGCAGGACTGTGAAGAAGAACTGTTCCATCAACCACTGAATCAAGACTGTAAAATGAGGTCTGTATTTTGCACAGTGCACACAGACTGGTGCATTCTATTGGATCTAAAAACAGTTCACATCTTTTTTTTATTATTATTTCGTATTTGGAATGTAAGGAGTACAGAGGACCTGTTGCTTATATTGTTTTACTCTCTCACTATAGGCTCATCAGCCGTGGACTCAAACACAGCTCCTGTGAGGTTGTGGTCTCAGTTCTGCAGTCATATATTTCTCAACTGAGTGAGTTGGACATGAGTGGCTGTGATCTGCAAACATCAGAAGAGAAGCTGCTCTCTGGTCTTAGAAACCAAAACTGTCAACTAGAGAAATTGAGGTCAGTAATACTCCTGACACAGAGTTCATAGAGGTCGTATACACGTTAAGACTTTGGGTATAGAAGCATTTTGAGAGTGTTGTGGCTGTGTTGATGAGAGAGAGTTGACCCCAGATCAGTTCAGTGCTCCCTGCTAGTGTGTCCATGCACATATACTGTAGAGCTCTACATCCACACAGGGAGCTGGACACTGAGGTTGGGATGAATAGTGGGAGTCCTTTTTCAGGGAGGCTGTGCAAGAATAAGCTATGCTATTTTATTTTGCATACTTTTTGTCAAGGCAATATTGTTTACATGATATTTATCATAAAACTAGGCAGTGACCCAGCACATTGCTCCAAATTCAACAAGACTCATTTAGAGAAGAAGCTGTCAGAATCCCAGACCTGATGTGTTCTATAAGGTGCACACTTACCTGTAGAGTGAATTAATCAGACAATAACTAAATCTGTTACTCTTGATTTGTCTCTGATTTCATTCTTCATTATTCTGTTACATGGTTTGTGTTCTTACAGACTTGTTGGCTGTAAAATGAGAGGAAGATTTTTGGCCTTGATTCTTCAGTGTGGAAACTCCCACCTAAGAGAGCTGGACATCAGTGACAGTGAGCTTCAGGACAGTGGAGGAGAACTGCTCCATCAACCACTGAATCAAGACTGTAAAGTGAGGTCGGTATTTTGCACAGTGCACACAGACTGGTGCTTTCTATTGGACAGTTCACATTTTTTTTATTATTATTATTTCATATTTGGAATGTAAGGAGTACAGAGGACCTGTTGCTTATATTGTTTTACTCTCTCACTATAGGCTCATCAGCCGTGGACTCAAACACAGCTCCTGTGAGGTTGTGGTCTCAGTTCTGCTGTCATATATTTCTCAACTGACTGAGTTGGACATGAGTGGCTGTGATCTGCAAACATCAAACGAGAAGCTGCTCTCTGGTCTTAGAAACCCAAACTGTCGACTAGAGAAACTGAGGTCAGTAAAACTCTGAAAGACACAGAGTTCATAGAGGTTGTATCTACATGTTAAGACTTTGGGTATTGAAGCATTTTGAGAGTGTTGTGACTTTGTTGATGAGAGAGAGTTGACCCCAGATCAGTTCAGTGCTCCCTGCTAGTGTGTCCATGCACATATAGAGCTCTACATCCACTCAGGGAGCTGGACACTGAGGTTGGGATGATTAGTGGGAGTCCTTTTTCAGGGAGGCTGTACAAGAATAAGCTATGCTATTTTATTTTGCATACTTTTTGTCAAGGCAATATTGTTTACATTATATTTATCATAAAACTAGGCAGTGACCCAGTACATTGCTCCAAATTCAACAAGACTCATTTAGAGGAGAACTTGTCAGAATCCCAGACCTGATGTGTTCTATAAGGTGCACACTTACTCTACCTGTAGAGCAAATTATTCAGACAATAACTTAATTTGTTATTCTTCATTTGTCTCTGATTTCATTCTCCGTTATTCTCTGTTACATGGTTTGTGTTCTTACAGACTTGTTGGCTGTAAAATGAGAGGAAGATTTTTGGCCTTGATTCTTCAGTGTGGAAACTCCCACCTAAGAGAGCTGGACATCAGTGACAGTGAGCTTCAGGACAGTGGAGGAGAACTGCTCCATCAACCACTGAATCAAGACTGTAAAGTGAGGTCTGTATTTTGCACAGTGCACACAGACTGGTGCTTTCTATTGGACAGTTCACATTTTTTTTATTATTATTATTTCATATTTGGAATGTAAGGAGTACAGAGGACCTGTTGCTTATATTGTTTTACTCTCTCACTATAGGCTCATCAGCCGTGGACTCAAACACAGCTCCTGTGAGGTTGTGGTCTCAGTTCTGCTGTCATATATTTCTCAACTGACTGAGTTGGACATGAGTGGCTGTGATCTGCAAACATCAAACGAGAAGCTGCTCTCTGGTCTTAGAAACCCAAACTGTCGACTAGAGAAACTGAGGTCAGTAAAACTCTGAAAGACACAGAGTTCATAGAGGTTGTATCTACATGTTAAGACTTTGGGTATTGAAGCATTTTGAGAGTGTTGTGACTTTGTTGATGAGAGAGAGTTGACCCCAGATCAGTTCAGTGCTCCCTGCTAGTGTGTCCATGCACATATAGAGCTCTACATCCACTCAGGGAGCTGGACACTGAGGTTGGGATGATTAGTGGGAGTCCTTTTTCAGGGAGGCTGTACAAGAATAAGCTATGCTATTTTATTTTGCATACTTTTTGTCAAGGCAATATTGTTTACATTATATTTATCATAAAACTAGGCAGTGACCCAGTACATTGCTCCAAATTCAACAAGACTCATTTAGAGGAGAACTTGTCAGAATCCCAGACCTGATGTGTTCTATAAGGTGCACACTTACTCTACCTGTAGAGCAAATTATTCAGACAATAACTTAATTTGTTATTCTTCATTTGTCTCTGATTTCATTCTCCGTTATTCTCTGTTACATGGTTTGTGTTCTTACAGACTTGTTGGCTGTAAACTGAGAGGAAGGTTTTTGGCCTTGATTCTTCAGTGTGGAAACTCCCACCTAAGAGAGCTGGACATCAGTGACAGTGAGCTTCAGGACTGTGAAGAAGAACTGTTCCATCAACCACTGAATCAAGACTGTAAAGTGAGGTCTGTATTTTGCACAGTGCACACAGACTGGTGCTTTCTATTGGACAGTTCACATTTTTTTATTATTATTATTTCATATTTGGAATGTAAGGAGTACAGAGGACCTGTTGCTTATATTGTTTTACTCTCTCACTATAGGCTCATCAGCCGTGGACTCAAAGGCAGCTCCTGTGAGGTTGTGGTCTCAGTTCTGCTGTCATATATTTCTCAACTGACTGAGTTGGACATGAGTGGCTGTGATCTGCAAACATCAAATGAGAAGCTGCTCTCTGGTCTTAGAAACCCAAACTGTCGACTAGAGAAACTGAGGTCAGTAAAACTCTGAAAAGGCCTATTCGGACGGGATTAGTTTTATGGGGGGACGTAGAGTAATGCAGGTTTATCATATGACCTCTGTAATAAAAATGTCCAATTCGGACGGGACTAGACATCTCTGTCGTTCTACCTGACATGGGAGGAGTAACCACGTTTACGTTCTGCCGTCACATCTTCGTCGCCGTGCACGTGATACTTTGCGTCAGGTACGTGCGGCATTTTCAGATTTGAAAGACTACACAAGTTGGTAAAACTAGCAAACGTAGCTTTATGTTATGCCATACGTAGTTTGAAATGGCTAACAATATGAAGCTATTAGGCAAACTAGCTGACGTCCTATTAGGAGCTGCACATCATGTTACGTTTTCATTCAGACTTTGGTGGAATTGTTTTCAAATCAGCATGTGACGAAATATTACAGACATCTTTACAGAGGGTCGCGTTCGCACGGGATTAATATTACCCAAGGTAATTTCTCCGGACCGTTTTACGGAAGGTAAAAGTGTCTGTAAATGTCACCGACATACTCCGTTATGTTTACTGACATGGCGCGTCCGGACGGGACTACATTACCTGGTAATTATTACTTTACCTGATGTCACCCCATAAAACTAATCCCGTCCGAATAGGCCTAAAGACACAGAGTTCATAGAGGTTGTATCTACATGTTAAGACTTTGGGTATTGAAGCATTTTGAGAGTGTTGTGACTTTTGTTGATGAGAGAGAGTTGACCCCAGATCAGTTCAGTGCTCCCTGCTAGTGTGTCCATGCACATATAGAGCTCTACATCCACTCAAGGAGCTGGACACTGAGGTTGGGATGATTAGTGGGAGTCCTTTTTCAGGGAGGCTGTACAAGAATAAGCTATGCTATTTTATTTTGCATACTTTTTGTCAAGGCAATATTGTGTACATGATATTTATCATAACACTAGGCAGTGACCCAGTACATTGCTCCAAATTCAACAAGACTCATTTAGAGAAGAAGCTGTCAGGCTACAAAGTCTGTAATTGCTTCTGAGGGAGGATTCTGTGATGAAGACTCCATTCTTACACACAGAAACTATTATTTTAGTCAGTTTCCTCTATTCATTTCCATTATTATTTGAATGATAATGTGTCTATTTCTGTTTAAGAATGTTGAGAATGTTTTCAAAGCTAAACATATTTATAATAATGATAGGATTATGAATGTATTAATATCACCATTCTATTTTCTGACATCTGTCTCTTGCCCTCTCATTCTATGCAGACTTGCTGGCTGTGAGCTAACAGAGGAATCCTGTAAGGCTGTAGCCTCTGCTTTGCAGTCCTCCATCTCCCTAAAGGAACTGGACCTGAGTCACAATGACCTGAAGGAGTCTGGAGTTCAGCTTCTCTCTACAGGACTCAGTAGCCCTCACTGTAAACTGACAACTTTAAGGTTTGTATGTGCACGCATATTGTGGCTTTGTTGACTGCTCGTCTGTAAATCTTTGGAATAAAACATCAGCTGCAGTATGTGATAAGACTGAGTCAGTGGCAGCTTTTGAAAACGATGGCATCAGTGCTGGAATGGACACATTCCCAGCTCTGACCTGCAGGATGCAGTTTTAGATCAAGCACATTGTGACTCAGACAGCGTGAGTAGAAACGGATGGGTGCACACGCACTGAAAACTGCACCAAACATTTCACTCACCTTTCATTCATTCATTATACTTAAAATATTCTTTATTTAAAATGGCAACAACATCTGGACATCTTCCAAATATCTAGGGGTCCACTTTGATTTGCCATCTTAATTGGCACACACATGTGGCAAATGTTTGGACAAAAATCCACCAGCGTCTCCATTCCCTGCGTAGACTGAGAGTGTGACTGAGACTGAAACTGCGTTTGGGGTTTGTGAGAGCATCATGTTCATTTGTTATAGAGCCACCATAGAGTCCATCTTGCACTATGGCATCACCAGCTGGTTTTTAAATAAGTTCAAGGCCCAACTATGTAATGTGGTCAAAACAGCTGGACAAATGATGGAGTCCCTGCTCCCCTCACTCCCCAAGACATATCTGAGCAGTCCACTCTACAGCAGGCTGACAGAATTCTATCTGACCCCTCCCATGTGCTGTACCAAGAATATGAGCTCATGAACACAGGAAGGAGGTACAGGGTCCCTTTCTGTTTGGCACAATCACTACAAACATTCCTCTGTCCCCCTGTCAGTCAACATGATGAATGGGCAACGTGGGCAGAACAGTAGGAAGGCCCAAAACCAATACTAAGTGCTGAGTAGGGGGCTGTGTATGGGGGCTGAACTGAGTGGAGATGTGCTGAGGCTGTGGTGTATGGATGTGCTGTGTGTGACTGGAGAGTACAGAGAGAGAGAGTGAGTGTCTACTTTGGGACTGTGCTTAATGGGACTGGGTGGGAGAGAGTGCTATTTATGGGCTATGTATTGGGCTTTTAATATGATGGGAGTGTCATTTATGGCATGACAGATGGCTGTGAATGTGTGCCCTTTTTGTAATTTATATTTTGATTTACTCTATGTATAACATATGTGCTATGTCCTGTGATGTGTTGTGTATTGTGGCTGTGGCAGCTTACCCCTTATCCAAAACACATTTCTCCCTTGGGAGACCTGATAAAGGAACCTTGATGCAGGAATTTCAGAACAGTGGAAAAGAGAATGCAAAAGTCAATTAGATACATTTAGTCTTATCTGATCAATCAGGAAGAGAAAAATTATTTGCCGTAAGTTAAGTTAACTCCTAGGAATGTGAATCACCCCTGCTGCCCACATGACACTACAAGACAGCAACAACAAGTGTGTAATGTAGTGTTTCTCCAGTCCATGTCCCTGCTGTGTACATAATGTGAGTGCTACACACATCTGTGTCTGTGTCCATCCTCATGAGATACAGTGACCTCATGGTGCTGAAGGATGGCCTGAAAATGTCCAGTGTTCAAAGACTGACCTTCCACTCTCCTTTGAAACAGGCTCAATCTGTGCCACCTCTCTAAAGCAAGCTGTGAAATGATGGCATCAGTGCTGCAGAGGACACCTTCCCATCTGAGAGAACTGGACATGAGTGACAATGACCTGCAGGATGAAGGAGTGAAGCTGCTCTGTGCAGGACTAAGAGATCCACAATGCAAGCTGGAGACACTGAGGTCAGTAATAGGAATGTTATGTAATATAGTATTTTACCCACCACATAGTAAGAAACACCAGTGTGCATGTGTATAACATTAACATCTCTGAATGTTGATAATGATCTGCTCTTGGTGACATTTAGGGGTTGTTAGTCAAACTGACTGAATATGCAAATGGCTTGTACACCTTCAAGGCATGTTCCTTCATTTATAATTAAGAGAGAGCATCTCTTGTTTCAGACTGTCTCTTTGTCTCATCACACATGAGGGCTGTTCTCTCTTGTCCTCTGCCCTCAAATCAAACCCCTCCTACCTGAAACAGCTGGATCTGAGCTACAACCACCCAGGAGACTCAGGTGTCAGAGAGCTCACAGACAGACTGAATGATCCCAGCTGTAAACTAGAGACGTTGAGGTGAGATGTATTGCATCTTAGATGACTTTCTAGTGGAGCTGTTCATCCATTTGTGTCCTGTGTTGGAGAGCTTTCTGTGTGGAGACTGGATATTCTGTCATGTTTCCAGATGATTCCCCTCCACATATTAAACTGGGCCCTTTAAGCACTGCAGGTAAAATACAAGCCCCCAGACTTACAGAGGAGCTACACCTGACACGTACTGTAACTGAAGTGTTCTGTTCGCGTTGCGTCTGCTGCAACAATTAGGTTCCACTATAATCAATAGGTAGTAGCCAGACGTGATAGCAGCGTGTACCAATGACCAAGAATACGATTTCCATTGCTAAGGATAAGTTAGTCCTCATGACTAGAAGTGAAGGCTGGATAGTGCGTATCTGCCCAACTTAGCCTGAGACCGGTGGGAAAAGCATCTGTGGTGGAGAGTGAGCTGGATTGGGAGGAATATGTAATGATATGAGATGTAGTGATTAAGTGTAGGCAAGAGTGAGCATCTTCTCTGTTGACCAGATTGGTGGCAGTATAATAGGAGACTGAGGATGTAGAATCGCCATGGCTGCAGCGAGGTAAGAGGATGCATTGCTACCCTTAGAAAAGAAGTGGAAAGACTGTAAGAAAATATGTTATGGTAAGTATCTTCTAGACACAGGAATAAATTGACAGAAAGGTGATTTAGAAAAGTGGAGGAGAGGCTCAAGTAAGCGTAATTTAGTCAGAGTTACTGATTGGTTAATATGCTCTGTTTGATATGAACCTTTAGGCTACTATGATCCCATGTCTTGTAGATAAGGACACGTGGATGCAGATCTATGCCAGATTAACCTCACTATGCCACATTTCCTCACTATCTCAACGGCCAAATGGCAAATATGAGTGCGAGGCTGAAAGTGAGCCTGGAACAGAATCTGTTGCTATGATAAACGTGGGCCTCCTGCATGACTTAAGGTGGAAACTCTGCATTCCAGATCATGAGCAGGTTGTGAGTTATCAGAGCAGCGCAGGGGTCTGGCATATCCTGCATCTGCATTCTGTGCATGCGGTGCTGGCTAAGTGTGTGACGATTACATCCACGCGGCAGGTGGAGGTGTAGCGTGCCTCCAGATTTGTGCAAGCGGGGTGGACGTTTGAGCAATGGCCCAGATTGTGTTGTGCTTGCTGCTGGGCTCAGTGAAATATAGCTATGACTTACGGAGCACCGTGATCAAGTTGGACGTGGCTGAACTACACAGTGATACACGCAAGCACACGGGAGTGGCAACTGTGTTGCGCTTGCTTGGAGCAGCGGCGGCCATTCATGTGTTGCACGAGCCATGAGAACGATGGGTGTCGGGGCTCAGTGGAGCTTTTGCAGCATTTCTCAGAGCTCAGCAGAGCTGTTGCTGCATGGGTCTCAGTAGAGCTGTTGCTGCATGGGTCTCAGTAGAGCTGTTGCTGCATGGGTCTCAGTAGAGCTGTTGCTGCATGGGTCTCAGCAGAGCTGTTGCTGCATGGGTCTCAGTAGAGCTGTGCTGCATGGGTCTCAGTAGAGCTGTGCTGCATGGGTCCAAGGGCTCATTTCATCCTATCTGTGGCAGTCTTAAAGGGATAGTTCGGGTTTTAAGACACAAAGTTATATGGGTTCCCTGTCAGCAACGCTGTGCATCAGCACTGACTTACCCCCCGACAGCGTCCTGTGAGCCGAGATCCAGCCGGTTTTTGATGATGAGGAAAGTAGTCCGGCAAGTTGCTGGGGTAACGAAAGTAAAGAGTTTTTCTTCTCAAAACCATATGCGTTCAAAAGAGTGATATATTTGCACCACAAAAACGTTGTCCAGGAACGTTATCACTTGGCACTATTTTTCTCGATTCCTATCACTGCACGCTACTGACAGAAGGGAAGAGGGGGGACGTAAACGGCAGTAAGGAGGGTTTCATTCCCTAGCAACAGAAGTGGGGTGAGTGATGGCTGTCAATCAACCCTATGGGCTCCCTATGTGTGTATGACAGAGAGAGCATGTGTTTTTGTGTGTGAGTGTGGTGTAGAAAAACTGTCTCTCTATGTGTGCACATTCATTCAGGGAGGAGATGATTATGGAGAATTGTGAGTTTGGGTGTTTGTGTAGGAAATATAAGAAGAAACAGCAGTGTTGCCCTCTGACGATCAGTCGGGACGGGTTCTATTTGAGTCTGTGCTTTGGAGAAATACACATTAACACACTAAATCCCTCCCTAAGTCACTTTACTTTTACTTTGCTTCACATAGAAGCTACTCTTGAGAAATATCCTGCTCGAAATAGAGACTCTGAAGTATATTACTGCCTCAATTCTCAATTCATAATAAACACATCTCATACTAAACTCAGTGATGTGTCAAAACTGTATTTTCTTTTCTCATCCTTCTTAAGGTATGACCATGGAGGAGAGTGCAGGATTAAACCAGGACTGAGAAAATGTGAGTGATTTTACTTTTCCTGAAAAAAAGCCGTTCACATGATTTTCATGGAAGCATTAGTGTGTGTGTGTGTGTGTGTGTGTGTGTGTGTGTGTGTGTGTGTGTGTGTGTGTGTGTGTGTGTGTGTGTGTGTGTGTGTGTGTGTGTGTGTGTGTGCGTGTGTGCGTGTGTGCGTGTGTCCACAGGAGAGGAGTGCATACACTCATGTTTTCACACTCCTCTGTGTGTGTGTGTGTGTGTGTGTGTGTGTGTTTTTGTGTGTTTGTGTCCACAGGAGAGGAGTGCATACACTCATGTTTACATACTCCTCTGTGTGTGTATGTATGTGTGTGTGTGTGTGTGTGTGTGTCCACAGGAGAGGAGAACCACACACCCGCACACTCCTGTTTACACACTCCTGCGTGTGTGTGTGTGTGTGTGTGTGTGTGTGTGTGTGTGTGTGTGTGTGTGTGTGTGTGTGTGTGTTTGTGTGTGGGTGTGTGTGTTGGGAGTGTTGGGAGTGTTATGTGTGTGTGTGTGTGTGTGTGTTTGTGTGTGTGTGTGTCCATAGGAGAGGAGTGCATACGCATGCACTCATATGTTTACACACCCCTGTGTGTGTGTGTGTGTGTGTGTGTGTGTGTGTGTGTGTGTGTGTGTGTGTGTGTGTGTGTGTGTGTGTGTGTGTGTGTGTGTGTGTGTGTGTGTGTGTGTGTGTGTGTGTGTGTGTGTGTGTGTGTGTGTGTGTGTGTGTGTGTGTTGTGAGGGTGTGATAGGAGTGTTGTGTGTGTGTGTTGGGAGTGTGTGTGTGCGCGTGTGTGTGTCGAGAGGAGAGGAGTACCACGCACACCTCTTTCAGACTCCTCTGTGTGTGTGTGTGTGTGTGTGTGTGTGTGTGTGTGTTGTACACATGTCCCCATGTTCTGATGAGGATGTTCTCTCCTCTCTCCTCTCCTCTTGTGTGCAGATGCCTGTGAGCTCACACTGGACCCAAACACAGCACACAGATATCTCTCTCTCTCTGAGGGGAACAGAAAGGTGACATGGGGGAGTCAGCAGCAGCCGTATCCTGACCACCCAGAGAGATTTGACTCCTGGTTTCAGGTGCTGTGTAGAGAGGGTCTGTCTGGACACCACCCAGAGAGATGTGACAGTCTGGGTCAGAGTCTAGTCAGCACGGGTCAGTCTGGACGCTACTACTGGGAGGCTGAGTGGAGTGGTGATGGTACAGTTTATATAGCAGTGGCCTATAAAAGCATGGAGAGGAAAGGGGGGAGTGGGAGTGACCACAGCAGCTTGTTTGGAGGTAATGCCAAGTCCTGGAGACTGATGTGCTCTAGTAACAGTTACTCTGCCAGGCACAATGATAAGGAGACTGCCATACCTGCCCCCCCCTCCTGCTCCAGCAGAGTAGGAGTGTACCTGGACTGGCCAGCAGGCACTCTGTCCTTCTACAGCGTCTCCTCTAACACACTCACCCACCTGCACACGTTCCACTCCACATTCACTGAGCCCCTCTATCCTGGGTTTTGGGTTAATGGCTCCTCAGTGTCCCTGTGCCAGATCACATGACCTCCTAATCCTGCAGGAGAGGAGAGTCACACACACCTGTTTACACACTCCAATGTCTGTTTCTGTGTGTGTGTGTGTGTGTGTTCCTTCCCTTCCTTCTGTGTTTTCAATTTCTACCAAAACACATCAGATATCAGATGCTGTGTTGAATTTCTATCAATTTAAACTTGAACCTCGTACTGTATATTGTATGTGTTCTGAAGATTAAAAGATGAACATACAGTGAGAGTGGACAGGTTTTCTCAGGGCTGGGAGTGTTAATCCACCGTTATTTTACATCTATATTCTGATATGCTTGAGAGTGAGAGGGAGGAAAGGGGAGTTATTTTATTAGTGTGCTTGCAAAAGCACACTATTGTTCTCCGTGCGTTTCATATACTTATTAGTGTGCTTGCAAAAGCACACTATTGTTATCCGTGCGTTTCATATACTTATTTATCTCAAGTCCAACTTTTGTCTCCCTATCTTGTCCTAGGGATTTAGAGCTAGAGACGCCGTTCCACTTCTCACGCGTGGGTCCTGATGTGAGGATGGTGGCTTGTATACAGCTTTTTGATACGGCATGTCGTTCTCCCGTTATTCCAGTTTTTCCGGTCGATTTTTTCCCATAGGAATGAATGGAAAAGCGATTTTTGAGCGCTGATGCCCACACATTTTTCCACCTGTAGCCCAAACCGTAAGACATAAAATCATGAAATTTGGTATGCTGATAGAGGAGACTACCCTGATTGACACCACCAGGTTTCATGCTCGCCACTCTCACGCTCTAGCGCCACCAACTGGTCAAAGATTGAAAACACGTTCATGCCCGTAACTTTTGATCCGTATGGCCGATTTTTATAAAACTTATACCATTGGAATCCTCTGACTCAGCTGATTCCAACGCACTATGTGACGTCATTTTCCGCCATGATGGATTTTCCACCATTTTGAATTTTGTCCAAAGTCAAAGTAAAGCAACTCTGGCCGCATAGTTCCTCCGATCGTCATGAAACTTGGCACGCGTGATCTACAGACCAAGGTGGATCAACCGCCTTGATTTCGCCTTCATACGTCCAAGCGTTCGCCTGTGACAACCAATTAAATTCAGCGAGCGAAGCCGCCAAACAGGAAGTGTGCCTATCTTGGAAATACTGTGACGTATGAAAGCCATATTTGGTGGGATGACTTGAGACCCCATCCAAAGCACCCTCAATAAATTTGGTGTTATTCGGTCTGTCGATGGCTCTATAATTAGCAAAAACGTGTGTGTTGGCGAATGTATACTATTAAGCAGAATAGCTCATCTTAAATTGCTTAGGTCATGCAGAAATGACATTTCAGAGTGATTTAAGATACAATGTTGATATTTTTAAAAAAAAATCAAATCGAGGCCATTCTTGTAAAACAAATTGCTGTAATTCTCACAGAACTATGGAGTCACTCCCTGTATTTTCATACCTTCATTATGGGATGATAGTACCCTTCCGCTATTCAATTAGTCATTGGATGACATGGATTGTCCGCAACGGTACAATGAAGGTGTGATTCTAGGAAGGTCCGCGTCGGGGTGTCTCATCCTGAGACTGGTAGATCTAAGCAATGCCATGGCCCCGAGGGGCAAGTACGGACTTACGCGCTGTTAGACATTGTGTGTGTTCATTTGGTATATATACTCGACAATCACACGATGTTTCATACTGACGGTGTGTTTTGGATGATTTGTATTGACCTGAGCATTCTGGGTAAACTTCACTATCAAATTCGGTGAAATACCGGAAGTAGAGCGGTCGCCCTGTCTGAGGATTTTAAGTTTCGTTTTCTGTTGAGATGATGAGCAGACGGCTGTGCACAAAAAACATAGATAATTAATTTACCCTTAGACAATTCCTGCAGTTATCCTGAGTAATCCAGCCCTTTACATTCAGAGATGCGATCATTGACAAAAAGTAAGTTTGATACATACATCGTTAATTCACACTGGTATGCAAGAGGTTTGCTAATACACTTAAACTTGCTCTTGACATGATTTCCATGAAGTAATATACTGTAAGTGTTCTCTGAAATTATAATACTTCATGTGTTTAGCTTAAGAATCTACTGTTTAGCGTTTCTACTGTAAGGACGTAGACTAGAACTAGTCTTGCATCTCTGTACTCTTCTTCTGTTGAGGTGTTGTTGCCTAGTGACGCCCTCTCGTGCAGCCTCATGCTAGTTCATTAGAGACGTTATCTAGTACACCACAGTGTTGGTGAAGTTCATGACGTTAGTTTTGAGTGAGTTTACTGCCAATTACCTTAAGTTGAAGTTGTGTGCGTGTATGACAACAAAAGTAAGTGACCGTAACCTTCGGTCATGTGTATTGGGAGTGGGATGTATCTTTCACGTTGATATGCAAGGACTTAGCATGCTAAACGGAGCATTAGCATTAAGGGTTTGAAATGAAGGAAGCCTGTGTTACTTGTGTGAGAAGTTGAGCTTATAGAATGAGAGATAGCGATACAGTTTATTTAGTGACCATATTAATGACAGTTTATTTGGTTCTTTACAGACCACTATACATTATAAGTTTATTCATGCTGTTGTATGGTGGAAGAAAACTCAATAAAGAAACTAAGGAGAAACTACTGCTTCACAACCAGTATTCTAACCAAAGATTCTAGCGCTGTATGATCTTTGGTTCTAACTGACGCCACCCAAGCAACACAATCAATCAATCCATACAGTCCTTTAGCCCCATAGACAGTAAAAGATAGCCCTCATTAACAATCTCCGACTGGAGGAAGTTTGTACCTGTGCTGTGCGAGTTAACGCTATTACACAGTACCGTTTACGCCGCTACATGGCGTTATTGACCACATAATAACTGTAGTCACGAACAAAAAGGTTTCTTTTCTTTCTTGAAGGGGTTAGCGTTGCCGTTGCTGTAGCCTATGTGTGTCCTGGCTTACAATTCAGTTTAATGAGCTTAGTATTCAATGCATATCTGTATAATGCAGATATATTATCTATATAAATAGCCATCTACCTATATTTCTCTGTATGTATGGAATCCTGAATGTCTCTGCTGGAACAATACAAAGTTAAACCCCATCTCTTCTCCGTCCTATATTCTAACCGATATACCATCCAGTATAGTGCCACTACCCTACCTGAATCAGTGCAAACCTATAACCTTCCCAATAATAATAGTAATAATAATTAGGTAAAAATAATAGTTTCTGCTTTAGGGAGAAATCTCAGAATTCCCCTCCAGCTAAGGAAAGTGGGAGCTATGTTTTTAGACTCAGTAGGCAAGCTTATGTGTGGAGACTTAAACTGTGAAGCTTGGCCCACTTATTGTATAGCAGTTAACAATTCTAGGTTCAATGAATTACATCCAACACAAAGTGTTATAGAAAGTATTACTGTGTGTTTCATTTAACTATTGTTCATAGTAAACATTTAATTAATTTAGGCTATGGGTGGTATAGGTGAATTATTACCACACAGTTACTATCTAAAACTACGTAATCCTTAATTGAGATTTCATTGAAAGTGATAGGTTGAACTTTTAAAAAGGGGTTTTAAAAACTGTTTTTGTACTTTCATTTTATTATGTCATAGCCTACTGAACTGAATTCTAAGAGTTAAAAACAAAGGATAAAATAAATGTTTTGTGATGCTTGCATTGCATAGTATTTCATTTAGGATACGCTATATCAAAGCAGTTAGAAGTAACAGTAGTCACTTGACATTTCTGAGGATTTGCATATTTCCACCAGGGCAGTGGTAAAGACATTCTTCAGTGGAGGCACCACACAGTTAATCACACTATCAACATCTTCTTACCTTTTCTTCTGTTATTACTATTCTTTAACTTTATGGTAGACAGTGAGTCCAGCAAATTGAGAACCTAGGATCCTGTTTATGTTTATGAATGTGACTATGTGTATAGTAGCCTATATGTTGAGACATAAGGGTGGAAAAATAGGTTACATTTATATAATGCAAATGATTAAGTTAACAATGTCATTGAATATGTTGTACAAACAAGAAGAGCGAAATGGTAAACTTTTAAGAAATCATCATCCACATCATAGTTTGACGCTGTGTGGGGTTATGGACTTGACAGTTTTGCATGGAATTGCTCATACAGTATATACATATATATATATGTTTATGTGTGTGTGTGTCTGTGTGTGTGTGTGTGTGTGTGTGTGTGTGTGTGTGTGTGTGTGTGTGTGTGCCTTGTTGCCGGTGTACAGTATTTCTGAATCTGAATATGGACAGGAAATGGCATAGCTTTTATCACATGCAACCAATCCAAAATCGATTTCATATTAGGGATGTTAACCGGTGACTGTTTGACCGATGGTTGACCGTATCCACGTTAACCGACCAAAGTTGTCGCTAGTCGGTTAACAAAAAAAAAAGAGAGGCATCTTTAAATTAGCCTAAAGACAGTGGACTAAACGTTACTACAGCTAGCCATCTCATTCCAAGAAGATCTTTTTTTCGTGAAGTTAACAAATTATCCCTCACACTCAATTTTTCATAACTCGCCTGCTTGTAGGCTAGGCTACGTAATAAACCAATAAAAACATTTGGCACGAGGTCACAGCGGTGGCCGGTGCGTCTTTTGCAATCTGGAAGTGCGCTGTTTTATCCATTGGTTTTATCGTGTTGCAGTCTAGGCAACTTTCCGCATAAGATGGGCTTAGATTTGGAAAGACATTACATCTACATTTCAGGAAGGGTCATCAATGGTAACAGATAAGGTAATGATCATCTTTCGTTATTATTGTTAGCACTTCCTCAAACTAAACTGGCGCTGTAGGGGATTTAAAAAAGTGACGTGAGTGAAAGGGCGGCGCCGGGGCTGTGTGTAGCCTATGAGCGGGGGACAGAGAGATGAGAGTTGGGAAATTGCGTGGCTGTTATTTCAAATAGCATAATTTATTTTAAACGAACCGGTTAACCGGTTTCAACCGGCTAATGAGCCTCGGTGGTCGGTCAAGAAAATTTGTAGTTTTCGCCATCCCTATTTCATATTCAGACACGTTAACCAGTAACAGCCTGGTTGCTTTGACATATCAACACCAAATTTGATCCTATTACACCATTTGAACAGGTGAGTCGTCCTATTTATTCTACCATCAATTTGAGGCTATAACACAGTGGTTCTCAAACTTTTTCTTTCATTCCCCACTTTGATCAAGGGGGCTTTCTCGAGCCCCACCTGTCCATCATCGCTCTAAGAAAGTATAGGTCAAGCTCAAAATTGTCACATTTATAACGTCACTTGCTAAATATACATCAGTAACAAATAACAGTTAGGCTACTACAGATAAATATCAGTTCAAAAATAGAGAAAAAATAAAAATCTAAATCAATGACCAATAACATCAGTTTTTTGTCATTGACAAGGTGTCAATCCTTGCTTCAAAAAAAGCTGATTTCCAAAAATACAGCAAAAGGACCAACTATATGCTACCATTTTGTTATAAATTAAGTTCAACACTCTTACTATCTTATTCAGGTCAAGCCTTGACGCGAGCGCTTCCCTGAATGAAACAATCCGTCTGTTGCGCATCGGGCACTACCGTCTTTATCACGAAGATTGCATTTCTTTTACCTGCTATTATCTGGGCCCCAACCGAGCAAAGTCCCTCACAGTTTTCCCATTTGATGTCCTGTTCTGCCAGGTAGACTAATTGTTGAGATCAATGTTGAATAGTTCATCTGAAGTGGCCCTACTTTTGGCATACTCGCAGAATATCTTCGGCCGCTGTCAAGTTAACAAAGCGGACATGATACCTAAACCACCTTTGTAACTGTCAGTGGCCTTGTCCACTTGCAAGGCAAAACATGAGTGTTTGCGTTTGTCAAGCAGTTGTTCTTCGAGATCGCAGAACAGCAATTATGTCGTCGGACAGATAGCCAAGATATCCTTCAATTTCACTGCGCTCGTCTATAAAATGAATGTTTTTTTTTTCGTTTCCGCTGCAATTAAAATTACGACTTCAATCATTTTTTTCGGACTATGATTCCAGGACAGACTAACATTTTCATTTGGTCAATGATAAGCCTACAAGAGTCTAGATTACCTTGTTTGTGTTTGTTTTGTGAGATGGAGGTGCATTCTCGTAATTATCAATAAAGGAGGGCACAGGCTACAGATTAAAAAGAAGTATCCGGTTTTTCACGTCAGCTCGCGCCCCACCTGGCATGTCTCAGCGCCCCACTAGTGGGGCGCGCCCCACAGTTTGAGAAACGCTGCTATAACACATTGCAACTTACTCAACAGTGAGTAAACAGCAGATGTTCCCGCAATACTCCTAACATTACTCCTAACATTACTCGTATTATACATGCCTAGTTCCTTAGGCTCCTTCCTTCTTTCACTGGTTACGTGTTTCATGCTGGCTACACGTGAACAACTCATACATAATTCAACACAAGGTCTACAGACCTTAGAGGTGTACATTTCATTTCCATACATCAAAGCATTCGCCCATGGCAGCCAATCAAATTCGATGGCGAAGCCTCCAAACAGGAAGTGAGGTCAAATCTCGGAAACGCTTTGAGGTGTCAAGACCATATTTGGTGGGACGATTTTGGACACAATCCAAAGTAGCCTTAGTAAATTTGGTGTAATTTGGCCACTAGGGGGCGTCGCAATTAGCAAAAATGCATTTTGTCTCATATCTCTTTACATCTTTGGGATGACATCCACATTTTTACATTGGAGGTGCTCTGGGACATACCACTGATGAACCTAGGCAACCCGTCACGTCAGTGTAAGAATTTGGCAATCGAGGGTAACGCCGCCAAACTCGAAGCAGCTTTGCGTCTTGGCCAAACTTTAGCGTTTTGACCTGAGGGCGAGCGGTCGCGTCTCCTGCCGGAGCGCTTTCGCGGCGTGTCGGAGCAAGCACACTTCGCACTTTCCCACCGGGAAATGCATTCTAGTTATTTATCTTAAGTCAAACTTTTGTCTCCCTATCTTGTCCTAGGGATTTAGAGCTAGAGACGCCGTTCCACCTCTCACGCGTCGGTCCTGATGCGAGGATGGTGGCTTGTATACAGCTTTTTGATACGCCTTGTCGTTCTCCCGTTATTCCAGTTTTTCCGGTCGATTTTTTCCCATAGGAATGAATGGAAAAGTGATTTTTGAGCGCTGATGCCCACACATTTTTCCACCTGTAGCCCAAACCGTAAGACATAAAGTCATGAAATTTGGTACGCTGATAGAGGAGACTACCCTGATTGACACCACCAGGTTTCATGCTCGCCACTCTCACGCTCTAGCGCCACCAACTGGTCAAAGTTGGAAAACGCGTTCATGCCCGTAACGTTTGATCCGTATGGCCGATTTTGATAAAACGTATACCGTTGGAATCCTCTGACTCAGCTGATTCCAACGCACTATGTGACGTCATTTTCCGCCATGATGGATTTTCCACCATTTTGAATTTTGTCCAAAGTCAAAGTAAAGCAACTCTGGCCGCATAGTTCCTCCGATCGTCATGAAACTTGGCACGCGTGATCTACAGACCAAGGCGGATCAACCGCCTTGATTTCGCCTTCATACGTCCAAGCGTTCGCCTGTGACAACCAATTAAATTCAGCGAGTGAAGCCGCCAAACAGGAAGTGTGCCTATCTTGGAAATACTGTGACGTATGAAAGCCATATTTGGTGGGATGACTTGAGACCCCATCCAAAGCACCCTCAATAAATTTGGTGTTATTCGGTCTGTCGATGGCTCTATAATTAGCAAAAACGTGTGTGTTGGCGAATGTATACTATTAAGCAGAATAGCTCATCTTAAATTGCTTAGGTCATGCAGAAATGACATTTCAGAGTGATTTAAGATACAATGTTGATATTTTTAAAAAAAATCAAATCGAGGCCATTCTTGTAAAACATACTGGTGTAATTCTCACAGCACTATGGAGTCATACCATGTATTTTCATACCTTCATTATGAAATGGTAGTTGACTTCCACTGTTCAATTGGTCATTGGATGACAAGGATTGTCCGCAACGGTACAATGTGGGTGTGATTCTAGGATGGTCCGCATCGGGGTGTCTCATCCTGAGACTGGTATATCTAAGCAATGCCATGGCCCCGAGGGGCAAGTACGGACTTACGCGCTGTTACGTATTGTTTGTGTTCATTTGGTATATATACTCGACAATCACACGATGTTTCATACTGACGGTGTGTTTTGGATGATTTGTATTGACCTGAGCATTCTGGGTAAACTTCACTCCAAAATTCGCCCTGTCTGAGGATTTTAAGTTTCGTTTTCTGTTGTGATGATGAGCAGACGGCTGTGCACAAAAAACATAGATAATTAATTTACCCTTAGACAATTCCTGCAGTTATCCTGAGTAATCCAGCCCTTTACATTCAGAGATAAGATCATTGACAAAAAGTAAGTTTGATACATACATCGTTAATTCACACTGGTATGCAAGAGGTTTGCTAATACACTTAAACTTGCTCTTGACATGATTTCCATGAAGTAATATACTGTAAGTGTTCTCTGAAATTATAATACTTCATGTGTTTAGCTTAAGAATCTACTGTTTAGCGTTTCTACTGTAAGGACGTAGACTAGTCTTGCATCTCTGTACTCTTCTTCTGTTGAGGTGTTGTTGCCTAGTGACGCCCTCTCGTGCAGCCTCATGCTAGTTCATTAGAGACGTTATCTAGTAGTACACCACAGTGTTGGTGAAGTTCATGACGTTAGTTTTGAGTGAGTTTACTGCCAATTACCTTAAGTTGAAGTTGTGTGCGTATATGACAACAAAAGTAAGTGACCGTAACCTTCGGTCATGTGTATTGGGAGTGGGATGTATCTTTCACGTTGATATGCAAGGACTTAGCATGCTAAACGGAGCATTAGCATTAAGGGTTTGAAATGAAGGAAGCCTGTGTTACTTGTGTGAGAAGTTGAGCTTATAGAATGAGAGATAGCGATACAGTTTATTTAGTGACCAGTGTTGGGGGTAACGCGTTACAAATAACGCGTTAGAGTACTCTTAAGGGTTTTTTTCAGTAA
This sequence comes from Sardina pilchardus, assembly GCF_963854185.1. Classification (NCBI taxonomy): domain Eukaryota; kingdom Metazoa; phylum Chordata; class Actinopteri; order Clupeiformes; family Clupeidae; genus Sardina; species Sardina pilchardus. The sequence goes on along the minus strand of NC_084994.1, from coordinate 28,402,692 downwards.
CGAGTAACTTAACGCGTTAGTTTTGCTAATTCAGTAATTAGTAACTCGTTACTTGCCAAACTAAGCACTCGTTAGTACTCCGTTACTTTAAGAATGTCCCTGCCTCGATAAAGAAAATTATTAAAGTCCTTTCGTCAGATGCGCTGCTGTCTGTGCTCCTGGCCCTTCTCGTTCTGTTTGTGTGTGGGTGTGGTGTGTGTGGGTGTAATGTTTACATTTGTTATGGTAGTTCGAAAGGAAAGGGGCAGTCCCAGGCATAGGAGATGTTTGTTGTCAAGACATGAAACATACCGACTGGACTTAGGACATCAGCAGGAATGTCCGTGTCTGTGCATGGTGCCCACTGCATTGGCTATCTGAAGTTATCGTGAGTGACCATTTTCTTATTTCGGGAAAAAAACACCTGTCTAGCTTCTGTATAAGTGAAAGGTGGAAGGTTGAATCTGCTCTCTTGGTAACAGTAATACACACCTCTGCATCTTGTTACAAAACAACGCGCATCTACAATTATTGTCTATGATTTCCTTTAGATCGATAGATATATTGCGCAACTTTCGGACCGCCCCCCCCCCCCCCCCCCGCACGCGCCTCTCCCCACAGGCATTTTGTTGGTAACGCAGGAGTACTCTAACGCGTTATTTTTATTAATGGGAAACGTAGTAACGTAACGGGTTACTTTTAATTGATACTAACGCAGTAAAGTAACTAATTACTTTCAAAAGTAACTATACCCAACACTGTTAGTGACCATATTAATGACAGTTTATTTGGTTCTTTACAGACCACTATACATTATAAGTTTATTCATGCTGTTGTATGGTGGAAGAAAACTCAATAAAGAAACTAAGGAGAAACTACTGCTTCACAACCAGTATTCTAACCAAAGATTCTAGCGCTGTATGATCTTTGGTTCTAACTGACGCCATCCAAGCAACACAATCAATCAATCCATACAGTCCTTTAGCCCCATAGACAGTAAAAGATAGCCCTCATTAACAATCTCCGACTGGAGGAAGTTTGTACCTGTGCTGTGCGAGTTAACGCTATTACACAGTACCGTTTACGCCGCTAGATGGCGTTATTGACCACATAATAACTGTAGTCACGAACAAAAAGGTTTCTTTTCTTTCTTGAAGGGGTTAGCGTTGCCATTGCTGTATGTGTGTCCTGGCTTACAATTCAGTTTAATGAGCTTAGTATTCAATGCATATCTGTATGCTGCAGATATATTATCTATAAATAGCCATCTACCTATATTTCTCTGTATGTATGGAATCCTGAATGTCTCTGCTGGAACAATACAAAGTTAAACCCCATCTCTTCTCCGTCCTATATTCTAACCGATATACCATCCAGTATAGTGCCACTACCCTACCTGAATCAGTGCAAACCTTCCCAATAATAATAGTAATAATAATTAGGTAAAAATAATAGTTTCTGCTTTAGGGAGAAATCTCAGAATTCCCCTCCAGCTAAGGAAAGTGGGAGCTATGTTTTTAGACTCAGTAGGCAAGCTTATGTGTGGAGACTTAAACTGTGAAGTTTGGCCCACTTATTGTATAGCAGTTAACAATTCTAGGTTCAATGAATTACATCCAACACAAAGTGTTATAGAAAGTATTACTGTGTGTTTCATTTAACTATTGTTCATAGTAAACATTTAATTAATTTAGGCTATGGGTGGTATAGGTGAATTATTACCACACAGTTACTATCTAAAACTAGAAAATGTAATTCCATGGAAGGAATTACCATTGCATGTAAATGCAAAAAGGTTGCTAGCTGTGTAAAACATATTAGGCCTATAGTTAAAAAGACAACTAGGCTAAACTGAAGAATAGATAAATAACAATTACAATTCCAAGTTGGAAAGTCACATTTAAAAAGTGATTTATGAAAATGCATCAAAATTGTGGATATAGGCTATTTTGGAAAATAACTCTTCATTTATTAGAATTTAAAAGACTGAAATGAAGTTGCCAACTTCAAGTTGCAAGAGCTGACTAAGTAGCCTACAGTGAAACGACTGGTAGGATAGCTTACATAGCCTTCATATCTACACTAATGCAGGTTAAAAGTAGGCCTAGGCTGACACCATTGGAATACTGTACGGAATACAATCTCAAACAACGCCAATCAACGATGATGCAGCAACAGGTAGGATATCTAGCAAATGTAACGTTAGCTTACTAGGATAATTTATGTAGACTACACATATTACAGGATGAGCTAGTATGTTCTTCGAAACCGTTTCCAGGTGTGTGAGTGTGATTGTCCTAATAGGAATAAGCGACTGTGAGAAGGTTTGAACCTAAATCAACTAGTAGGCCTGTCTATCAGGTTGGACTTCACTTAAAACGCTGCTCTGTAGAGATGGCTAAAAGCCCTTGTGTAAGCCCTGTTCGCCTTGCAGCCTACCCCGACGTTAAACGTTAGCCTGGAGCAAGTTTGGTTGTCGTTAACTAAATACAGTGTTTACGTTGACGTTAGGTTAGATTGTCTGCAGCTGTTGATAACGTTACCGAGAGCAAACCGGTTAGGCTACTGTAACGATATAAACAAATCAAGTAAGGAGTAGCCTAAGAGACAAGACGATAACGTCCTGGTTTACAGCAGCTGCAGCTGTTACAGCTTAATGAGTAGACGTAACGTAACATTCACGTAGCCTGGTTCAGCGCATCGGCGGTGGCATGGCTTTGGATCAGAGATCCTTGATTACTGACAGCTGCGCACTGACGTAACAATTAATCTTTGCCGCCAAAGGGTCTCAATGTAAACTCTATGGGAATTTTAATTTCTTTTATCGTAAATATCTCAAAAAGTCTAAAGTTCACACATTTGAAAAATACATAGAACAAATCTCCGTTACAAGTCCTGTGTAGGAGTGCTTGAATGACGTCAAACGGTTCAGTGGTTTTAGAGCCTTTGATAGTTGATTTTGGTCAGAAGCAGAATAATAATTATAACGATAATAAGAAGAACAGGGATAACAGTACATTGCATTTACATGCAATGTAACTACGTAATCCTTAATTGAGATTTCATTGAAAGTGATAGGTTGAACTTTTAAAAAGGGGTTTTAAAAACTGTTTTTGTACTTTCATTTTATTATGTCATAGCCTACTGAACTGAATTCTAAGAGTTAAAAACAAAGGATAAAATAAATGTTTTGTGATGCTTGCATTGCATAGTATTTCATTTAGGATAAGCTATATTAAAGCAGTTAGAAGTAACAGTAGTCACTTGACATTTCTGAGGATTTGCATATTTCCACCAGGGCAGTGGTAAAGACATTCTTCAGTGGAGGCACCACACAGTTAATCACGCTATCAACATCTTCTTACCTTTTCTTCTGTTATTACTATTCTTTAACTTTATGGTAGACAGTGAGTCCAGCAAATTGAGAACCTAGGATCCTGTTTATGTTTATGAATGTGACTATGTGTATAGTAGCCTATATGTTGAGACATAAGGGTGGAAAAATAGGTTACATTTATATAATGCAAATGATTAAGTTAACAATGTCATTGAATATGTTGTACAAACAAGAAGAGCGAAATGGTAAACTTTTAAGAAATCATCATCCACATCATAGTTTGATGCTGTGTGGGGTTATGGACTTGACAGTTTTGCATGGAATTGCTCATACAGTATATACATATATATATATGTATATGTGTGTGTGTGTGTGTGTGTGTGTCTGTGTGTGTGTGTGTGTGTGTGTGCCTTGTTGCCGGTGTACAGTATTTCTGAATCTGAATATGGACAGGAAATGGCATAGCTTTTATCACATGCAACCAATCCAAAATCGATTTCATATTAGGGATGTTAACCGGTGACTGTTTGACCGATGGTTGACCGTATCCACGTTAACCGACCAAAGTTGTCGCTAGTCGGTTAACAAAAAAAAAAGAGAGGCATCTTTAAATTAGCCTAAAGACAGTGGACTAAACGTTACTACAGCTAGCCATCTCATTCCAAGAAGATCTTTTTTTCGTGAAGTTAACAAATTATCCCTCACACTCAATTTTTCATAACTCGCCTGCTTGTAGGCTAGGCTACGTAATAAACCAATAAAAACATTTGGCACGAGGTCACAGCGGTGGCCGGTGCGTCTTTTGCAATCTGGAAGTGCGCTGTTTTATCCATTGGTTTTATCGTGTTGCAGTCTAGGCAACTTTCCGCATAAGATGGGCTTAGATTTGGAAAGACATTACATCTACATTTCAGGAAGGGTCATCAATGGTAACAGATAAGGTAATGATCATCTTTCGTTATTATTGTTAGCACTTCCTCAAACTAAACTGGCGCTGTAGGGGATTTAAAAAAGTGACGTGAGTGAAAGGGCGGCGCCGGGGCTGTGTGTAGCCTATGAGCGGGGGACAGAGAGATGAGAGTTGGGAAATTGTGTGGCTGTTATTTCAAATAGCATAATTTATTTTAAACGAACCAGTTAACCGGTTTCAACCGGCTAATGAGCCTCGGTGGTCGGTCAAGAAAATTTGTAGTTTTCGCCATCCCTATTTCATATTCAGACACGTTAACCAGTAACAGCCTGGTTGCTTTGACATATCAACACCAAATTTGATCCTATTACACCATTTGAACAGGTGAGTCGTCCTATTTATTCTACCATCAATTTGAGGCTATAACACATTGCAACTTACTCAACAGTGAGTAAACAGCAGATGTTCCCGCAATACTCCTAACATTACTCGTATTTGTTCTAGAAACATGCCTAGTTCCTTAGGCTCCTTCCTTCTTTCACTGGTTACGTGTTTCATGCTGGCTACACGTGAACAACTCATACATAATTCAACACAAGGTCTACAGACCTTAGAGGTGTACATTTCATTTCCATACATCAAAGCATTCGCCCATGGCAGCCAATCAAATTCGATGGCGAAGCCTCCAAACAGGAAGTGAGGTCAAATCTCGGAAACGCTTTGAGGTGTCAAGACCATATTTGGTGGGACGATTTTGGACACAATCCAAAGTAGCCTTAGTAAATTTGGTGTAATTTGGCCACTAGGGGGCGTCGCAATTAGCAAAAATGCATTTTGTCTCATATCTCTTTACATCTTTGGGATGACATCCACATTTTTACATTGGAGGTGCTCTGGGACATACCACTGATGAACCTAGGCAACCCGTCACGTCAGTGTAAGAATTTGGCAATCGAGGGTAACGCCGCCAAACTCGAAGCAGCTTTGCGTCTTGGCCAAACTTTAGCGTTTTGACCTGAGGGCGAGCGGTCGCGTCTCCTGCCGGAGCGCTTTCGCGGCGCGTCGGAGCAAGCACACTTCGCACTTTCCCACCGGGAAATGCATTCTAGTTATTATCATATATCTTAACGCCAACTTTTGTCTCCCTGTCTTGTCCTAGGGATTTGGAGCTAGAGACGCCGTTCCACCTCTCACGCGTGCGTCCTGATGGGAGGATGGTGGCTTGTATACAGCTTTTTGATACGCCTTGTCGTTCTCCCGTTATTCCAGTTTTTCCGGTCGATTTTTTCCCATAGGAATGAATGGAAAAGCGACTTTTGAGCGCTGATGCCCACACATTTTTCCACCTGTAGCCCAAACCGTAAGACATAAAGTCATGAAATTTGGTACGCTGATAGAGGAGACTACCCTGATTGACACCACCAGGTTTCATGCTCGCCACTCTCACGCCCTAGCGCCACCAACTGGTCAAAGTTGGAAAACACGTTAATGCCTGTAATGTTTGATCCGTATGGCCGATTTTGATAAAACTTATACCATTGGAATCCTCTGACTCAGCTGATTCCAACGCACCATGTGATGTAATTTTCCGCCATGATAGATTTTCCACCATTTTGAATTTTGTCCAAAGTCAAAGTAAAGCGACTCTGGCCGCATAGTTCCTCCGATCGTCATGAAACTTGGCACGCGTGATCTACAGACCAAGGCGAATCAACCGCTTTGATTTCGCCTTCATACGTCCAAGCGTTCGCCTGTGATAACCAATTAAATTCAGCGAGCGAAGCCGCCAAACAGGAAGTGTGCCTATCTTGGAAATACTGTGACGTATGAAAGCCATATTTGGTGGGATGACTTGAGACCCCATCCAAAGCACCCTCAATAAATTTGGTGTTATTCGGACTGTCGATGGCTCTATAATTAGCAAAAACGTGTGTGTTGACGAATGTATACTATTAAGCAGAATAGCTCATCTTAAATTGCTTAAGTAATGTCAAAAGGACATTCCAGAGTGATTTAAGATACAATGTTGATATTTTTTAAAAAAAAATCAAAGTATGCCAATTCTTGCAAAAGTAACTGGGACGGGATCCATCATTTCCATAGTTTGATGACAGCGTAGTTGTATGGTATCATTGCGCCGATACCTTTGTCGGACCTGTCTGAGATTGTCCGCAATGGTGAGATTTGGGTTGTCGGCAGCATTGTCTCATCCCGAGACTGAGTATATCTTAACGACGCCATGGCCTCGAGAGGCAAGTACGGACTTGTTCGTTGTTAATAATGTTCAGTGTCCAGGTGGTATATAACGTTGCAATCACACGACTTTTCACTGTGACGGTGTTTCGTTTTTGACAATTTGTAATAGTTTCTCTTCGTAATGAATTGCTATTTAGGAGATTGTAATGATTACAGGATATCGTTTGATATATTTGTGATGTTTTGAGAGTAATTCGATTTTATTTCTTGTTATTTACCATAATTGACCGGAGCATTCTGGGTAACTTCCTGTAATAAAGACCGCTCCTGCACGTATGCACCAGTCATTATGTCCGTGCACTTTCTGAGCGAGAGAGACATTGTGCTATCTTTGGCGTGCGTGTGATGATAATTGACCATAAAGTGAGTTTGACACCTCATTCCTACATGTTTATTGTTTAGTCAATAATATTGTCACGGTCTGAGCCGACCAAGATTTCGTTTATGTTATTGCACTCAGTATTTACCAGTCATTTGTTATGTTAGAGCGCCATCTACTGGCCTTATCAGAATCTACTTTGGAGTGAAAGTAGGCTAGTAAATACTTCCTGCTTAGCGTTAAAACGAGAGAAGTCACTGAGATGATTCACACTGGTTGCTGTCTCCGGACAATTTATGTTTTTCACCTGCTATAGTTATTTCTTACCCATACGAAGGCAATGCCTGTAAGTATACATTGTTCTAGTGAAATATGTGTTTAGACATAAGTACAGAAAATAAGATATGTGAGAAAGATTTCTTTGTTTTTTGATATGGCGGCAATTCGCTATATGCGTGGCTAGACAAGACAAATGAAAATAGTTTATTTTTGTATTGACAGTTTTACAGCATAAATGAAGGAAAGGAGAAAAAAGTGAAGATTTCCTGCATTCTTTGTTCGTCCTTGCCTAGTGATTGTAAACTTGCTGGATAGCTGAGCTAGCTCGAATTAGTGAGGCCAGTAGTCTACAATATTTACTGTTCAGCATGTTGTAACGTGCCTGAAACATGTTGTTTAACGTCTTAAGAAGATGTAATGGAGATTAGGCCTATTGTTTACTTTCGCTTTGCATTTTTATATGTAGGCTAGGCTACTGCTTTTGTATTCGTTGTGTATCCTTTGAATGTGCACAAGTTTACATCTGTTTTAGCATGTAGAATTCATTATAGTTTGAGTGATTATGTAGAAAAGGACGGGACATTTGTGTGTTCGCTGTGATTTAGCATTTGTTGCGATATTTCATGTGGTAAACTCGCGTGCCTTCCTGTTAAGTTTCTTATTTTTGTTAGTACCTGCAGAGACGTGCAAGTTCGTTGTGCACTTAAACAGAGATAATTAATTTACCTTTTGACAATTCCTGCAGTTATCCTGAGTAATCCAGTCTTTGACATTCAGAGTTGCGAGTCATTGATGAAAAGTAAGTTTGTATTTAATTCACACTGGTATGCAAGAGGTTTGCTAATATAGTTAAACTTGCTCTTGACATAATTTCCATGAAGTAATATAGTGTAAGTGTTCTTTGAAATTATAATACTTCATGTGTTTCGCTTAGGAATCTACCGTTTAGCGTTATACTGTTGTAAGGATGTTGCATTTTCAAATGGAAGTTTTTAACGCTATTACACCGTACCATTTTACGCCGCTAGATGGCGTAATTGACCACATAATAACTGTAGTCACGAACAAAAAGGTTCCCTTTCTATCTTGAAGGGGTTAGCGTTGCTGTATGTGTGTCCTGGCTTACAATTCAGTTTAATGAGCTTAGTGTTGATGCATTTCTGTATGCTGCAGATATATTATTTGTAAGACTAGAACCTAAATTGTATTTGTCTTTTTCTTATTTCAGACTATCTATATATATATAAAAATAGCCATACCCATATTTCTCTGTATGGAAATCCTGAATGTCTCTGCTGGAACAATACAAAGTTAAACCCCATCTCTTCTCCGTCCTATATTCTAACCGATATACCATCCAGTATATTGCCACTACCTACCCGAATCAGTGCAAACCTATAACCTCCCCAATAATAATAGTAATTATAATTAGGTAAAAATAATAGTTTCCGCTTTAGGGAGAAATCCCAGAATTCCACTACAGCTAAGGAAAGTGGGAGCTACGTTTTTCGACTCAAGCTTATGTGTGGAGACTTAAACTGGGAAGTTTGGCCCACTTATAGCAGTTAACAATTCTAGGTCCAATTAATTACATCCAACACAAAGTGTTATAGAAAGTATTACTGTGTGTTTCATTTAACTATTGTTCATGGTAAACATTTAATTAATTTAGGCTATGGGTGGTATAGGTGAATTATTACCACACAGTTACTATTTAGAACTACGTAATCCTTAATTGAGATTTCATTGAAAGTGATAGGTTGAACTTTTAAAAAGGGGTTTAAAAACTATTTTTGTACTTTCATTTTATTATGTCATACTGAACTGAATTCTAAGAGTTAAAAACAAAGGATACAATAAATGTTTTGTGATTGTTGCATTATGCATAGTATTTCATTTAGGATAAGCTATATCAAAGCAGGTAGAAGTAACTGTAGTCACTTGACATTTCTGAGGATTTACATATTTCCACCAGGGCAGTGGTAAAGACATTCTTCAGTGGAGGCACCACAGTTAATCACGCTATCAACATCTTCTTACCTTTTCTTCTGTTATTACTATTCTTTAACTTTATGGTAGACTGCGAGTCCAGCAAATTGAGAACCTAGGATCCTGTTTATGTTTATGAATGTGACTCCAGTATATGTTGAGACATACGGGTGGAAAAATAGGTTACATTTATATAATGCAAATGATTAAGTTAACAATATCATTGAATATGTTGTACAAACAAGAAGAGCGAAATGGTAAACTTTTAAGAAATCATCATCCACATCATAGTTTGACGCTGTGTGGGGTTATGAACTTGACAGTTTTGCATGGAATTGCCCATACAGTATACATACATATATATATATAAATATATTAAGATTTGACACATTGCAGTTTTTTAATGCAGGGATTATTTATAAATCAAAGAATTGTGGGTAGATGTAGGTGAACTTTGCAACATGCAGTTTGTAGACAAGAGGCAGACGTAACACACAGATATTTGGGTTTGAGGGGGTGTTGTGTGTGTGTGTTTGTGTGAAAGTCTTCGTTGCTGTTGCCGTTGTGGGTCAACTCAGCAACATGCAGTTTGTGGACAAGAGGCAGATGTAACGGACTGATGCTTCTGTTTGAAAGAGGTGTATGTATGTGTGTGTGTCTGTGTGTGTGTGCCTTGTTGCCGGTGTACAGTATTTCTGAATATGAATGCTGTCTGGACAGGAAATGGCATAGCTTTTATCACATGCAACCAATCCAAAATCGATTTCATATTCAGAAACGTTAACCAGTAACAGCCTGGTTGCTTTGACATATCAACACCAAATTTCATCCTATTACACCATTTGAACAGGTGATTCGTCCTGTTTATTCTACCATCAATTTGAGGCTATAACACATTGCAACTTACTCAACAGTGAGTAAACAGCAGATGTTCCCGCAATACTCCTAACATTACTCGTATTTGTTCCAGAAACATGCCTAGTTCCTTAGGCTCCTTCCTTCTTTCAGTGGTTACGTGTTTCATGCTGGCTACTCGTGAACAACTCATACATAATTCAACACAAGGTCTACAGACCTTAGAGGTGTACATTTCATTTCCATACATCAAAGCGTTCGCCCATGGCAGCCAATGAAATTCGATGGCGAAGCCTCCAAACAGGAAGTGAGGTCAAATCTCGGAAACGCTTTGAGGTGTCAAGACCATATTTGGTGGGATGATTTTGGACACCATCCAAAGTAACCTCAGTAAATTTGGTGCAATTTGGCCACTAGGGGGCGTCGCAATTAGCAAAAATGCATTTTGTCTCATACGGTATCTCTTTATGTCTTTGGGATGACATCCACATTTTTACATTGGAGGTGCTCTGGGACATACCACTGATGAACCTAGGCAACCCTTCACGTCAGTGTAAGAATTCGGCAATCGAGGGCAACGCCGCCAAACTCGAAGCAGCTTTGTGTCTTGGCCAAACTTTGGCGCTTTGACCTGAGGACGAGCGGTCGCGTCTCCTGCCGGGCGCTGTCGCGGCGCGTCTGAGCAAGCACACTTCGCACTTCCCACCGGGAAATGCATTCTAGTTTAAAAAAAAAATCAAATCGAGGCCATTCTTGTAAAACATATTGGTGTAATTCTCACAGCACTATGGAGTCATTCCATGTATTTTCATACCTTCATTATGGAATGGTAGTTGACTTCCACTGTTCAATTGGTCATTGGATGACATGGATTGTCCGCAACGGTACAATGTGGGTGTGATTCTAGGATGGTCCGCATCGGGGTGTCTTATCCTGAGACTGGTATATCTAAGCAATGCCATGGCCCGAGGGGCAAGTACGGACTTACGCGTTGTTAGGCATTGCTTGTGTTCATTTGGTATATATACTCGACAATCACACGATGTTTCATACTGACGGTGTGTTTTGGATGATTTGTATTGACCTGAGCATTCTGGGTAAACTTCACTCCAAAATTCGGCGAAATACCGGAAGTAGAGCGGTCGCCCTGTCTGAGGATTTTAAGTTTCGTTTTCTGTTGTGATGATGAGCAGACGGCTGTGCACAAAAAACATAGATAATTAATTTACCCTTAGACAATTCCTGCAGTTATCCTGAGTAATCCAGCCCTTTACATTCAGAGATGCGATCATTGACAAAAAGTAAGTTTGATACATCGTTAATTCACACTGGTATGCAAGAGGTTTGCTAATACACTTAAACTTGCTCTTGACATGATTTCCATGAAGTAATATACTGTAAGTGTTCTCTGAAATTATAATACTTCATGTGTTTAGCTTAAGAATCTACTGTTTAGCGTTTCTACTGTAAGGACGTAGACTAGTCTTGCATCTCTGTACTCTTCTTCTGTTGAGGTGTTGTTGCCTAGTGACGCCCTCTCGTGCAGCCTCATGCTAGTTCATTAGAGACGTTATCTAGTAGTACACCACAGTGTTGGTGAAGTTCATGACGTTAGTTTTGAGTGAGTTTACTGCCAATTACCTTAAGTTGAAGTTGTGTGCGTGTATGACAACAAAAGTAAGTGACCGTAACCTTCGGTCATGTGTATTGGGAGTGGGATGTATCTTTCACGTTGATATGCAAGGACTTAGCATGCTAAACGGAGCATTAGCATTAAGGGTTTGGAATGAAGGAAGCCTGTGTTACTTGTGTGAGAAGCTGAGCTTATAGAATGAGAGATAGCGATACAGTTTATTTAGTGACCATATTAATGACAGTTTATTTGGTTCTTTACAGACCACTATACATTATAAGTTTATTCATGCTGTTGTATGGTGGAAGAAAACTCAATAAAGAAACTAAGGAGAAACTACTGCTTCACAACCAGTATTCTAACCAAAGATTCTAGCGCTGTATGATCTTTGGTTCTAACTGACGCCATCCAAGCAACACAATCAATCAATCCATACAGTCCTTTAGCCCCATAGACAGTAAAAGATAGCCCTCATTAACAATCTCCGACTGGAGGAAGTTTGTACCTGTGCTGTGCGAGTTAACGCTATTACACAGTACCGTTTACGCCGCTAGATGGCGTTATTGACCACATAATAACTGTAGTCACGAACAAAAAGGTTTCTTTTCTTTCTTGAAGGGGTTAGCGTTGCCATTGCTGTATGTGTGTCCTGGCTTACAATTCAGTTTAATGAGCTTAGTATTCAATGCATATCTGTATGCTGCAGATATATTATCTATAAATAGCCATCTACCTATATTTCTCTGTATGTATGGAATCCTGAATGTCTCTGCTGGAACAATACAAAGTTAAACCCCATCTCTTCTCCGTCCTATATTCTAACCGATATACCATCCAGTATAGTGCCACTACCCTACCTGAATCAGTGCAAACCTATAACCTTCCCAATAATAATAGTAATAATAATTAGGTAAAAATAATAGTTTCTGCTTTAGGGAGAAATCTCAGAATTCCCCTCCAGCTAAGGAAAGTGGGAGCTATGTTTTTAGACTCAGTAGGCAAGCTTATGTGTGGAGACTTAAACTGTGAAGCTTGGCCCACTTATTGTATAGCAGTTAACAATTCTAGGTTCAATGAATTACATCCAACACAAAGTGTTATAGAAAGTATTACTGTGTGTTTCATTTAACTATTGTTCATAGTAAACATTTAATTAATTTAGGCTATGGGTGGTATAGGTGAATTATTACCACACAGTTACTATCTAAAACTAGAAAATGTAATTCCATGGAAGGAATTACCATTGCATGTAAATGCAAAAAGGTTGCTAGCTGTGTAAAACATATTAGGCCTATAGTTAAAAAGACAACTAGGCTAAACTGAAGAATAGATAAATAACAATTACAATTCCAAGTTGGAAAGTCACATTTAAAAAGTGATTTATGAAAATGCATCAAAATTGTGGATATAGGCTATTTTGGAAAATAACTCTTCATTTATTAGAATTTAAAAGACTGCAATGAAGTTGCCAACTTCAAGTTGCAAGAGCTGACTAAGTAGCCTACAGTGAAACGACTGGTAGGATAGCTTACATAGCCTTCATATCTACACTAATGCAGGTTAAAAGTAGGCCTAGGCTGACACCATTGGAATACTGTACGGCATACAATCTCAAACAACGCCAATCAACGATGATGCAGCAACAGGTAGGATATCTAGCAAATGTAACGTTAGCTTACTAGGATAATTTATGTAGACTACACATATTACAGGATGAGCTAGTATGTTCTTCGAAACCGTTTCCAGGTGTGTGAGTGTGATTGTCCTAATAGGAATAAGCGACTGTGAGAAGGCTTGAACCTAAATCAACTAGTAGGCCTGTCTATCAGGTTGGACTTCACTTAAAACGCTGCTCTGTAGAGATGGCTAAAAGCCCTTGTGTAAGCCCTGTTCGCCTTGCAGCCTACCCCGACGTTAAACGTTAGCCTGGAGCAAGTTTGGTTGTCGTTAACTAAATACAGTGTTTACGTTGACGTTAGGTTAGATTGTCTTTAGCTGTTGATAATGTTACCGAGAGCAAACCGGTTAGGCTACTGTAACGATATAAACAAATCAAGTAAGGAGTAGCCTAAGAGACAAGACGATAACGTCCTGGTTTACAGCAGCTGCAGCTGTTACAGCTTAATGAGTAGACGTAACGTAACATTCACGTAGCCTGGTTCAGCGCATCGGCGGTGGCATGGCTTTGGATCAGAGATCCTTGATTACTGACAGCTGCGCACTGACGTAACAATTAATCTTTGCCGCCAAAGGGTCTCAATGTAAACTCTATGGGAATTTTAATTTCTTTTATCGTAAATATCTCAAAAAGTATAAAGTTCACACATTTGAAAAATACATAGAACAAATCTCCGTTACAAGTCCTGTGTAGGAGTGCTTGAATGACGTCAAACGGCTCAGTGGTTTTAGAGCCTTTGATAGTTGATTTTGGTCGGAAGCAGAATAATAATTATAACGATAATAAGAAGAACAGGGATAACAGTACATTGCATTTACATGCAATGTAACTACGTAATCCTTAATTGAGATTTCATTGAAAGTGATAGGTTGAACTTTTAAAAAGGGGTTTTAAAAACTGTTTTTGTACTTTCATTTTATTATGTCATAGCCTACTGAACTGAATTCTAAGAGTTAAAAACAAAGGATAAAATAAATGTTTTGTGATGCTTGCATTGCATAGTATTTCATTTAGGATAAGCTATATTAAAGCAGTTAGAAGTAACAGTAGTCACTTGACATTTCTGAGGATTTGCATATTTCCACCAGGGCAGTGGTAAAGACATTCTTCAGTGGAGGCACCACACAGTTAATCACGCTATCAACATCTTCTTACCTTTTCTTCTGTTATTACTATTCTTTAACTTTATGGTAGACAGTGAGTCCAGCAAATTGAGAACCTAGGATCCTGTTTATGTTTATGAATGTGACTATGTGTATAGTAGCCTATATGTTGAGACATAAGGGTGGAAAAATAGGTTACATTTATATAATGCAAATGATTAAGTTAACAATGTCATTGAATATGTTGTACAAACAAGAAGAGCGAAATGGTAAACTTTTAAGAAATCATCATCCACATCATAGTTTGATGCTGTGTGGGGTTATGGACTTGACAGTTTTGCATGGAATTGCTCATACAGTATATACATATATATATATGTATATGTGTGTGTGTGTGTGTGTGTGTGTGTGTGTGTGTCTGTGTGTGTGTGTGTGTGTGTGTGCCTTGTTGCCGGTGTACAGTATTTCTGAATCTGAATATGGACAGGAAATGGCATAGCTTTTATCACATGCAACCAATCCAAAATCGATTTCATATTAGGGATGTTAACCGGTGACTGTTTGACCGATGGTTGACCGTATCCACGTTAACCGACCAAAGTTGTCGCTAGTCGGTTAACAAAAAAAAAAGAGAGGCATCTTTAAATTAGCCTAAAGACAGTGGACTAAACGTTACTACAGCTAGCCATCTCATTCCAAGAAGATCTTTTTTTCGTGAAGTTAACAAATTATCCCTCACACTCAATTTTTCATAACTCGCCTGCTTGTAGGCTAGGCTACGTAATAAACCAATAAAAACATTTGGCACGAGGTCACAGCGGTGGCCGGTGCGTCTTTTGCAATCTGGAAGTGCGCTGTTTTATCCATTGGTTTTATCGTGTTGCAGTCTAGGCAACTTTCCGCATAAGATGGGCTTAGATTTGGAAAGACATTACATCTACATTTCAGGAAGGGTCATCAATGGTAACAGATAAGGTAATGATCATCTTTCGTTATTATTGTTAGCACTTCCTCAAACTAAACTGGCGCTGTAGGGGATTTAAAAAAGTGACGTGAGTGAAAGGGCGGCGCCGGGGCTGTGTGTAGCCTATAAGCGGGGGACAGAGAGATGAGAGTTGGGAAATTGCGTGGCTGTTATTTCAAATAGCATAATTTATTTTAAACGAACCGGTTAACCGGTTTCAACCGGCTAATGAGCCTCGGTGGTCGGTCAAGAAAATTTGTAGTTTTCGCCATCCCTATTTCATATTCAGACACGTTAACCAGTAACAGCCTGGTTGCTTTGACATATCAACACCAAATTTGATCCTATTACACCATTTGAACAGGTGAGTCGTCCTATTTATTCTACCATCAATTTGAGGCTATAACACATTGCAACTTACTCAACAGTGAGTAAACAGCAGATGTTCCCGCAATACTCCTAACATTACTCGTATTTGTTCTAGAAACATGCCTAGTTCCTTAGGCTCCTTCCTTCTTTCACTGGTTACGTGTTTCATGCTGGCTACACGTGAACAACTCATACATAATTCAACACAAGGTCTACAGACCTTAGAGGTGTACATTTCATTTCCATACATCAAAGCATTCGCCCATGGCAGCCAATCAAATTCGATGGCGAAGCCTCCAAACAGGAAGTGAGGTCAAATCTCGGAAACGCTTTGAGGTGTCAAGACCATATTTGGTGGGACGATTTTGGACACAATCCAAAGTAGCCTTAGTAAATTTGGTGTAATTTGGCCACTAGGGGGAGTCGCAATTAGCAAAAATGCATTTTGTCTCATATCTCTTTACATCTTTGGGATGACATCCACATTTTTACATTGGAGGTGCTCTGGGACATACCACTGATGAACCTAGGCAACCCGTCACGTCAGTGTAAGAATTTGGCAGTCGAGGGTAACGCCGCCAAACTCGAAGCAGCTTTGCGTCTTGGCCAAACTTTAGCGTTTTGACCTGAGGGCGAGCGGTCGCGTCTCCTGCCGGAGCGCTTTCGCGGCGCGTCGGAGCAAGCACACTTCGCACTTTCCCACCGGGAAATGCATTCTAGTTTGAATAATAAATGAAATATGTAATTGGTGAATTGTTTAAAATGTATTTGGTTTTCATGTGTATATAACAATAGCCTGGGTTTCCCATACTGCCCTGCGCGGTGATTTCTTTCACGCTGCTAAGGCAGTCTGGAAACTAACGCCCCCATGTTCGCCTGATGTTGGAGGCCAATCACAGAACAGGGGAGAAAGCAAGACCATGAAAAGCTATGCAGAGACGCATTTGATTGACATCCGTGGCGCCCAATGAACGGATCTGGGCATTTTTTCAAATACGAGAAAATGAACGTCTGGTTGCCAGACCACGTCTCATTTGAGAAGTGGGAGGCGTTAGCCAGGCTAATATAACAAAGTAATTCACTGGAAAATGAGATACAAATAAATAAAGAAATTAAATAAAAATTGTGGGTGTGTGTGTACGCAGCATACTTGTTAGTATATGGCACATGTGCAGCTGCCCGCTGCTCCGGGTGTGTGTGTGTGTGTGTATGCTGCCCACTGCCCCATGTGTGTGTATATGCTGCCCGCTGCTCCGGGTGTGTGTGTGTGTGTGTGTGTGTGTGTGTGTGTGTGTATGTGTGTATGCTGCCCACTGCTCTGTGTGTGTGTGTGTGTGTGTGTGTGTCTGTGCTGCCCACTGTATCCGGGCGCTGGATCCAGGGTGTATACAGTACAGTATGTGCTGCCCACTGCTGTGTGTGTGTGTGTGTGTGTGTGTGTGTGTGTGTGTGTGTGTGTGTGTGTGTGTGTGTGTGTGTGTGTGTGTGTGTGTGTGTGTGTGTGTGTGTGTGTGTGTGTGTGTGTGTGTGTGTGTGTGTGTGTGTGTTACCCCCAGATGGGTAAAATACATTAATTCTACAGGACAAATAATAACTCCATCATTCTGTTTTGATGTGGAGTGACTGGGAAAGAGTCAGTGCAGAGAGTGTCCACTGCCTTTTAAGATACAACTGTGAAACCAATACTGTATTTATTCCTTCAGCTCAACACATTTCCTGTACAATATTCACCATCCACTGGTGGCAGGTGTTAGATAAACTAAGTCCAGATAACAGACTGACCATCCTCAGTACTCATGTTTCATGTAAAGGGTGAGGCTGGTTAACTCATTCCCAGGGGAAGGTCCTATAGGGAATGAGGAAACGTCATCATCTTGCTGGTCAGTTGTTCTTCATTGGGTCGTCTCGTCCAGCTTCTGAGACACAGCAGAGGAGAGAGAGAGAACAGTGGGGTGAGGGGTCAGTCAACTCTGATGGTGTCCACTCCTGCTTCCTCGGTCCTGCTTGGACTGGACATCAGGGAAGGTGATGCTTTGGTCCTCACTGACTGCAATTGAGACCATTGTGTAAAAGGTTATTTAAAACCTGTTCTTAGTTTGGAGACGACAGTTGATTTCAAACTGTCCATTGATTCCAGGTGCGTGTGTGTGTGTGTGTGTGTGTGTGTGTGTGTGTGTGTGTGAGAGTGCGAGTGCGAGAATGTTTGCTCTTCTTTCCTCTCTTGTGTGCAGATGCTTGTGAGTTCAGAAATCACAGTATTTCATGTGTGATATGACAGGGCTATATGCCTTCAAATGCTATCCATAGCTATCCATGTGAAAGCATCTATTTCATGTTTCAGCCAGTGATCCTAAAGCATCATCTCCGCTCTGTAGACCTACTGACTGTAACCCGCGTCTGTCTGTAACACGTATTGCTTTGTGGTTTCCTTTGGGTCAGACGCTGCTTGAGAAGGTGAGCGTGCCGAGACAGCGCTCTCACCAGAGTCCCGTGGTGAGTGTGGAGCGCTCAGCCTTGGTGGCTCTCCTGCAGCACATGCTGGAGAAGGAGAAGGAGCATGTGGAGGAGATGGAGAGGCTGAAGGGCTATCGTGTGTGTGTGTGTGTGTGTGTGTGTGTGTGTGGAGAAGGAGCATGTGGAGGAGATGGAGAGGCTGAAGGTCCTGCTGGACCAGCTGAGGATGAGGGCTCAGCTGCAGAGTAGAGTAGGCAGCTGCACCAGTCCATGAGCTCAACACTAATAAGCTTCATGAACAAGTGACATTAAACAGGGCTATCGTGTGTGTGTGTGTGTGTGTCCAGAGCTGAGGATGAGGGCTCAGCTGCAGAGTAGGCAGCTGCACCAGTCCATGAGCTATACACAAATAAGCTTCATGAACAAATGACATTAAACAGGGCTATCGTGTGTGTGTGTGTCCAGAGCTGAGGATGAGGGCCGCGTGAAGAAAGCTGTGGCGTCGCCCCTTGCCACCTCTGGGCCAAGGGCAGGGGAAGATGGAGCAGCGTCCTCAAACCTCATCCCTCCCCAAGCCTCCTCGTCCACTGTGTTGCACCAGGAAACACTTTGCCGGAGCGCTCCAGGCAGTAGGACGTCCACCCAACTCTTTGGCACTGATGCAGAGTCCTGCAAACAGGAGCAGTGTGTTGTGGCGCCATGCTCCTCCAACAGCAGCTTGGACTACTTCCTGTACTCATTCACACAGGCACGCCAACCTGAACGTGGGATCCGTTCAACACAATGTGTTCAGGCAACTGAGCATGTGGTTCAGAGAGAGGAGTTTAGTGTGTTAGCAGAGAAACAGTGGAGAAGGAGATGAGCGGTCTAGGGCACAAGAGGGCTCAAACAGAGGCTTCTCCTCGCCACCATCGCCATCGGCTTACTGTTAAGGGATTCAGCCTCGATGTTTTGTTCCAGATCAAATAGAGAATTTCAACAGCAATGTATGCTTCATTGTATGCTTCAATGTATGTTTCATAAAGATTCCAGTCATCAGAGTTGAGTGTTTTAGCGATTGTGAAAAGCTGTAATGAATGCATCCATGAGGAACTGAGAAGTGTGAATACTGTGGAGTGTTTTCTCATTTCATGTGTGAGGAGGAGGAGCTCATGATGAGCTTCTACACGCAATACTACATGAACATGGACGCCTGCGTAGAGATGCAGCAGAGGCCATTTTAGGGGGAGATGGAACAGAAGCCATTTCAAATGCACACATGAATGATGGAGCCGTGCAGGACTTGTGCAGGACACTGTAGGCTGAAGGAAAACACATGGTGTTGAAAAGGCAGCGGCTGAGGCCTGGGTTAATCAGCACAAGCCCCTTCAGAAGCCTGTTCTCAAGTGCTGCAATAGCAATACATGCATACAGTAGCACCTTATCATTGGGTCACATGGCCAGTCCATACCAGACCTTTGGAATCACAGATGTTTAGCTTTTTTAATTATTGGAGTGATTTTTGTGTGTGTGTGCTGATTATTGTCGGGGGGGGGGGGTAGTAGGGAGGGGCAGGATAAGTGCAAGAAGCATTAAAGTGCATGGGGGGGAGTAAGAGCTGCAGGGGGTGAATGATGTACAGTGTGTGTGTGTGTGTACAGTATACATCACTTCACATATATCAATGTGTTTTATTGCACAATAATGTGTTTAGAGTTCTGTCCAGCTGCAGGTTGGTCTGGCGACCCCCTCCCAAGTTGTGTTTAGAGTTCTGTCCAGCTGATGGCTGGTCTGGCGACCCCCTCCCAAGTTGTCCACGGGCCCTGCTGCCCCTGTGCTCCAGCCCTCACTCTGAGCTCCTCCTGCTCAATCCTGGTGACCTCTGCAACAACAAGGTCCTTCCTCTCCTTCCTGCTTGCCTTGGACCATAGGATGGGTGGGGCGCTCCATCCGAGGCCTGGCCGCCCTGTCTGGAGTGGACCGTGCCCAGCACGTGTTGATGCTGCAGTCTCCCCATCAGCTTCTGCACCTCCTCCTTGCACCTCCTCCATCTCCTTCCAGTCTCCACTCTGGCGTTTGCATCAGCCACTGCCCTGTGGGAGGAGTCCCTTAGCTCCATCCCCAGCCTTGCCTTCTCCTGCCTGTAGCCCAGGGTGATGGAGTTCAGGGGGAGCTGGAGTGAGCTCCATCCATACAGGCCAGCAGCTGAGAAGCAGCGCGGTAGGCCCAGCCATCTGATGAAGGATGAAGGAGTTGGCTTTTGCCTCCGTCTCCATCTAGGCCTGTCGCACCTCCAGCGGTGCCTGTGGTGGACTGTGCACGGCAGGGGCGTCCTCTTCCCTGAGGCCTAAACTGCCCATTGCCCATGGACTTCATATTGAGCATTAAGTTAGGACTGTTTCAAGAGCATCAAGCTATAGCCCAGTCACTGGCTGATCACCATTGATCATGGACTTCATTAATTGTTGATATGTGTGTGTGTGTGTGTGTGTGTGTGTGTGTGTGTGTGTGTGAGTGTGATGTGTGTTTTATGTAGCCTACCAGTGGCTTTTCTTCTCTCAGCTTCCTCAGAGAGCTGTTTGGTGGATGTGCTCAGTGTGTCTCCACGTAGTCCCAGGTCCTTGAGCAGGCGTGATGTTGATCTGCCCACAAAGCCTCTGGCTCCCACCTCCACCGGCTACAGCCTCACACTCACTCCATCCACTTTCTCTGCACTCCGCCACCAGGTCTGCATACTTGGCCTTCTTTCTCTCGTAGGCAGCTTCCAGTCCCTCCTCCCATGGCACTGTCAGCTCCATCAGTATTGCTGCCTTCACAGCTGCAGACCACAGCAGCACGTCTGGTCTTAAGGTGCTGCTGCATATCTCCTGTGGGAACTGGAGCTGCCTACCCAGGTCTACTTCCATCTTCCACACCGCCCCTGGTGTTAGTAGCTTGGCGGGTGGTCTCTTGCTGGTCTGCATTGCGGGTTCCCCCTGCCTGAGGAAGTGGATCCTGCGTGGGCTCTCTGATGGACTCTGCTTGTTTGCCTCCTGCCCACTTTTCTCCAGCACCTCTGCCAGCTTCCTGAGCACTTGGTGGTGTGTCCATCTGAGCCGACCCTGTCAGTGCTGTTCTGCAGCCCCACAGAACATGCTGGAGTGAGTGAGGCATTGATGGGCCCGCAGAGGTCACAGGGTTGCTCTGCTCCAAGCCATTGGTGGAGGTGTTGAGGGCTCGGGAGGGTGTCGTGTGTTGCCCTGATGAGGAAACTGAGCCGAGCCTGTGGCAGCTTCCAGAACTCTGCCCAGCTGATCGCTCGGCTCGCCACACCCTCCCAAGTTGTCCAGCGCCCCTGCTGCCCCAGACCTCACTCTGAGCTCCATGTCACAATGCAGAGCTGGACCAAGTACACAACTCCTTTACTGAAGTGGAATAGAGATACACCTTCACTAATATCACTATAACACAAGTACACAACTCCTTTACTGAAGTGGAATAGAGATACACCTTCACTAATATCACTACAATACAAGTACACAACTCCTTTACTGAAGTGAAATACACCTTCACTAATATCACTACAATACAAGTACACAACTCCTTTACTGAAGTGAAATAGAGATACACCTTCACTAATATTACTACAATACAAGTCCACAACTCCTTTACTGAAGTGAAATAGAGATGCACCTTCACTAACATTACTACAATACAAGTACACAACTCCTTTACTGAAGTGAAATAGAGATACACCTTCACTAATATTACTCCAGTACAAGTACACAACTCCTTTACTGAAGTGGAATAGAGATACACCTTCACTAATATCACTACAATACAAGTACACAACTCCTTTACTGAAGTGAAATAGAGATACACCTTCACTAATATTACTACAATACAAGTCCACAACTCCTTTACTGAAGTGAAATAGAGATGCACCTTCACTAATATCACTACAATACAAGTACACAACTCCTTTACTGAAGTGAAATAGAGATACACCTTCACTAATATTACTCCAATACAAGTACACAACTCCTTTACTGAAGTGAAATAGAGATACACCTTCACTAATATTACTACAATACAAGTATAACTCCTTTACTGAAGTGAAATAGAGATGCACCTTCACTAATATTACTCCAATTCAAGTACACAACTCCTTTACTGAAGTGAAATAGAGATGCACCTTCACTAATATTACTACAATACAAGTACACAACTCCTTTACTGAAGTGAAATAGAGATACACCTTCACTAATATTACTCCAATACAAGTACACAACTCCTTTACTGAAGTGAAATAGAGATGCACCTTCACTAATATTACTCCAATACAAGTACACAACTCCTTTACTGAAGTGAAATAGAGATACACCTTCACTAACATTACTACTACAATACAAGAGAGAGCAGGTTTTTACTTCAGTTGAAGTAAGTACTTTTGATGAAATCCACAGCTTGTAGATGACCAAGTAGACTCTAGAGTCTACTTGGTCATCTACAAGCTGTGTCACTACATGGACAGAGCAGATGAAGAGTTGTTTGATGAAATGTGTTTTTCACAAGTTTTGCAACTCTTGTATTCTTTTTTATAATAAATAATAATAATAAAATACAATAAATAATAAAATGTACAAAATAAATAGATACATAAGATGATAAGGTTTTTTTCTCCGACAAAGACTCTGGAACATTTTGATCAGAGCATTTATCTATGCCCTATTGGTTACGTTCAGTTAGAACCATCAGGATATGAAAGGTTTGGAGACTGACAGTAACTGACATGTTTGTTGGAGATGCATTTTTAAGTCTGTTAAGATGGCTGTGGGTAAGGATAAGAGCAGGTCTGAAGTGGATGGTAATTTACTGCAGTCAGATGTGGATATTTTATGTGCATGGTGCCAACTGTGACCTGACTGGAATGCGTAGAGAGCTTGTAAGCACGCATTCAAACTCATGGAAGATCATGAGGAAATGCAGTACCACTTTATGACCACAAGAGTGTAGTGTTTACCTTTTTATAACTGTTCTGAATATTTATCATTGGAAATGCATGCATGTGACTTGTATGCTATATATTTAGTTCATTATGCTACTTGAGTATTTCGTTTTACACCTGATTGTTTATGTGTTATGTAGCCTATATATATATATACAGTACAGACCAAAAGTTTGGACACACCTTCTCATTCAAAGAGTTTTCTTTATTTTCATACTATATGACTATGAAAGTTGTAGATTCATACCGAAGGCATTAGAATTATGAATTAACACATGTGGAATTATATACTTAACAAAAAAGTGTGAAACAACTGAAAATATGTCTTATATTTCAGGTTCTTCAAAGTAGCCACCTTTTGCTTTTAATACTGCTTCGCACACTCTTGGCATTCTCTTGATGAGCTTCAAGAGTCACCTGAAATGGTCTTCCAACAGTCTTGAAGGAGTTCCAGAGATGCTTAGCACTTGTTGGCCCTTTTGCCTTCACTCTGCAGTCCACACGGTGGTTGGAACCAAAGATCTCAGATTTGGACTCATCAGACCAAAGCACAGATTTCCACTGGTCTAATGTTCCTTGCGTAATTTAGCCCAAACAAGTCTCTTCTGCTTGTTGCCTGTCCTTAGCAGTGGTTTCCTAGCAGCTATTCTACCATGAAGGCCTGATTCAGAAAGTCTCGTCTTAACAGTTGTTCTAGAGATGTGTCTGCTGCTAGAACTGTGTGGCATTGGCCTGTTCTCTAATCTGAGCTGCTGTTAACTTGCGATTTCTGAGGCTGGTGACTCGGATGAATTTATCCTCCGCAGCAGAGGTGACTCTTGGTCTTCCTTTCCTGGGATGGCCAGTTTCATTGTAGCGCTTGATGGTTTTTGCGACTGCACTTGGGGACACTTTCAAAGTTTTCCCAATTTTTCGGACTGACTGACCTTCATTTCTTAAAGTAATGATGGCCACTTGTTTTTCTTTACTTATAGCTGCTTTTTTCTTGCCATAATACAAATTCTAACAGTCTATTCTGTAGGACTATCAGCTGTGTATCACCCCTGACTTTTACACAACACAACTGATTCCCAACCCCATTTATAAGGCAAGAAATCCAACTTATTAAACCTGACAGGGCACACATGTCATTTCAGGTGACTACCTCTTGAAGCTCATCAAGGGAATGCAGAGTGTGTGCAAAGCAGTAATCAGAGCAAAGGTGCTACTTTGAAGAAACTAGACAATAAGGCATATTTTCAGTTGTTTTACACTTTTTTGTTAAGTACATATTTTCACATGTGTTAATTCATAGTTTTGATGCCTTCATTGTAGGTCTACTATGTCAATAGTCATGAAAAGAAAGGAAACTCATTGAATGAGAAGGTGTGTCCAAACTTTTGGTCTGTACTGTGTGTGTATATATATATATATATATATATATATATATATATATGAAATAACACCATCATCACCATGTAAGAATGTAGACCTGTGCCTTTAGATAGAGCCTACAGATTGGAAATGCAAATGTATGTCTGCTACATTCACCTGCACAAATATGAATATTTGGTGTAGCCTATTCATGTTTTAACACAATGTTACCTTTAGGAGTCTTTCCATTTTTTCCCCACACACATCACACTTATAGTAATTGTAATGATACAAGTATATAGGAATAACCAGAATGGCAATCAAATTCATAGCCTTCCTTAGCACAGCTCAGGACCTACAGTCCACTCTGCTTCCTCTGCTCGTTATTGGCTCACTTATGATCTTGCTTTAATAGCCTGACCAGCCAGAGGGGTGTCTAGATTTCTAGGCTAAATATTGCTGGCTGTGTTTAAAAATGTGGTGTGTGGCCTAGCGGCTGGAAACATTTGCCCACGTGATGAACGCGGAACAGGTAAAATCGAAAGTAAATCTCAAGAGACATCGTAACAGAAACTGGTGTTCTGTCGAGAAGATTTCGGACGTTTAACCGGGGTAAGTAGCCTATATAAAGTTAGTTAATGTAAGGTTGTGATCGATTACAGAGAAGCGTTAATTGAAGTCGGTTTCGTGGTCGGGAGATAATTAAAGATGGACACACACCAGTCGGAGACGTCATGGATATGTTCATTGACCAGTCCTACATTTCATATCACTACACCGTTTAGACTCTGACTTTAGCCTAATTTGCGTTGTGACTGAAGTCAAATTGGCCTTAATGTAACCCACCCTTGTACAATTATCTGCCCAAATGGATCAACTGAAACGGAGATAATACATTAGACCTATCTATAAAGGTTATTAGGCCTGCAGACAGACAGGTAGGTAGAAATGGCCTACAGTACATCACAACGACACGAATCTGCCAAGAATGGATATGTAGGCTACTAGCCACTGTAGCCAGTCTTAAAATAAATAAAGCATCAAAGAAAATAAGATGTTTATTTTCAAGGCTCAAAGGTAAATTCGCCTCTTTATCGTGGGACCGCTGTCATACTTCGACACTAGGCCTAGCTACTACTGATAAAAAAAAAAATACACTGCCTTTTATCGAAGGTCTCCATTCAAAAGCCGACTTCACCTCAGAGTCAGTCCTACAGTAATTTACTATCAGTTGTAGCTTACTGTCGGTATTTATTGACACAGTCAAAGCAACACACCTTTAGTAGTAGTATGGTCTCATGTTTAAGTGTATAGGCCCAGGCTACTTCCTCCCTCGGTGGTTCCCTGATCTCTCAACATGTCTGTTATTGTTGGAGCAGAAATGTAGGCCTATCCACAGATCTGATTGGTCCACACATACAGTGGCTGCTAAAAGTTAGCTCTTCATGAGGAACCTCTCTCTCTCTCTTTACACATACATAGTACTAATAAATAATACTTATTTAGTAAGCATTTAATCAGAAACCTTTCATCAAAAACATTTTCCTCACCTCTCTTTCTCTCTCACAGACACACACTCTATGTTCATTTTCATATTGCTTGATTAGGATGGATCTCCCTGAAGACGGTGTGGATGCTGTCGGTGGAAATCAGACAGGCAGAGCAGCACGTGCCGTGTCCAGCCATGTGTCCATGAAGAATGAGGAGCCCGTCACTGATGGGCATCAGGGGGTCAGCACAGGAAGAGTGCTGTCTTATCCAAGGTGAGTCTTTGCTAGTTTGTGTCCTAAACAGTTATCATCAAGGGGTGTTGAGGTGCATGATCACAAATTTGTGCGTGCATGCGTGCGTGCGTGCGTGCGTGCGTGCGTGCGTGCCACCTACAGCCAAGAAAGAGAGTGTTTTTCCCTATATAGTGGTGCATCTTAAAAAATGTGAATGTTGTGGAAAAGTTTATTTTAAAAAAGTGAAGCTTTCATTTTAGATTCATTACATACAACGTTAGCTATTTCATGCCATTTTTGTTTTAATTTTGTTGATAACGAAATTAGAATGAACATGACATTATACACAATTGTTATAAATAAAACTAAAACTTACACCTGGATTTGCGAAAATAGAGCAAGCAACTGACATTTTGCTTTAATTTTAATTTAGTCTTTTTTTTCATTTGCATTACCATTATTGAGATAAACAATGTTGATAGATAATTTGTGTCTAAATCTCTGTTGACAAAATTAACATTGTGGTAAGTGGTCCTTAGTATACAAGCATGTGTGCACACTCACTTCTTAACAGCACAAATCATATTCTTCTACCAACTCTTATCTGCACCTCCACTGTGGTATGTTTTCCTGTGACTGTATGTGTGCAGCAATTGGCCTGTCTTCAGTGTCAGTTGCTGTGAATGAAGAATTCCTGTTCCTGTGGATTTAGGAACCTACTGACCCAGGATCAGTCCAGGTGTGGAGTGTGTGAGCAGCTACTGAGGGACCCAGTCATCACCAGCTGTGGACACAGGTTCTGCAGGCAGTGCATCAACAGCTATTGGAGCCAGTCTGGTCCATCAGGAGACTACAGCTGCCCCCAGTGCAGAAAGAGACCCAGAACACAACCCATTATAAACCCTGACATGACTCAACCACTATACCCACCTACAGCCATGGCACAACCTCACCAATACCCACCTACAGCCATGGCCCAACCTTTGTCATGCCAACACAATGAAATGGCACTTCATCTGAACCCTTCTGCACACATGGCACAAGTTCCTCCATCCCCACACACAGACACGGGGCTGCGTTTGTACTCAAACTCAGCCATGGGGCAGCATCCACACATCCAGCACCCTCTTTATCCACACATCCACACGGCACAGATCTCTCCACAGCCTCCCTTAGATGAGCACACAGTCATGACAGGCAGCACCCATCTGCTAACTGAGCATGCTCCAGTCAAAAGGGCCAAACTAACAGGTACTAGAAGATACATGTATGTGTCCAAGAGCAGGGCTTGTGCATAGATAAAAAAGACTATTTATTTAAAATAGATAAAAATGTTACGCACTCTATTAACTGTTAAGGTTTTATCTGATACAAGTACTTTCGAAAGAAAACTGTGTTCTAGAAATACTGACCAATTAGTTATGAATTATGTTTATCCTTTGGTTTGTTTGTTTGTGTACTGCCAAACAGATGACCATGTCCTGACCAGAGTACTGATGACCCATAAAGCCAGCATGAAGAGGAGGTTTGAGAGCATATGTGAAGGCACCATAAGGTCAGGGACTCAAACACTCCTGAACAAGATCTACACAGAGCTCTACATCACAGAGGGAGAGAGTGAAGGGGTGAATAATGAGCATGAGGTTTGGCAGGTAGAGTCAGCATCCAGGCCACAAACTACTGATGACACAGCAATCAACTGTAATGATTTATTCAAGCCCTTACTTGGACAGGAGAGACAAATCAGAACAGTCATGACCAAGGGCATTGCTGGCATTGGAAAAACCGTCTCAGTGCAGAAGTTCATCCTTGACTGGGCAGAGGAGAAAGCTAATCAGGATGTAGATTTCATGTTTGTGCTTTCATTCCGTGAGCTGAATTTGGTCAAACATGATCAGTACAGTCTTCACAGGCTCCTGCTTGACTTCCACCCTGAGCTTAGAGAGCTACAGAATGGTGAATACAAAGACTGCCACATTGTGTTCATCTTTGATGGTCTGGATGAGAGTCGACTTCCACTGAATTTCCAAGGGAACCACACGTTGTGTGATGTGACACAAACATCATCAGTGGATGTGCTGATGACGAGCCTCATTCAGGGACCTCTTCTTCCCTCTGCTCTCATCTGGATAACCTCTCGACCAGCAGCAGCCAGTCAGATCCCTTCTCAGTGCATCAGTCAGGTGACGGAAGTACGAGGGTTCAATGACCCACAGAAGGAAGAGTATTTCAGGAAGAGGATTAGTGACCAGATTCAGGCCAACAAAATAATCTCACACATTTTGGCAACCAAGAGTCTCCACATCATGTGCCATATGCCAGTCTTCTGTTGGATCTCAGCCACTGTCCTTCAGCAGATACTGGAACAAGATGATGGGAAAGAAGCCCCCAAAACACTGACTGAGATGTTCATACACTTCCTGCTCATCCAGACCACCAGCAAGAAGCAGAAGTTTCAAGAAGAAAGTGAGACAGATGGACAGAGGCTCCTGGAATCACACAAGGGTGTCATATTGAAATTGGCAGAGCTGGCTTTCAAGCATCTGGAGAATGGCAATCTTATGTTCTATGAGGAAGACCTGAGAGAGTGTGGCATTGATGTCAGTGAAGCTTCAGTGTACTCTGGCATGTGCACTGAGATCTTCAGGGAGGAATGTGTGTTTCACCACAAGAAGGTTTACTGCTTTGTGCATCTGAGCATCCAGGAGTTTCTGGCTGCACTGCATGTGTTTGCCTCCTATCTGAAAGAAAACACGTTGGATGCAGTTCTCAATAGAATTTCCTTGAAGAGACTTCCTAGTCGAGACCATAATGATGAGGAGGAGGAGGAGAGTAAAGGGAAGAAAGGAAAAGAGGAGGAGGAGAGTAAAGGGAAGAAAGGACAAGAGGAGGATGGAGAGGAGGGGGGAGAAGAGAAGGAGGAGGAGGAGGAAGAAGAAGAGTATGATGATGACAGTTATGATGATTATGACAGTTATGATTATGACGATGATTGTTATCATGATAATACTTTGTATAATCTGTTGAAAGGGGAAGTGGATAAGGCTTTAGATAGCAAGAATGGACACCTGGACCTTTATATCCGCTTCCTTGTAGGCATATCAGTAGAGCAGAATCAGGCCCTTTTACAAGGCTTATTTCCAAGCATCCACAACAGTTCAGGCAACATCAAGAGCACATGTGAATATATCAAGAAACTCAACAGGCAGGATTCTTCTCCTGAAAGATACATCAA
Source organism: Sardina pilchardus (assembly GCF_963854185.1). Classification (NCBI taxonomy): domain Eukaryota; kingdom Metazoa; phylum Chordata; class Actinopteri; order Clupeiformes; family Clupeidae; genus Sardina; species Sardina pilchardus. The sequence continues at coordinate 28,373,289 of NC_084994.1, read as the reverse complement.
TCTTTTACACTGCTTATTTGAAATGAACGATCATTCTTTACATCAAGAAATGCAAGTGTATTTGACATCTCCAGATAGCCTATCAGGTGAATTGTCACCTGCCCACTGGTCAGCACTGGCCCACATGCTTCTGATGTCTGACGAGGTGCTGGACGAGTTTGACTTGAGCAAATACAGAATACCAGAGGAGGGACAACACAGACTGATGCCAGCTGTGAGATGCTGCAGGAAGGCTCTGTGAGTATAATAAACACATCACAATTCTGAAGTTATGTATAACAAACAGGTACTGTACTGTACATCAACATTTGTTGTTTTGCATTTATTTCATAAGTGTGACTTTCATGTATTCGAGATTCATAACACAAAGTGAAAGTCAAGTCTTTTTTGTTTTAACTTTGATAATCTCAATCTTGATGATTACAGTTTACAGCTCATGAAAACATATGAGAATGAAGATTTAATAATATACTGTAGAAACCTAGGAAGAGCTCTACTCATCTATTTAAGTCAAAGTTTTAGTAAAGTTTCCTGACCCTTCAATCCCTCAATCTGGACAGCGCAATGTACTTTTCCAAAATATTCTAATTTTGCGGGATGCACATGCACATATTTCCTCACAATAAACACGTCAAGTATTTTCAAGTATTTATTTTTAGATACCTCAATTCGTATGTTTATTCTCCAGTTTTAATAGTAAGTGTTTTAGGCCAGGGTATCATCAGATAGATGTAGATTAGAGTATTATTTAATTGTCGGATATACAAGCTTTTCCTCAGTGTTACGTTTCCATCATGATAATACTCCATCTCGGCACCAGGAGGTATCTGGTCACGAAATGGTCAGCAGCAGCACTGAGGCCAGGGTAGCATCAGATAGATGTAGATTAGAGTATTATTTAATTGACGGATACACAAGCTTTCCTCTGTAATTACATTTCCATCCTGATAATACTCCATCTCGGCACCAGGAGGTATCTGGTCACGAAATGGTCAGCAGCAGCACTGAGGCCAGGGTAGCATCAGATAGATGTAGATTAGAGTATTATTTAATTGACGGATACACAAGCTTTCCTCTGTAATTACATTTCCATCATGATAATACTCCATCTCGGCACCAGGAGGTATCTGGTCACGAAATGGTCAGCAGCAGCACTGAAGCCAGGGTAGCATCAGATAGATGTAGATTAGAGTATTATTTAATTGACGGATACACAAGCTTTCCTCTGTAATTACATTTCCATCATGATAATACTCCATCTCGGCACCAGGAGGTATCTGGTCAAACTCTTAATTCAATGCACAGGATGTACATGCACCTCTGTTATAGTAACACTGATCAGCCTTTATAGTGTCTGTAGTTAGACTCTTATAACATAATACAATAGTAGCACTAGTAAAAATACTAACAATCATACAGTAATAACTGTAATTGTACTTGGGTTTCATTCTCTACTGTAATCCCTCTTTGTATGTTTGGGGGTCTTATCCCTCTTGCAGACTTGCTGGCTGTAAGCTAACGGAGAAGTCCTGGGATATCGTGGCCTCCGCTCTGCAGTCTGCAAACACCCCCTTAAGAGAGCTGGACCTGAGTCAGAATGACCTGCAGGAGTCAGGAGAAAAGCTGCTCTCTGTTCTACGGAGTCCAGACTGCAAACTGGAGACACTGAGGTTAGTAATATTGTAGACTAATGACATACACATACTGCCAAACACAGGCTATGTTTACCAGATTGATATAATTTTTCTAATTTCATTATTTGTAAAGGATAGTATATAGAGCACAGAATCCACACAGTGGAACATTTAGGTTGATATGGCATAATTTTCTCTTTAAAGGTATACTATGCAACGTTTTTCAGTTAATCAATTCGTTCCATACTGTTATATATGATTAAATGGGTCATTACCGGTCGAACGGTGTTTTTTTTGGCCGCTCTAGTGGTCTGTAGCGGTAAAACCACACTTGCAACTTCAGGAGACACCGGGCACGCACCCATGCTCTGATCCAGGAAGTGTCATGTAAAGTCTCATGAAAAGGCACGGCAGACTGACCGATTGAGGAGTTTTGTCAAATATACACGCTAAAGCTGTAGGGGAAGCTCTGCAGAGAAATATGCAAGCATAAAACGAGCGAAAATGAAAAGTGAAAGCGAAACCGGCGAGGAAATCGCCAATCCTGCATAGTATACCTTTAATAATACTCATGGTTAGCAGTCGGGTTAGAAAATAGCATCAGGCGAGTTCAGGTTGTCTGTGAATGAACCTGTGCATCAGTGTTGGCTTTACACAATGTATTGTCATTATTAAAATATGCTATCCTAATATTCAAAACATTTTTAGTGGTTTTCATACAGTAGTAGTTTTGGTTCTCAAATGCCACCCCAATAAAAAGTCTGGACCCAGCTGCTCCCCCTATAAAATAATCTTGGCAAAGAATCTTAAAAAGACCTACTGTCTAGTTTTTAAAAACTGTATGTTGTGAATAATAATACATACATGTTTGGTCTTGAATTAATACTTGTAATGTGGGCAGCAGTCTGATCATAATTTAATTACAATTGAGCTGGACTTGAGTCAGAATGACCTGCAGAGGTCAGGAGAAAAACTGCTCTCTGCTCTACACTAGTCCAAACTGCAAACTTGAGATTCTGAGGTCAGTGATATTCTGAAAGCACAGAGGTCTTACTGTATCTATTCTGTTACATGATGTATGTTCTTACAGACTTGTTGGCTGTAAGCTAAAAGGACCATTTCTGGCCATGACACTTCAGTGGGCAAACTCCCACCTAAGAGAGCTGGACATCAGTGACAGTGAGCTGCAGCACTGTAGAGGAGAACTGCTCCATCAACCACTGAATCAAGACTGTAAATTGAGGTCTGTATTTTGCACAGTGCACACAGACTGGTGCATTCTGTTGGATCTAAAAACTGTTTATCTTTTATTCATTGGCATTTTATATTTGGGAATGTAAGAAGTACAGAGGACATGTTGCTTATACTGTTTTCCTTTCTCACTGTAGACTCATCAGCTGTAGACTCAAAGGCAGCTCGTCTAATGTTGTGGTCTCAGTTCTGCAGTCATATTATTCTCAACTGACTGAGTTGGACATGAGTGGCTGTGATCTGCACACATCAGACGAGAAGCAGCTCTCTGGTCTTAGAAACCCAAACTGTCGACTGGAGAAACTGAGGTCAGTAATAATCTGAAAGACAGTTCTCAGAGGCCTTATCTACAGTACACATTCAAGTTTAACTTTATTTGTCATTCTAGCCATATTTGTAAAACATCTACAGTGTACATTTGTTAGCAGTTAGAAAATAAAGTTTTTAAAAAAGCTGTTTTAAAAGTGACAATTCAAAAAAGATAAGTGTAAAGCTAATAAATTACAATCAAGTTCTTAAGTTCAGATGCTTAAGACTATACAGAATAATGAGCATAATGAATGAATACACCGAATCGGTTTAAATCCGTACCCACGTATACAACTTGTGTGTCAGTTACAAAGAGTTTAACAATTTTATGGCCTGTGGAATGAAGCTTTGGCAGCTTCTGACTGTTGTTGTTTTTCTAAAGCAATATCTCCTGCCAGATGGCAAGAGAACAAACAGTCCATGTGACGGGTGAGAGGAGTCTCTTATAATGCAGAGAGCTTTCTTCCTGCACCTGCACCAACTCCACACTTTGGACATACAGTAGATTATACTGTCACTGTTCTGGGATGCTAGACTCAAGGCATGAGTTTGAGAAGCACTGGGCTTTTAATGTCCATGCTGATGTGAGAGAACTGGTCCCAGACCTGTCTAGTATAATACTCCCTGTATAAAACCCTGTCAACCGTAGAGTGTATTAACTAGACACTGAAAACATCACTCGTCATGCCTCTCTGATTTTACTATTTGTGATTCTCTGTTACATGGTTTGTGTTCATACAGACTTGTTGGCTGTAAACTGAGAGGAAGATTTCTGGCTTTGACTCTTCAGTGGGCAAACTCCCACCTAAGAGAGCTGGACATCAGTGACAGTGAGCTTCAGGACTGTGGAGGAGAACTGCTCCATCAACCACTGAATCAAGTCTGTAAAGTGAGGTCTGTATTTTGCACAGTGCACATCTTGTTTTCTGTCCTTTCATGTTTGGAATGTAAGGAGTATAGAGGACCTGTTGCTTATAGTGTTTTCCTCTCTCACCACAGACTCATCAGCCGTAGACTCAAAGACAGCTCCCGTGAGGTTGTGGTCTCAGTTCTTTCATATATTTCTCAACTGAGTGAGTTGGACATGAGTGGTTGTGATCTGAAAACATCAACAGAGAAGCTGCTCTCTGGTCTTAGAAACCCAAACTGCCACCTGGAGAAACTGAGGTCAGTAAAACTCTGAAAGACTTCACAGAGGTCTTATCTACACATTCAAACTTTCAAATAATTTTGACATTCAGACTTAGAAGCATAGAAGCATTTTGAGAAACATTTGCTCTGATTGTTTAGCTTGGATGCCAGACCGAAGTTTAGCCCCGCCTACATCCTTTTTCTGCAGGGAACTTCGGTCTGGCACTGCTCCGTTCAGCTGCTACTATTCGAGATACAGATCTGTTCGGACCAATCACATTGTCAGGGCGGGCTTTACGTGATGACTGACAGATGAACAGCAGTGACGTTCACGGCTGCATGCGTCCTCGCTCGACGAGTTGGGTGTGAGACCGTGTTGGCTTAGGTTGATTTTGATTGCAACAGAAACGCTATGGCTATGAATGCATAATTTATTCATGCAGTTTGGCCTTTCGTTTATCTTAGCTATTGAAACGGAGGTTTTATCACGGATTCACACAACCATTCCTGGACACTTAGAACTTCAGTTTCACTTTCACCAAGTTAAAACAGCATGTTTGGGTGATGTTGTTCCCGTTTGCTCGTTGGGTTAACGACACACTTCCCCAGCTGTTCATTGCATACCGTTTGACGGAATTATTTTTAAAAACGAGGGAGGATGTTTTCCATATAGACTACCCTGCTACATATCTCGTTGTCTTAGATTTCACAGATACTGACAGCCAATAATTTGTTCTGTTTGGTTTGGGCTATCCAATGAGTGCAGAGCTATCCCCCCCGCCCTGTATCAGTTGAATCACGCCCCATAATCGCAGCTGAATGGAGCAGTTTCAGACTCATATTCTGACAAGAATTGAGTATGACGTCGTCAGGCTACTGATTGTTGTGCCTGGTTTGAGAGCAAGTTGACCCCAGATCAGTTCAGTGCTCCCTGCTGGTGTGTCCTAGCCTGGCATAGCCCTCCGTAAGCCTCCGCTCAATTTTCATTTCCCTTCACCATTACCTCTGGGTCTAATCCCATTGAACTCGATTTCCCAGGATGCATTCCATCCGGACCAATCAGCGAACGGGTGGGATCGGGGGAGGGGGGTGTTAACGATGACGTCGAGTATATGCGCGTTGTAGTCGCTATAGCTGTCACGACCAAACGTAGCGATTGGGTAAAATCAGGCCCAATCGATTCAAACTTCAACAGAGTTCATGCCTCCTGCCTGAAATCGATTCTGAATGGAGTAGGTCCAGACCCTCTGTACAATATTAGTACGAGGGTTTGGTATGACCAGGCTAGGTGTGTCCATGCACATATAGAGCTCTACATCCACACAGGGAGCTGGACACTGAGGTTGGGATGATTAAGTGGGAGTCCATTTTCAGGGAAGCTGTACAAGACCTAAGCTGTATTATCTAATTTTGCACACTGTTTTTCTCAAAGTGATATTACTGCTTTAATATTCATCATAAAACTAGGCAGTGACCCAGCACATTGCAACAAGACTCATTTAGAGATGAAGCGGTCAGGCTACAATGTCTGTAATTGCTGCAGGAAGAGGATTCTGTGATGAAAGCTAATTTCAATCACAACCCCATTCTTACAAGTAGAAACTATTATTTTACTCAATGTCCTCTATTCCTTTCCCTGTTTATTTGTATTATAATGTGTCAATGTCTGTTAAATAATGTTAATAAGATTTTAGCTAAAAACCTTTGATAATGGTAAGAATATGAATGTATGCATGCCACCATTCTGTTTTCTGACATCTGTCTCTTGCCCTCTCACTCTATGCAGACTTGCTGGTTGTAAGCTAACAGAGGAATCCTGTAAGGCTGTAGCCTCTGCTTTGCAGTCCTCCATCTCCCTAAAGGAACTGGACCTGAGTTACAATGACCTGAAGGAGTCTGGAGTTCAGCTTCTCTATACAGGACTCAATAGCCGTCACTCTAAACTGACAACATTAAGGTGTGTATGTGCACACATATTGTGGCACTGTTGGCCGCCTATCTGTAATTTTTTTAGAATAAATCATCAGCTGCAGTATGTGTTAAAACAGACAGAGTCAGTGCCAGCTTTTGAAAACAAGCTGTGACATGATGGCATCTGTCCTGAAAGGGACTTCCCAGCTCTGACCTGCTAGCCTGACGAGCCAGACCCACATCAAGATGTAGGGTCTGGACACTCACCGTAGACAGGGCTCAATCGGAGGGGTGGGATAAACAGTTGTCTTTCAAATTCCCTCCCCGTGATAGGATAACGCTAAACGAATCATCTTCTTGTTTTCAAGTAGCAGGATGCGTAACCTTCCCTCTCCATGCAATAGGATAACGCTAAACGAATCATCTTCTTGTTTTCAAATAACAGGATGCGTTACCGTCGCAACTTCTGGTCGCATGTCAGTCACCATTATGTTAAGCCCACCCACCGACTCTATACACGCTGTGATTGGCCCGCTGGTGCTTCGGGTTCTCAGCTCCCTGGCTCTATGGATCGTGCCTAGACTGCCCCGCCAGCCAAATTACATTTGCTGCCGCTAGGGGCGTCTAGATTTCTAGGCTACTGACCTGCAGGATGCAGTTTAAGATCAAGTGCATTGTCATGTTGATATTAACAGAATAACAGTAGATCCAGAGGTGATTACCAGAGTATTTAAAACGACATGCTTTAACAAGGCAACAGGGCCAGATGGCATGTCTTATTAAAACATTTGCAGAGGAACTCCCACCGGCCTGGCATCCACTCTTTCAGCTCTCTATAGATTCCCAGTGTGATGTGGCAGCTCATAGGCGCGTCCTAATGGCGGCCGCTATGAGCTTTCATCTGCATTTTACCGTTTGAACTCACTCATGCTGATAACTTCACTCCTGTCCTCCATTACTACATGTACTCATTGTTCATTCCCCATGCTGTGTGTATTGTTAGTGTGTGTAGAAACAGAAGGGTGCACACATACTGAAAACTGTGCCAGACATTTCACTCACCTTTCATTCATTCACTCCATATAAAATGATGTTTATTGAAAATATCCATATATGGCAGTAACATCAGACAGGTTACGTCTTACGCAAATATTTAGACAAAAATGCACCAGCGTCTCCATTTCCTGCGGAGACTGAGAGTCTTTGGGGTTTGTGAGAGCATCATGTTAATTTTGTATAGAGCCACCATAGAGTCCATCTTGCACTATGGCATCACCAGCTGGTTTGGACATCTGACAGTTAAGGTCAAGGCCCAACCAGGTAATGTGGTCAGAACAGCTGGACAAATGATGGAGTCCCTGCTCCCCTCACTCTCCAAGACATATCTGAGCAGTCCACTCTACAGCAGGCTGACAGAATTCTATCTGACCCCTCCCATGTGCTGTACCAAGAATATGAGCTCATGAACACAGGAAGGAGGTACAGGGTCCCTTTCTGTTTAGCACAATCACTACAAACATTCCTCTGTCCCCCTGTCAGTCAACATGATGAATGGGCAACGTGGGCAGAACAGTAGGAAGGCCCAAAACCAATACTAAGTGCTGAGTAGGGGGCTGTGTATGGGGGCTGAACTGAGTGGAGATGTGCTGAGGCTGTGGTGTATGGATGTGCTGTGTGTGACTGGAGAGTACAGAGAGAGAGAGAGAGTGAGTGTCTACTTTGGGACTGTGCTTAATGGGACTGGGTGGGAGAGAGTGCTATTTATGGGCTATTTATTGGCCTTTTAACATGATGTGAGTGTCATTTATAGCATGACAGATCGCTGTGAATGTGTGCCCTTTTTGTATTTTATATATTTATTTACTCTATGTATAGCATATGTGATATGTCCTGTGATGTGTTGTGTATTGTGGCTGTGGCAGCTTACCCCTTATCCAGAACACATTTCTCCCTTGGGAGACCTAATAAAGGAACCTTGACCTTGATGCAAGCATTTCAGAATAGTGGAAAAGAGAATGCACCAGTGAATTAGATACATTTAGTCTTATCTGATCAATCAAGAAGAGAACAATTATTTGCCGTACGTTAAGTTAACCCCTAGGAACATGAATCACCCCTGCTGCCCACATGACACTACAAGACAACAACAACAAGTTGTTTACATGGCTGCAGAGTGTGTAATGTAGTGTTTCTCCAGTCCATGTCCCTGCTGTGTACATAATGTGAGTGCTACACACATCTGTGCCTGTGTCCATCCTCATGAGATACAGTGACCTCATGGTGCTGAAGGATGGCCTGAAAATGTCCAGTGTTCAAAGACTGACCTTCCACTCTCCTTTGAAACAGGCTCAATCTGTGCCACCTCTCTAAAGCAAGCTGTGAAATGATGGCATCTGTGCTGCAAAGTGCACCTTCCCATCTGAGAGAGCTGGACATGAGTGTCAATGACCTGCAGGATGAAGGAGTGGAGCTGCTCTGTGCAGGACTAAGAGATCCACAATGCAAGCTGGAGACACTGAGGTCAGTAATTAGGAATGTTATATAATATAGTACTGTATGTTAACCACCAGGAAGAAAAAACAATGTGCCTGTGTGTGATGTCAAATTGTACATCTGTGAATATTGATATTGATCTGCACTTGTCATGTTAAATGGTGACATTTAGGGATTGTCAGTCAAACTGACTGATTAAGCAAATGACCTGTATACCTTTTACTGCATTTCCTTCATTTATGATTAAGAAAGAGCATCTCTTGTTTCAGACTGTCTGGTTGTCTCATCACACATGAGGGCTGTTCTCTCTTGTCCTCTGCCCTCAAATCAAACCCCTCCTATCTGAATCAGCTGGATCTGACCTACAATCACCCAGGAGACTCAGGTGTCAGAGAGCTCACAGACAGACTGAATGATCCCAGCAGTAAACTAGAGACATTGAGGTGAGATGTGTTACATCTTAGATGACTTTCTAGTGGAGCTGTTCATCCATTTGTTTCCTGTGTTGGAGAGCTTTCTCTGTGGAGACTGGATATTCTGTCACGTTTCCAGATGATTCCCTTCCACATATTAAACTGGGCATGATGTGGCCCTTTAAGCACTGCAAGTAAAAAGGCAATCCCCCAGACTTACACACACATGAGGCTTGTGAACAGTTTGCACTTTATTTAAAGCAAGTTTTAGAATTCATAACACAAGATGGGCAACCATGTCTGCCCAGGCTACAGAAGATGATTAGGCACAGCTTGCACAGTGACCCACTGATGGGTGAAGGAGAACCAAGCTTTGAACAATAAGTAGGTAAATAAAGAGATACATATATCATTTAAATACATTAATAATGTCCACAACACAGGGGGCTGTAAAGACCACTTGCATGGTGTAAGGAAAAGCACATTCATATTTGCACATGTTCAACTCCCAATGAGGAAGCTCATGATGCACTTGCAGAGGGAGGGGATAAGGCCCAGCATGAGAAGTTTGTCTGTTAGTTTGAAGGGACTGATGCTGTTTCACTAGTTCACCCATTGAATTGCTTAGACTGAGTGCAGAGAATAGAGATCGCTAAGACATGTGACCAAAGTCATCAAAACACAAAGAATTATGGGTAGGTTTGGCTCACCTGATGCCAGCCCATGTAAACTAGTGTTCTGGGTCTATGATCTGGCATGATAATAATGATAACTTAGCGTGAAAAAATTGTGTGAAAAACAGAACATAATATCGCGCTTCCTTAGTGCTGCTATCCAAGCCATTCCTCGCCTTTTTGTCACCTCTGAAACATGACGTATACTATTATTTTTCCACGCTGGAAAACTATGAAAGATAAGCTTCATGTTACTCTATTGAATTTTATAACACAGCAGGTAAACGGCATTTCGACAACTGCACTTCGTTGTTCCCGCACGTCAGTAAAACAACTTAATTTTGGGCCACCTATTCCCAAAATGCGTTGCGTTTTACGTCACGTTCTCAATCTCTATAGTGAGTTTGACTTAGCTGGCCATGGTCCTAGGATGCCAATAGCAGGATCATATGCAAGTGATTTCTGCTAACACCCCCTATGGATGCGATATAATTCAGAGTTTAGAGTTAATAGTGAAATGGAGCAGAGGGGGATGGGAGGCTTTACAACTCCAGCATGACGTAAAGGGCAGTAAGGAGGGTGTTTATCCCCTACTAACGGAAATGGGGTGAGTGATGGCTGTAAATCAACCCTATGGTCTCTTCCCGAACTTTGATTAGAAGCATCATTTCACTAGCTCGCCTATTGGATTGGTTAGACTGAGTGCAGAGAATAGCGAGTTTAGCTTGGTAGCTGGCCATGGTCCTGGGATGCCAATAGTGGAGATCACATGTGTGATGACCAAGCATACGATTTCCATTGCTAGGGATCCGTTAGTGCTCATGACTAGAAGTGAAGGCTGAATAGTGTCTATCTGCCCAACTTAGCCTGAGACCGGTGGGAGAAGCATCTGTGATGGAGAGTGAGCTGGATGGGGAGGACTGTGTAATGATATGAGATGTAGTGACTAAGTGTAGGCAAGAGTTAGCATCTTCTCTGTTGACCAGATTGGTGGAAGTATAATAGGAGACTGAGAATGTACTGTAGAATCGCCATGGCTGCAGCGAGGTAAGGGGATGCATTGCCACCGTTAGAATAGAAGTGGAAAGACTGTAAGAAAATGTGTTATGGTAAGTATGTTCTAGACACTGGAATAAATTGACAGAAAGGTGATTTAGAAGAGTGGAGGAGAGGCTCAAGTAAGCGTAATTCAGTCAGTGTTACTGATTGGTCAATATGCTCTGTTTGATATGAACCTTTAGGCTACTATGATCCATGGCTTGTAGATAAGGACACGTGGATGCAGATCTACGCCAGATTAACCTCACTATGCCACATTTCCTCACTACATCTCAACGGCCAAATGGCAAATATGAGTGCGAGGCTGAAAGTGAGCCTGGAACAGAATCTGTTGCTATGATAAATGTGGGCCTCCTGCATGACTTAAGGTGGAAACTCTGCATTCCAGATCATGAGCAGGTTGTGAGTTATCAGAGCAGCGCAGGGGTCTGGCATATCCTGCGTCTGCATTCTGTGCATGCGGTGCTGGCTAAGTGTGTGACTATTACATCCACGCGGCAGGTGGAGTTGTAGCGCGCCTCCAGATTTGTGCAAGTGGGGGGGACGTTTGAGCAATGGCCCAGATTGTGTTGTGCTTGCTGCTGGGCTCAGTGAAATATAGCTATGATTTACGGAGCACCGTGATCAAGTTGGACGTGGTTGAACTACACAGTGATACACGCAAGCACACGGGAGTGACAACTGTGTTGCGCTTGCTTGGTGCAGCGGCGGCCATTCATGTGTTGCACGAGCCATGAGAACGATGGGTGTCGGGGCTCAGCGGAGCTTTTGCAACATTTCTCAGAGCTCAGCAGAGCTGTTGCTGCATAAGTCTCAGTAGAGCTGTTGCTGCATGGGTCTCAGTAGAGCTGTTGCTGCATGGGTCTCAGCAGAGCTGTTGCTGCATGGGTCTCAGTAGAGCTGTTGCTGCATGGGTCTCAGTAGAGCTGTTGCTGCATGGGTCTCAGTAGAGCTGTTGCTACATGGGTCCAAGGGCTCATTTCATCCTATCTGTGGCAGCCTTTAAGCAACAATTGGAACTGGGCTGGAAGAAAACTAGAAAGTTAGAAAGTCATTTGCGTGAATAATATCCAATATTCAGCATGATACAACATACAACACAGTATACATGATAGGCAGATAAGGCATGAATAGGCATGAAATGATGAGTAGGTAGATGGCATGAAATGATAGGCATGAAATGATGGGCATGAAATACGTGAGTAGGCAGATGAAATGGAATGGTGTTCCATGGCACTGCTGGGTGCCCAAGCTGATGGTGCGGGGAAGTCCAGCGAGGCTCTGGGCATGGAATGGGTAGAGGGTAGAGGGGCAAAGGGAGGGAGCAGTTGCCCCCAAACAACTGGAAGGGGGCAGCCTGGGAGGGAAGTCCTGGCTGGGGGGGTTGGAGGGGGGAAGGGAAGAGGGGGGACGTAAACGGCAGTAAGGAGGCTTTCATTCCCTACCAACGGAAGTGGGGTGGGGTGGGAGTGATGGCTGTCAATCAACCCTATGGGCTCCTCCCAAACTTGTTTGGAAACATCATTAAATGCTGAGATGGAGCTGGGGAACAGCATTCTAACATGAAGTGGAGGTCCTTGCTGTATAGAATGTATTGATAAGAAAATAGAAGTCTAGATATGTGTGTGTGTGTGTGTGTGTGTGTGTGTATGAGAGAGAGAGAGAGAGAGAGAGAGAGAGAGAGCATGTGTTGAGAAGTAAATGGAAGTTTACTCTTGATATTGAATATGATATTCTTGATATTGAATTCATAATAAACACATCCCATACTAAACTCAGTGATGTGTCAAAACTGTATTTTCTTCTCTCATCCTTCTTAAGGTATGACCATGGAGGAGAGTGCAGGATTAAACCAGGACTCAGAAAATGTGAGTGATTTCACTTTTCCTGAAAAAAGCTGTTCACATGATTTACATGGACGTATTCATGTGTGTGTGTGTGTGTGTGTGTGTGTGTGTGTGTGTGTGTGTGTGTGTGTGTTCTGTCTATTGCCTCTATCTCTGTGTTGGGAGTGTTGTTTCTGTGTGTGTGTGTGTGTGTGTGTTCTGTCTATTGCCTGTGTGTGTGTGTGTGTGTGTGTGTGTGTGTGTGTGTGTGTGTGTGTGTGTGTGTGTGTGTGTGTGTGTGTGTGTGTGTGTGTGTGTGTGTGTGTGTTGGGAGTGGTGTGTCTGTGTGTGTGTGTGTGTGTGTGTGTGTGTGTGTGTGTGTGTGTTGGGAGTGTGTTTTGGGAGTGTTGTGAGAGTGTTTGTGTGTTGGGTGTGTGTCTCTCTCTGTGTGTGTTTGTTTGTTGTTTGTTTGTGTTGGGTGTGTTGTAAAAGTGTGTGTGTGTGTGTGTTTTTTTGGGAGTGTTGTGTGTGTATGTGTGGGTGTGTGTGTGTGCGTGTATGTTTGTGTTGGGAGTGTTGTAAGAGTATGTTTGTGTTGGGAGTGTTGTAAGAGTGTGTCTGTGTGTGTTCGGTGAGTTTATGTTGGAATTGTTGTAAGAGTGTGTGTGTGTGTGTGTGTGTTTGTTGGGAGTGTTGGGAGTGTTGACTGTTTGTGTTGTTGTTTTTTTTTTGTGTGTGTGTGTGTGTGTGTGTGTGTTGTGCACATGTCCTTTCCTACCCCATGTTCTGATGAGGATGTTCTCTCCTCTCTCCTCTCCTCTTGTGTGCAGATGCCTGTGAGCTCACACTGGACCCAAACACAGCAGACAGATGGCTGTCTCTCTCTGAGGGGAACAGAAAGGTGACATGTGGGCAGCGGCAGCCGTATCCTGACCACCCAGAGAGATTTAACTCCTACTGGCAGGTGCTGTGTAGAGAGGGTCTGTCTGGACACCACCCAGAGAGATGTGACAGTCTGGGTCAGAGTCTAGTCAGCACGGGTCAGTCTGGACGCTACTACTGGGAGGCTGAGTGGAGTGGTGATGGTACAGTTTATATAGCAGTGGCCTATAAAAGCATGGAGAGGAAAGGGGGTGGGGCCAGCAGCAGGTTTGGATATAACTCCAAGTCCTGGATGCTGTACTGCTCTGGTACCAGTTACTCTGCCTGGCACAATAAGAAGAAGACTGCCATACCTGCCCTCTCCTCCCGCTCCAGCAGAGTAGGAGTGTACCTGGACTGGCCAGCAGGCACTCTGTCCTTCTACAGTGTCTCCTCTAACACACTCACCCACCTGCACACGTTCCACTCCACATTGACTGAGCCCCTCTATCCTGGGTTTTATGTTGGTTCTAACTCCTCAGTGTCCCTGTGCCAGATCACATGACCTCCTAATCCTGCAGGAGAGGAGAGCCACAACCACTATGTGTACACACTCCTGTGTGTGTGTGTGTGTGTGTGTGTGTGTGTGTGTGTGTTCCTTCTCTTGCCTCCTCTGTGTTGTATCTTCCCTCTCACTGTCCCCCCTGTGTTTGCTGCTCCCTCCCTCTTTTTGTGTGTTGTGTGTTGTGTGTGTCCTGTGTATACACTCGTGTGTGTGTGTGTGTGTGTGTGTGTGTGTGTGTGTGTGTGTGTGTGTGTGTGTGTGTGTGTGTGTGTGTGTGTGTGTGTGAGTGTGTGTGTTCCTTCCCTTCCTTCTGTGTTATCAATTTCTATTGAAATATCCAAACTAGACCGAATGCATCAGATATCAGATGCTGTGTTGAATTTCTTACAATTTGAACTTGACCTTCGTACATTGTATGTGTTCTTATGATTAAAGGATGAACATACAGTGAGAGTGCACATATTTTCTCAGGGCTGGGAGTGTTAATCTCCCGTTATTTTACATCTATATTCTGATATGCTTGAGAGTGAGAGGAAGGGAAGGGGAGTCCTTTTATTTGAACATTAAATGAAATATGTAATTGGTGGATGTGTTTTGTTTGATGTGTATATATAACAAAGGGGAAATTCACAGGAAAATGAAATACAAATAAATAAAGAAAGAAATGAAATGAAAATGGTGTGTGTGTGTGTGTGTGTGTGTGTGTGTGTGTGTGTGTGTGTGTGTGTGTGTGTGTGTGTGTGTGTGTGTGTGTGTGTGTGTGTGTGTGTGTGTGTGTGTGTGTGTGTGTGTGTGTGTGTGTGTGTGTGTGTGTGCAGCATCATGTTCAGTGGTATGGCATATGTGCATTCTCAGTTAGCAGAGATCACTCCACTTGACCTTGACCTAAACCTGTGGGCATCCAGGTGGAGGTGGAGGGATTGAATAGTGATCTCCCACATCCACGGAGGAGGTGCCCTTCAGCACCTAACCCCCAAATGTATCCGGGCGCTGCCAAATCTATCCGGGGTGCAAAATACTGTACATTGACATTTGTAGCCTACCAGACGGGGTACAAATTGCTGTGTGCACTGAGGTACGAATAGCATTCACTTCCCATTGTACCAGGGTGCACCGTGACCTGCTGGTTAGCACGCTCTCCACAGTGCATCTGTACGGGGTTGCTGAGGACCTGGGATGGCATGCCAATCTTTCTTAGTCTCCTCAATCCTTTGGTTAGCACTCTTTGTCAGCTGTGAAATGCTCCTGGTCCACTTGAGGTCTTGACACCATGTGTGTGTGGACACCAAGGATCTTGTAGCTGTCCACTCTCTCCACTGCTGAGTCACCAATGCTGTTGCTGCTCCCCCCTCCTCGTGTCTATTACCATTTCCTCACTCTTGCTGATGTTTAGTGTGAGATTGTTGTAGTCTGTACTGGATTCCCACACCTCTCCTTTCACACCAATGACAGGTCAGGTGGGAGGAGGTCTTTTTTGGGTTGGGGCATATTGTGTGTGTGTGTGTGTGTGTGTGTGTGTGTGAGTGTGTGAGTGAGTGAGTGAGTGCGCGTGAGTGTGCGTGTGTTTGTGCTCGTCTCCTCTGGTGTGCAGATACTTGTGAGCTCACACTGGACCCAGACACAGCACACAGAGTGCTCTCTCTCACTCTCACTCTCTCTCACTTTCTCTCACTCTCTCTCTCTTTCTCTCTCTCTTTCTCTCTCTCTCTCTCTCTCTCTCTCTCTCTCTCTCTCTGAGGGGAACCGAAAGGTGACGTGTGATGGTGGAGAAGCCATGTGAACTGAACACCTGCACATTCTGAAAACAGAGCTGCAAATATTCACAGCGTGAGCAAATAGGGGAACGCACTGCAAGCTGCAGAGATGACAACGGACAGGTTTCCATGGGGATCATATTTAAACTATGGAAGAGGAGAGTGGTCCTCTGTACAATATGGTAGGTCCTCTTGTACTTCTGTTGTCTGAGAGCAACCTTTGGAAGTCACGTATTGTGGGAAATCAAAGATGCTATACTAAGAGGTTTTTCACTGACTAGTACTGGCAACATAACACCAACAATGAGAACTATAACTGGAAAAACAAATCAAATCAAATGGAGCAATGAGACTGTTCCTAACATTTAGAGTTTTCAGTTTGGAACGTTGTTCTGCAGACAAATCCAACAGGATTGAGAAATCACACATTACATCATACAGTATGTGATATGACAGGGCTATATGCCTTCAAATGTATCCATTATCCATGTGAAAGCACCTATTTCATGTCTCAGCCAGTGATCCTAAAGCATCATTTCCGATCTGTAGACCCACTGACTGTAAACCGCGTCTGTAACACGTATTGCTTTGTGGTCTCCTTTGGGTCAGACGCTGCTTGAGAAGGTGGTTGTGCCGAGACAGCGCTCTCACCAGAGTCCCGTGGTGAGTGTGGAGCGCTCAGCCTTGGTGGCTCTCCTGCAGCACATGCTGGAGAAGGAGAAGGAGCATGTGGAGGAGATGGAGAGGCTGAAGGAGGAGGGCTATGTGTGTGTGTGTGTGTGTGTGTGTGTGTGTGTGTGTGTGTGTGACCAGCTGAGGATGAGGGCTCAGCTGCAGAGTAGAGTAGGCAGCTGCACCAGTCCATGAGCTCAACACTAATAAGCTTCATCAACAAGTCACATTAAACAGGGCTACATGTATCGTGTGTGTGTGTGTGTGTGTGTGTGTGTGTGTGTGTGTGTGTGTGTGTGTGTGTGTGTGTGTGTGTGTGTGTGTGTGTGTGTGTGTGTGTGTGTGTGTGTGTCCAGAGCTGAGGATGAGGGCTCAGCTGCAGAGTAGAGTAGGCAGCTGCACCAGTCCATGAGCTCAACACTAATACGCTTCATGAACAAGTCACATTAAACAGGGCTATCGTGTGTGTGTGTGTGTGTGTGTGTGTGTGTGTGTGTGTGTGTGTGTGTGTGTGTGTGTGTGTCCAGAGCTGAGGAGGAGGGCTCAGCTGCAGAGTAGAGTAGGCAGCTGCACCAGTCCATGAGCTAAACACTAATAAGCTTCATGATAAAGTGACATTAAACAGGGCTATCGTGTGTGTGTGTGTGTGTGTGTGTGTGTGTGTGTGTGTGTGTCCAGAGCTGAGGATGAGGGCTCCGCTGCAGAGCTTCATGAACAAGTGACATTAAACAGGGCTATCGTGTGTGTGTGTGTGTGTCCAGATCTCTAGTTTAACAGTCCTAATGCCCATGGGCATATATTGTATTGCCTCTCACTGAGTGGTATCTAATGACTTTAGCAACCTTTATATCAGCTGTGTCTATTCCATGAGAGTGATGCCAACATAATAACATTCATGAATCCAATCAGCTGGAGAACACAGATGTGGATGAGGCTGGTGTGTGCTGTGTCCTTCATGTTTCTCTGGTCTCTGTGTCCATCTGAGCTTTCAGCAGGTAAGTGCACACCTGCCACCACTGCCCTCAGCACCTGCCCAAGAGAGCAGAGCGGCTGGTCAACACACTCCCGCTGGCCTCTCAGCTCAAGGCAAGAGCGGAGCTACGGAGGGGCAAGTGGAATCTGATGAAGACGCATCCACAGCCCGACTCAGGCGCCGCGTGAAGAAAGCTGTGGCGTCGCCCCTTGCCACCTCTGGGCCAAGGGCAGGGGAAGATGGAGCAGCGTCCTCAAACCTCATCCCTCCCCAAGCCTCCTCGTCCACTGTGTTGCACCAGGAAACACTTTGCCGGAGCGCTCCAGGCAGTAGGACGTCCACCCAACTCTTTGGCACTGATGCAGAGTCCTGCAAACAGGAGCAGTGTGTTGTGGCGCCATGCTCCTCCAACAGCAGCTTGGACTACTTCCTGTACTCATTCACACAGGCACGCCAACCTGAAAGTGGGATCCGTTCAACTTCAACACAATGTGTTCAGGCAACTGAGCATGTGGTTCAGAGAGAGGAGTTTAGTGTGTTAGCAGAGAAACAGTGGAGAAGGAGATGAGCGGTCTAGGGCACAAGAGGGCTCAAACAGAGGCTTCTCCTCGCCACCATCGCCATCGGCTTACTGTGAAGGGATTCAGCCTGGATGTGCATGCTTCATTGTATGTCTCAATGTATGTTTCATAATGATTCCAGTCATCAGAGTTGAGTTTTAGCGATTGTGAAAAGCTGTAATGAATGCATCCATGAGGAACTGAGAAGTGTGAATAATGTGGAGTGTTTTCTCATTTCATGTGTGAGGAGGAGGAGCTCATGATGAGCTTCTACACGCAATACTACATGAACATGGACGCCTGCGTAGAGATGCAGCAGAGGCCATTTTAGGGGGAGATGGAACAGAAGCCATTTCAAATGCACACATGAATGATGGAGCCGTGCAGGACTTGTGCAGGACACTGTAGGCTGAAGGAAAACACATGGTGTTGAAAAGGCAGCGGCTGAGGCCTGGGTTAATCAGCACAAGCCCCTTCAGAAGCCTGTTCTCAAGTGCTGCAATAGCAATACATACTGTACATACAGTAGCACCTTATCATTGCATCACATGGCCAGTTCATACCAGACCTTTGGAATCACTTCACAAATGTTTTTTTTTTTTTTATATATGATTTGTGTGTGTGTGTCTATCTAGTATGTTGTTGGTGCATATGTATTATACATCATTTCACATATCAAAGGCAGAAAGGGACATGGGACTTCTTCTAGGTTAGTGCACAGTCTGTTGCACATGTTTGTGCACAAGAGGCAGTTTAGTTGTCAAACCTGCATTTAAAAACAAATATTCATAGAAAGTTGTTTGACCAACCAGTGACTGTACAGTCATTGGTGCCAACAGGAGACAGTGCTGTTAAAGAATCAGCTCGTTGTTGTCTCTATGCTTAGAGGGAAAGATGAAAGTGAAGTCTTGTAGATGACCGAGTAGACTCTACTGTTGATCACTACAAGCACAGATCAGATGAAGAGTTGTTTGATGAAATGTGAACTTGGCAAGATTTGCAGCTTTTGGTTACTTTTGTGTGATGGAAAATGTACAAAAGATATAGAAATAGAAAAATAATTTAAAATTTGTCCTGTAAAGCACATACGCACCATGAATCTCAGACAAAGACTTTTAGAACAGAGCAATTATGTTTGCCCTATTGGTTACATGTTTAGTTGGAACCATCATGATGGTTATGGAGACTTTCACAATAACAGACATGTTTGATGAAGTTGGCATTTTAAAGTCTGTTAAGATGACTGTTGGTAAGGATAAGAGCAGGTCTGAAGTGGATGGTAATTTACTACAGTCAGAGATACTTTATATACACGGTGTCAACTGTGACCTGAACAGCTGGAATGTGAAAGATTGTGAGCATGCATTCAGCAGGCTCAGTTAATGAGGACCATGACGAAATGCAGTACCACTTCATGACCACTTGAGTGAAGTGTTTCTCATTTTCTAAGCACTATTCTAATAAGTGATTATCATTGGAAATGGAGTAATTGTGTGCTATATATCTAATTCACTGTTGTTTAGACTATATGTATGTCTGTATATTAAATTAGCACACCATATGATCACCATGTGAGAATGCAGGGAGAGAGGTGGACAAAGGACACAATTTCTTTACTGAAGTGAAATAGAGATCCACCTTGACAAATAGTACTCCAATACAAGAAAGGTGCTGTCAGGTTTTAAAGTTGAAGTACAGAAGTACTTGCTTTTAAAACTTTACTTTAGTTTTAAATGTGTTGTAATGTAATGTTTATTTGGTCATATAGGGTATCCTTTGGTTGGTCATGGGATTTGAACAGAGCTTTAGTTCCTTATATCCAACAATACATTTGATCTATTTTCATGACTTTGCAACTGTTCAAATGGATGCAATATTGTAATGCAAAACATGATTAATTCTCTGTTCACACATTTAAAACATTTTCACCAACAATGGCCGCGTTTCCCAGATTCGTTAAGAAGCTCTTAAGGAGCATTCTTAGAACGGTCTTAGAGCGCTCCTAAGAAGGTCTTAGCGCTTTAGAGCCTCTTAACGAACCTGGGAAACCCGGCCAATGACTGTGTGCAATGAGCAATGACAGTGATGTCATCTGCAGACTCTATGACGATGTTGGGCTGGACAGCATCACAGTCACACTCAAAAAGGGTGTGCAGCACAGGGCTGAGTGCACAGTCTTGTGGAGTGCCAGTGTTCAGGGTGAGGGTGCTGGAGGAGAAGTCTCCAAGGTGGACATGCTGCTGCCTGCCAGTGAGGAAGCTCAGTATCCAGTTGCACAGTGCAGAGGAAAGACCCAGTGTAGTGTAGCTTGATTATGAGTGCGGCGGGGGTGATGGCTGAGCTACAGTACAGTCAATAAAAAGCAGTCTGGCATAATGTTCTTATGGCCATCACCATACTAAGCTCAATCTTTTAAGCCTGGATATTACTCTGCAGGGGCGTCACTCTGGGGAGTTTGCGGGTTTCTGCACAAGAGGCGTGATCAGAGGGCAAAGTTCAAATGACTCTGTACGCCTTTGGATAGTCCTTCAACCAATCAGACCAACGATCAGGTGCGCCTCTTGGATAAGCTACTGTAGTTTGTGACTGGAACCAAAAGATGTGGACAGGAAGCAAGAGAGATAGTTATGCAGGTTTCCAGCCTGAACTCCAAACCCTAGTCTGGCATACCTGTTCTTTTTCTCCAGGTGAGTCCATACTGAATGCAAGGCAAGTGAGATCATGGCATCCTGCGTGGATCTGTTGGACCTGTGTGCAAACTGCAGTGGCTCCAGGGCTACTGGAGTGATCAGGAGCAGTGATCAGGGCCACATGGCCTGTAGTCATTGAGGCACGAGGCAGCTGCTTTCTGTGGTGCAGGTATTGTGATGGTGGGTGGATTTAAAACAGCATGGTACTGTAGACAGTGTGAGGGAGAGATTGAAGATGTCTGTGCCAATGCCCGTCATCTCAGTGGCACAGTCTGAGGACGCGTCCCAGGACGTTATCTGGGCCTGCAGCATTGAGTGTGTTCACTCTGCTCCGTGACCCATGACTTGTTTAATGGCGTACAAGAGGGGAGATAGTGTACGTCATGGATATATTATAATTTATGTCTATGGTGTACGTGGTTTAAGCTATCAGCTGATTTAGGACCTGAGATTAGACAATTGTCTAGTCAGCACTCAACGCACAGAACACTAGACATGTGCTGAACTTTGCATCATAATAAACATCTCAGTTCAGGCAGTCCAGAGCTGTTTTATCTTATCTACTAATCTTCAACTACAATAGTTCTGCCTTGCAGGGAGAGACACCTAATGGAACAGAATAAGTCACATACAGAAGATCCCTGTCATCTGTAAGATCACTGATCAAGTGTCATGTACATTTTAGAAAATACAGAGAAGTTTTTAAATTCCATTTACTGTGTGTATAACCTAAAGCTTTATACCTGTAAGATAAAGTACAGTAAAGAGCAGGATCAGAATTAATCAGGATGGGAAAAAGGCACTACACTTCTGCAGAAATACTTGCCCATGAGTAATCAAGAATGTCTCCCATTACGACCAGTGCACAGCTATACATACATTTAGCCCTCCAGTTTTGTTTTTTGACCTTATGCTCTCATACTGTTCGCCTCTTTAAGTCATGGGGGAAATCATGCAACCATTTTCCTCTACCCGCTTAGGACATGTCTATATCCGTATTGAGTACAGCTATTCTTATTCTCATAGAGAAAGTGATACAGTCTCATAACTTCACTGTACTGTAGTTTTTCTTTTACTGTTTGTATTTAAAGTGACTCATCAATGCACCTTCAATATTGTCTCTTTGTGTTTGTTTCTGTGAGCAGTGAAATAACATGGACCCAAAAGTATTTCATGTAAGCTGTAACATGTAGATATATAATAACTGTGACATAAAACGTATTGTGTACAAAACTAGATTGTGTCGGTGTGTTAAGTTATAAAACAGGTGAGACGACCTTTGATTCATGAGCAGTGATTCATGAGCAGAGTGATCATTAACAGAACGACCTCATTCAGACGTGCTTGTCGAAGTTCCCTGAGTCGGGCGCCATCTTCAAGACAACAGCCACTTGAGAGCTTCAGAGATCCTCGTGCCGTGAAACATGTGAGAGTGGGGAGAAGGGGACAAGACTGAACACTGAACAGGTAAGATGGTGTTCACTTCAAATCATTACAATTCCAAAATGTGCCATATTATAGGCCGTAATGGGCTCCATGGCCATGTGTTGCTGTGTTCATGTGAAGTGTGTAAACGAAGTGCGTGTGTCTGTTGTAAAGGGGTGAACATCATCATCAACATGGATTTAATTTAGTCTCTCTACAGTAATGTGATTTAATTTGTCTAAAGGAAGTTACACTGAATTTGAGAAAGTCTGAGCTGGAGCAGCTTTATGAGTTTCCTGATAACTGAAAGAATAGCTTGCGGACACACACACACACACACACACACACACACACACACACATTCACACACTCTCTCACACACACACACACACACACACACACACAAACACACACACACACACACACACACACACACACACACACACACACACACACACACACACACACACACACACACACACATAGATGCAAGATTAGTTAGTGGAGGCATTACATCATGTTTGCCATCAGCATCAGCCTCTATAAAGCACCTGGGGAAGAGGTATGATGATATATTTGTTTGCCCTGTTCACCTGTAGTGTCTCTCCAGCAGTGAGGGCTTAGTTCAAACCTGTAAGGCACAACCACATAACGACCCTGGCTGCATTTTCTAGTTCATGTATATTAAGTGCTGTGGAACTCATAGGGTTGCAGTTCTCTCTGCAAGTGTTCAAATCCATCTCTGCTAGACGAACAACAATGCTGTTTGTATACATGTGTGTTTAAATTGGTCATGGAAGGTGATAGTAGAATCAAGGTGTATCAAAGAATCAAAGAGTTTTTATTACCTGAGGTGTGTTGCATTTAAAGTGACTCATCAACACACCCTCAATACTGTCTCTATGTGTTTGGTTCTGTGAGCAGTGGAGTTGGGCCACACAAGGACCCAGTGGTATTTCATGGTGAACTGTACATGTACAGTAGATATATAATAGCAATGATATATATATTTTTTTTTTTTTAAAAATAGAAAACAATTCTTATTGTGCATGAAACTAGATTGTGTCGGTGCGCTGAGTTATAAAACAGTTGAGGAGGTGACCTTTAACCTCTGCAGGGATTCATTAGCAGAGTGATCATTAACAGAACGACCTCATACATCCAGAGACATGCCGACATACAGAGCCAGGCGCCATCTTAAAGACAACAGCCACGTGAGAGCTTGAGAGATCCTTCCCATGCACAAAATAAATATATTAAATATTTCTGAGTGTCCAAAATGAATGTTGAATATATTACAATATACTTGTCTTTCAGACAGCTTATAAGAACATATTATGAAATATATTGAAATGTATTGTGATATAAATTCACTTATGTTTTACATAGATACAGGATGCCAACTTTTTGTAGGTGAACTTCAGAGGTCTGTGTTTATTATGACCGCCGCTAGCGTAGCTAGCGAAGCGGTCATATAGTTGTTGTCAAAGTTTTTTTTTTTTTTTTTTTTCTTTTTTCCCGTCATTTTTCGTCAACGATTCCCGGGACACCGTAACACCGGAGCGCATGAAACTTGGTGGGCATGTAGCCCCAGTAGAGTTCTATGGAAAATTTTCGTTTCGTCCCCGGGGGTCACTCCACCCCCGCGCTGCCCCCGCCCGAAGCCCAAAAATGACAGTTTTTCCTACATAACTACCTGAACCGTGGCACCGAGGATGACAAAATGTTTATGGTATGTTGTTCTCTAGAGCTTGCATCAACTTAGCTTATAACCAGTCATTTGTGATTTGCCCCCCCATCGTAAAAATTGAAAATGCAATGTAATATTGCTTTAATTGCCCCTATCTTCAGATGAGATGTTATGAACTGCACCAAATTTCATGTGTATGATTAACCTGACACCCTCTGGGAGTATGCCAAGTTTTGTGGAATGTCATCCATGGGGGGCTATAAAATAAATGGATTTATGTGTACATTCAGGACTGTATACCCATCGGCCAGTAGATGGTGGTATTATCTGGAGTCTAAATCCCCCCCTGGGGATTTCAAAAACTGTTCCAAACATCTCAATCTCTGCTAGTTTTTGTCCTAGAAACATATAAGTGACACCATTAGAAACCTTTAATCAACTAGTTTCCAAATATGTTTTAAAAGAGAATGGTTGCTCTGGGTGCAACAAACATGCAGGAACACACACACACACACACACACACACACACACACACACACACACACACACACACACACACATAAATACACACACACACACGCATACCTACACACGCACCACTACATACACACATGTACATAAAACATTATACAAACACATGCACAAACACGCCCACACGCATGCACACATACACCCTTACACACACACACACACACACCTACATACACACACACACACACACACACATGCACACACACATCTTTGAGTACATTTTGTGAGACCACCGGAGCTGAGAAGTGAGTGTGTGTGTGATGTACTATAGTGTGTGGGTGCGTTTCTGTGTGCCCATCTGTGTGTTTGCATGTGTGTATATGTGTGTATGTGCATGTTCTGTGTGTGTTCTCTTTCTTTCTCTCTCTCTCTCTCTCTCTCTCTCTCTCTCTGTCTGTGTTATCTGTGTGTATTCTGTGTGTGTTCTCTCTTTCTCTCTCTCTCTCTCTGGCTGTGCCTGTGTGTGTGTGTGTGTGTTTGTGTGTGTGTGTGTGTGTGTGTGTGTGTGTGTGCGAGTGTGTGTGTGTGAGTGTGTGCCTGTGTATGTGTGTTTGTGTGTGTGTGTGTGTGTGTGTGTGTGTGTGTGTGTGCACACGCGCGCATGTGAGTGTGTGTGTGTGTGTGTGTGTGTGTGTGTTATCTGATATTGGAGTGACAGTGACGGCAGAGAACACAGTGAACATATACTCAGAGACACATTAAACACAAGCAGACACACACTCACACTAGACAGAGAAGCACTCATACACAAAAGCAAGCGCACACATGCACACACTCATTTACATACATAAAAGTTGCAGTAGGGATGGAGTAGGCGATGGAAACACAAGCGTGATTGATATTTGCGGAGAGAATGTGCAGGACTGAGCGGCGGTCATATTGTGTATCGCTTTGCGGTACATCTAGTTTTCCTCTGTACTTCCTCTTACTTGTCATTCCAGTGCTTCCCCTACGTCTGTGAAGAGTTAAAACATCTGTTATTGGTGGAGAAGAAATGGACCCACAGATCTGATTGGTCTGCACAGCTGATAAAAGTGAGTACTTCCAAGAGGAAACCTTCATCAGACACATTTGGCTCACCAACTCTTCCTAGAGAGGGCCACACAAATGCCTTTATGCCTTCCTGTCTTTTGCTCTTTCTTTCTCTCTTCTCTTCCTTTAGTTAATGTGATGATTGATTAATTGATTGGTTGGTTGGTTGGTTGGTTGGTTGATTGATTGATTGATTGATTGATTTATTATTGATTAGGATGGATGTCCCTCAAGAGGGTGAGGATGCTGTTGGTGGAAATCAGACCGGCAGAGATCTGAAGGATGAGGAGTCGGTTACAGATGGACATCAGGGGTTCAGCAAAGGACAAGAGCTGCTCAGTGCAGAGTGAGTTCACCAAAGTCCACACTAACACACGGCTACCGCCGTTCATTCCGACATACCAGCACTCCGACATTGACGTCCAATTGTCGTAGTGGAGGCATGTCTCTTTATGGGAAAAAGTCCCACCTCTCCGACATTTGTTTTTTTCATGGTCGCAGTGGCGGTATTTAACTTTTTTTTCAAACAACGTGCCATTCCGACATGAGGTCATTAATAGGCTATTAATGTCATAACTATATCCAATTGTGTAAAATAATAAAGATTCACATTTAAAATGTCATTGTGAAGACTTCTTGATATGGTTATGTCACATGTGTCTGTTGCGTGCACGACTCGGGGAAGTGAAAGCAGTTCTAGAGACAAGGCAAGTTTTCTTCTCTGTCTCATTATTCGCGGACTAAGTGGAGCTAAATTAAGTTATTATTTTGCTGTCACTTCGTCTGTTTTATGGCCTAGAAGGTTGTATTTGGTATCTGTGGATAGCTCTAGCTCTCCTCTTTTATCTGACATGCAAGCCGTATCTTTTTAACCACGGTTTCACGAGTAAATCAAACGAAAGTGCGGTAGCCGAAGCTATATGATTCTTATTTGTTTGTCACTTCGTCTGTTTCTGTAACACAAAAGGATCGATGTGTTTGGTATCAATGGAAAGCTCTGTTTCTCGTCTTTCATTTGATATGCGTGTTATGTCTGTGCGATGCCTGGTCCCGGAGTAATTCAAGCGAGAGCAGTGGCTGCGTGTAACGCAGAGCAATATAGACTGTAAATATGATAGGCCTATGCTTTCATTTAAATTCATGATTTATATTTTTATTTTCATACTTGATCGTACAGACACGTGTCTAGTCTCGTTGGAAAGCCCCGGTTCTGAGCTCTTTCATGCAATGTACAGTAGGTCTCATCTCGCTGTGACTAATCATCGTGGAGCAATGTACAGAGAAGAATGGGTGTGTTTTTTGACGCACTTTGCGTCCGTCCGGCTCATAGGGTCCGTTAAATTGACGTGGAAAAAAATAGGATTTGTAAACTGTCGGAATGGGGGTACTAAAATGTGTCGGATTGGCAGCATGTCGGAATAACACCATGTCTGAATAGCGGCATGTCGGACGAAAGGGATGTCGGACTGGCAGGATGTCGGACTGCCGACATGTAACCCTAACACACACAGAGTAGAAACAATACAATCTTTGGTGATGGTCAAGTGTGACTAATGTATAAATGCTTCAAACTTCAAATCGACTGTTTCATTTGTTCATGACTTTCTTTATAACCAGACCACAGGCACACACACCAGTGTCTCCTGTGCCCAGCTGTGATTCTAAGAGTGACCAGGCCATTGGTCAGCCATTCAATGTCAGCAGTGAATCACCACAGCCTGATCCCAAGTGAGATATTATATGTAATTTGATATGTAGCAGGTTTAATATTTAGAGATGTAGTACATCTGATATAAAAGAGCTCATCAACTCCACATCATTTGTTTAAGTGATGAAAAGGAGCACTCACCATATTGTGTTCACATGTACTTTATTCTGTCCCTGTGATCTAATTTGTCTAAAGGGATGTACTGTAGACTAGAGATTTGAATGGCAGGCAAAATGCAAAGTCTATCAACAAGTAAAGTCCTAGTGCATGAACAGTAGCTATCGTGTGGCATGTAGGCACACTGAGCTGACTCATCATCTCTACAGTTAGGGCTTTGAGACTGGTTTTAAATGAGCAGGTTGATGTTGCCTTAGTTATCAAATTAACTATTAGTTAGACTTCAGTGTTTGCTCTCTGCCCATCATTCAAATTAGGGCCCTGGATGTGAAAAAAGGCTTGTACTTGCACAATGTGTAAGATGGATCAGTTTAGGACCTAGCTGCTAACTGTGTGCTTGTTGGAGGGAGAGATGTGTGTGTACACACAGACAGACAGACAGACAGACAGACAGACAGACACACACACATGCACACACACACACACACAGTTCTCAATGACAGTGGTCAGAGATTGGTAATTACTTCTGAATAGTATGATTTTTCCAAAATCAGATAAAAGGCTCATGAGATTTCAAACTGTTTAACTCCTTTCTCATTCTGAGAAATAGTGAAATTGTTGGGTGTGTTCCAGGGAAAGTGTCTGCTGGAGACTTCAATTGTTCTGAACCTCTGTAGCTATCAGGTCTACACATGTGTCATGTCTGACTCCGCCCCACCTTACCCCACAAAATATCCATCAAACATCAACTCAAACCCAACCTGACCTGAAAATGGCTCATTTTAACAATAAGTAACATGATGTGCATATCCTTCATTTCATAACTCCCTTATAGTGAACTTCAGCAACAATGCTATAGCTATATTATGCTCCTGTATTAGCTCTTCTGGCTGAGCATCAGAAAAGATTCAATGGTGTAACCTGAACAAGAGCTACAGGCTAACTCTTTGGAAAGACACTCATGAAATCAGTTGCAAGCTGATTTGGCTGATTTTGCCAACTATAAAATTGAATTGGCCTATAAGCTTTTGTGAAAAATGTAAAGCTAGCCTATGGAAAGTGTTCAGTTTGATTTAACCAATAAAATGTAAAATGTAGCTGATCTCTTGCACTATGATGCAAGGATTATATGTGCAAAGATGTGTTTTTAAAAGAACAAATCATGTTAAAGGTACACTATGCACATTTTTTCAGTTAATCAATTCGTTTCATACTATTATATATGATTAAATGAGTCATTATCGGTCGAACAATGTTTTTTTCGGCCGCCCTAGTGGTCTGTAGCGGTAGAACCACGTTTGCCATTTCAGGAGCCCTCGGGTACGCACCCATGGTCTAGGAAGTCTCATGTGAAGTCTTGTGTATCGCTCATGAAAAAGCAGACCGATTGAACAGTGTTGTAAAATAAACACGCTAAAGCTGTAGGGGAAGCACTACAGAGAAACCTGCAAGTGTAAAACGAGCGAAACCAGCGAAGGAATCGCCAAACCTGCATAGTTTCCCTTTAAATGACACAGGTTTATTGTGAATTTCCCACAAATATGCCATACAGATGCACATCACATACAGTAGTATTGATAAAGTATATCTCTAACCTAAATTTGATTTATAGGATGGATGACATAAAGCAGCCAGCTGGGCAAGATGACCAAACAAGCAAGATGATGTCTAGTAAGATAACATAGTAACAATAAATAATTATTTTATATGTAAACATTGTTTAAAATGTTATTTAGATGTACAGTATGCTATAAATCCATTAAGTGTAACTGCACCCTAGAATATGTTTTTTGAGCTGTTGATTGATTGAAATTACTCATAAGTGGTAAACTACACTATTACCAGGTTTAATATTGACAAAAATCGTGTTTCCCGAGAAAAGTAACATTTCGTATGATTTTGTATCGGAGATATAGCTCTCCACGCCTTCTACAGGTTGAAACATGCCATGGCATTTTGGTCCAAAATGCTATTGGAATGCTGACATAGCCCTGCACTTCTCCGGCGAGTCTACGTCACTGGGTTGTTACAAATAATGAATGAAACGTCCCACCTGCTGCCCTGATTAGCCTATACCTGTGATAAGCCATGTCTGCAGCACTCATTCCCAGATTGACACGAAATCACCATGGTTGATTGGCTGCAGCAGAACTTCCTGCCCATTTTCAAAGCCTTTTTCAGAAATGTGAAGTGGGTGGAGTTATGGGGTGAAGTTACACTTTAAGACCGAAATATTAGCCGTAATAAGATATTTTAGATTTTTTGGGACTAAATCACATATTCACCTGGTTTTGACCTCAGTGCTCTACAGAAGATAACAGTGTCCTGAGTTACTGTATGTGTATTTTTGCAATAGGCAGAGGGGGCAACACACTTCAGCCATCTTCAATATGCCAAAGCATGCGAGAAACATTGGACGACCTGTCTGTCGACGACCTCAAAAGGTTCAAGTATATTTTTAGGGATGAGTTTAAAATCCCATGGAGTAAGCTGGAGAAAGCTGGCACGGATGAGATAGTGGAACAACTGGTACAAAAGTACTGTGTAGAAGACTCAGCTGAGGTCATGCTGAAGATCTTAAGGATCATGAAAAACAATCAGCTGGTCACAGACTTGGAGAGGAAACTAGGCAAAGGTAAATACAGAAGTAAAATGGACACATTAGCTTGATAAATTATATAAGTGCTTTAGAATAGTGATTTCTGTGTTTCTCTCTTCCTCTCTCAGTGAATTCAAAACCTCAAAATAAAGGTAATGTATGTTCAGACAGTGTGCTACACACATTAACACCCTGGAGTCTAAATCCCCCCCTGGGGATTTAAAAAAAAAGCTGTTCCAAACACACACCTAAATCTCTGCGACAAAATTAGTGACACTGTGACACCATTAGAAACTTTGAATCGTCTAGTTTCCAAATATGTATGCTTTAAAAGTATTGCAAGATGTATTTATTTATTGATGGCATGTTCTAAAAACAATAAATAAAATCCTTGGATTTTCAATCCTCTCACCTGCAGCAAAAATCCTCACATCCATTCATTTTTTTCCCCTTTCATTTCTACTCCAACAGAAGAAAAATCTTCAGTCAAGCATCACCTTCAGTCCATCTTAAAAAAGAAGTGTTTCCTTGTACGTCAAGAGCTAGGAGATGAAAAGCTACAGGACATCTACACTGACCTTTGCGTTGTAGAAGGACGTACCGGGGGGATCAACAATGCACACGAAGTGTCAACGATTCACTTGAAACAAATTGAGACCAGGACATTCTCTGGGACCATGAACTCAGTCAAGTTGTCAAACATATTCTCCGACCATTTCTATGCAGGTGAACCTGTCACAAAGGTCTTGACTTTGGGAATAGCCGGAGTGGGGAAGAGTGTTGCTGTGCAAATGTTTGTCTTGGACTGGGCAGAGGACAGAGAGAATAAAAAAATAGAGCTGGTTTTTGTTCTTCCATTTCGAGAGCTGAACTTGTACAAAGATAAAGTCCACAGCCTCTTTGACCTTCTCGCTAAATTTTACCCGGACCTTGAAGATTTGAGAGAATCCACTGACTTAAAAGGGGCCAAAGTTCTTTTTGTATTTGATGGTTTAGATGAGAGCAGACTCGAGTTAGACTTCAGCGAGCACATCTGTGACCCAAATAAAGAATCATTGGTTGCTGTACTAATAACAAGTCTCATAACTGGCACACTGTTGCCTTCTGCTCTCATTTGGGTAACAACAAGACCAGCAGCAGCCAATAAGGACCTGTGTGACCTTTTCCACTTGGTGACAGAGATCCAAGGCTTCAGTGAAGGCAATAGAGAGGAGTATTTTAGGAAGGTCATTCCAGAGAAAGCTGAACAAATTATAGCACATGTAAAATCAAAGAGAAGCCTCTACATAATGTGTCACATCCCAGTGTTCTGTCGGATCACAGCAGCTGTGCTTGGAGGAAAGGAAAAAATAGAGGCAAGTACCTCTGACCAGGAAATGCCCAAAACATTGACTGAGATGTACACACAATTCAGTGTCTTTCAGATCACCAGAATGAATGAAAGAAGCGAGAAGAAGATGAGCCTAGAGGAAAAAGGACAGCTCCTTGTTAAACTTGGGAAACTGGCATTCAAACATCTGGAGAAGGGCACCCTGATATTCTACGAGAAGGACCTGACAGAGAGTAACATTGATGTAAATACAGGAGCATTGCAGGCTGGACTTTGTACAAAGATCTTCAAAAAAGAAAGTGCTATAAGTGGAGAGAGCATATTCAGCTTTGTGCACCTGAGTGTACAGGAATTCCTGGCAGCTCTGTACTTGCTCCATACACATGCAACTGATAAGAGGAATCTCTTCATCAAGACAGGCTTGGAGAAGATTGGATGGCATTTCAAGAAGTCAAGGTTCGACCTCTACAAAATGTCTTTGGAGAGGGCCTTACTAAATGGAAATGGACAATTTGATCTTTGTGTGCGCTTCCTTCTTGGACTGGCTCCAATGTTGGAGCCTGAGGTCCGGTTTCCCCTGAAAAATGTTCTGCCACATTTGGGTATTGGGCAACTGAGCATCAAGAAGACTGTTGAATACATCAAGAAAAAGATCAGCAAAAACATCCCACCAGAACGGATCATCAACCTCTTCCACTGTCTGAATGAACTTGGAGATGATTCACTGGTTGAGGAGATCAACAGGTAAACAGTCCACATTAAGTGTTAAGGCTATTGGGAAGAAAGAACTTAGGCTGTAGTGCCAACTGTCATAAATCAAAGTTTAAAAGGGGTGCCATTTTTCAAAGAACATTATTAATGTTCTCTGAGCATGGTTGGGTGGAGTCACTCCTGTTGATGTTTGAAGTATTTTCAAACAAAACAGAACTACAAGTTGGGCTAATAAGTATTTGAAACCATGCTAAAGTTGACTTAAAATAGAAATATAAAATCATATTAAGGACACCAATTTTCTTTGTGAAAATGCTTTGAAATGATATCACTGATGTGCCTAAATTGGTACCAACTTCAAAACAGACAAAAAGAAGAAACATGAAAATGTTCATCATTATTTTTGAGTGAACCCTGCAGACAAGAAAAAAACAGTTAGAAACTATCTCGTGCTGGTAGCTGGTTTTAGCTGATTTTAGCAGGTCTTTGTTGGTTTTCTTCCAGCTCTTGCTGGTCTTTGCTGGTGTAGCTGGTTGGGCCACCAGGTGGTCATACTGGTGTGACCAGCCTGTCATGTCAGATACAGGTAGTGTAAGATGGTCATGCTGGTGACCAGCCTGCCAAGCTTGACATTGTTGGTGTAAGATGGTAAAGTCATGTTGGTTTGCTAGAATATAGCATACAGTAAGTTGGCATGTCGTTAAACCAGCAATGTAGACCAGCAACACCAACTAAAATGATTTGAGGAATATTCAGAAATGTTTAATATGGATCTTTTATGTTCCACAGATACATGAGCTCAGCAGATGAGGAGAAGAAACTGACTCCAGCCCAGTGTTCAGCTCTGGTTTATCTGCTGCTGATGTCAGCTGAAGAGCTGGAGGAGTTTGATCTGAAGAAATACCTGAAATCGGAAGAAGGGCTCCACAGAATGCTCCCTGTAGTCAGCGTCTCTAGGAGGGTTTGGTGAGTGAATTCTTCGTCTTAGACTGATTAAGTTAAGTATTTCAGAAATGTTTTGACACACTGGAGCCCTAATTTGAATGAAGGGCAAAGTCTTAAAGCTGATTTAATAACCAAGGAAAATATATTTACACCATGTGCAAATACAGTATACGCCATATGGAAAACCCTAAAAACAAACACTGATGAGTCATTTGATAGCTACTGTAGCTCTTGCAATGAGAACTTGGCCCTGTGACAGCCTGCTTGTTGTCCATTGTGTTTCTTCCAACACATACTCTTTGGGGTCAGTCTGTGAGGAAGTCCATCTAGCTGCACAGTGGGGTGTCATCCACGTCATCTTACTAAGTGCTGGGGAATGGCTGTAATGAAGGCAGAGCTGAAGTCAATGAAGAGCGTCTGCACATCACTGTTCTTATATTCGAGATGAGCCAGGCTCAGGTGAAGTGCTGCCCATATGGCATCATCGGTGGAGCCGTCAGGGCGGTGTGAAAACTGAGTTGGTCAAGAGTTGCAGGTAGTCTGGATGTTTTGTGGTCCTTGACCAGTCTTTCGATCATGATGGAAGTAAGTGCTATAGGATGGTAGTAGTCACTGAGTGTTGATGTGTAAGGATTTCATTGTTGGTATTGTGCTTTTCCTCAGACTGGCTGAAGTAGGTGTTAATCATGTGATCCATTTGTCCATCATGCTCGTCTTACAAGTAGTAAGTTGTATGAAAAAAAAACGAAGTTAAACAAAACTAAGCGATGGCACACAGCCCCCTAAACTCGTCTGTCGAGAAGTGCTCTCGTACCAGTCACAGATGGTGCGATGACTGATAATCATCACAGACAAGGGGGAGAGATTTTGAATTGGTTTCACATGCTTCATTATTGTTTTTCACTGGAATGAAGATTGAACGCTGCATCAACCAAAAGAAACATAATTTTCCCTACCAACACCTTTAGATTTTTCTTACACATAATCTGTATTTGTTAAACAGGCTAAATCAGTGTCACCTCTCTAAAGCAAGCTGTGAAATGATGGCATCAGTGCTGCAGAGGACACCTTCCCACCTGAGAGAACTGGACATGAGTGACAATGACCTGCAGGATGAAGGAGTGAAGCTGCTCTGTGTGGGACTTAGTAAACCGCAATGCAAGCTGGAGACACTGAGGTCAGTTGACAAATGTAATGCAAGTACCATGCACATCTCTGTCTAGTATCTTGTCCTCTCCACACTGAAAATGACCTCTCAGTTGGGTCTGATCAAACTACCCACTGCTGCCCTACCAAGTTCAGCACATCCCACAGTCACAGTGAATCACTAAATGTACAGTTCCACATAGGTGTACAGTATAAGGAAGGCACGACAGGTGAAAGTCAGAATAAACTCTTCAGAGATGATTTGGGTCAGTATATTCCTCTCTTTGGCTCATTAGGTGTCAATATACTGTATACAGTTGTGTCATATTATAACAGTGTGTAAGCAGTAAATAAAGGGAATGGATAAAACTGTAGGGGTGCCAATACTTATGACTGCAGTATTTTGGGAAGAACATTTATTTATTTATGATACATTATTCATTCACAAAGAAAATTAGTGTCCTTAAATGTTGGATTTTTCATTATTTTTTTTATTAAGCCATTAAAATCAACTTTGCAAAAATAATTTTATATATGTCTTCTTAGTCCACTTTAGCATGGGTGCCAACACTTTCAGCCATGACTGCATGCATATAAATTGCAAAATAGGAGTTGCAGGAAAAGTTGACAAGCGTTCATTTTTTTTGTGGAGAGAATGTGCAGAACTGAGTGGTGGTCATATTGTGTACCGCTATGCGGTGCATCTAGTTTTTTATAGAGCCACCATAGAGTCCATCTTGCACTGTGGCATCACCAGCTGGTTTGGAAATCTTACAGATAAATTCAAGGCCCAACTGTAATCTGGTCAAAACAGCTGGACAAATGATGGAGTCCCTGCTCCCCTCACTCTCCAAGACATCTTTGAGCAGTCTGTAGCCTAATTGCTGCAGAGGAGGATTTTGTTATGAAAACTCATTTCAAACACAACTCCATTCTTACAAACAGAAACTATTTTAGTCAGTGTCCTCTATTAATTTCCCTCCTTATTTGAATGATAATGTGTCTTAACAATGTTAATAAGATTGTCTTTTTTTCCAAGCTTAAAATGTTGATAATAACGATAAGAATATGAATGCATGCCACCATTCTATTTTCTGACATCTGTCTCTTGCCCTCTCACTCTATACAGACTTGCTGGTTGTAAGCTAACAGATGAATCCTGTAAGGCTGTAGCCTCTGCTTTGCAGTCCTCCATCTCCCTAAAGGAACTGGACCTGAGTCACAATGACCTGAAGGAGTCTGGAGTTCAGCTTCTCTCTACAGGACTCAGTAGCCCTCACTGTAAACTGACAACATTAAGGTTGGTATTTTAGAGGTTGCCAAAAATCACCTTTATACATGGTTGCTTAAATGAAAGTGTATTGTTATTTTCTCACTATTTAATGTGGCATGTGTGTAAATTTGATGTCAGCTGACTTGAGCACGTGTTTTGAGTCGGAGTGACTTATAGCCTATTGCACTTTATGTAGAGATGGGGAGAGCCCTTGCCCCTGGTTTCTACCTGTTTGGAGCCAACTGGTGAATTAGTAGCCTTGTATGCTGAACATGCCGTGACCCTTACTCGGTATCTGCCGATCGCTGTGGATTTCCTTTTTTTGAGTCATTGGATTACAGCCAAGTAAAGCAGTTGTCATTTTTCGGTCAAAACACTGTAGTTTTTTTCAGTCGCTAACTAGCGTCTGTCCAAAGCTCTAAATACAATTAGCACAGCATCAGTCTTTTGTGGCCATACCATTCAGACATTTCATGTCGTTTTCACACAATCTGCAGTCAGTGAACATATTTCCACAATGCTTACATTTTCTTAACAGACAAGCTATTCCTCTCAACAAAATTATGGATTGTATGTTAACACACAACGTCCTACAATAACAAACACAATATTCCAAACCTTATAGATAAAAAGTATTGCTTCTGCAATGATATCAGTTCAAAAATAAGATATCTCAGCTGATAATAAACACACAATTGAATACATGACACACATGATGATTTACTGTATGTTGGGTAAATTGGGCCAACAATTCCAGTCTGGTTTAGACTCAGTGGCAGGGGTTATTTTTTGATACATTGACACTTACACAGTAAAAGGAGGACTTTGAGGAGGAGTGATGTTTTTGGAAACAAAAACAGAAAAAGACAAACACTGTAATGTCTGACAAGTTAGAGTGATACATTGCCCATAACTGCAGGCTTCATATCAGAGTCAGCCGAGTAGATATCATGCGGGATTTGCAGGAATCATAGCCCATAGTTTTCGGACTTCTCTGATTAAGCAATAAGAAAATATAGATATAATTATAGTGTGTATTATTTTATTGCCGTTGCTTGTGTGTGATGCCAACAAAACACTCTTGGGCACAGAATAAATAACTTTTCGCCCATTACCTAGCTAGCTAGCTTGCTAGCTAATATTAGCACAGTAAACGAAAAGTGAATGGGAAATAACCTGAAATAACACACGTTCAGAAACCTAGTTCTAGCAAAAATATGTTAGGAAGGTTTATCAAAATTCGAAACTTACATCGCTGAATGTACGGCTAATGGTTAGTTTGAACGAAGTCCTCTGCTACCTAGATGTTTCGAAGGGTTAGGAGGACTCAACCAATCAGATTGGTAATTGAGGCCGATGGCCACTGGCCGACTCTAAATATCAAGTCGGCCTTTTTTTAGTTCCCCCCTTTTTATCTGGGCTTTTTGCTGTTGTTTTTTGTTCAGAATGCTCTTGTGTGTTTCATGGATATTTTGTTCACTGTAAGCAATAATGTAAAATGTTTTCTGTTCAGGCTACTGTAAACAGTAGCCTATTTCTACCGTACCTCCTGTAGTAAACAGTAAAAGAAACATTTGATTTGTTTTGTATTGGAATGCATTTGAATGAACATTACATGTGAATATACAGTACAGTTCCCAACCAAGAAATGTAGTGTAAAAATGGTGGATTGCATGTTTTGCCTGCAAATAGGCCTACCTGTAAAACTGAAACATGATAGTCTATGCCGTTTTTGTAATGTCAACAATAGCCAGTATTTTGAAACCTAGTATACTCTGACTGACTGCATCTTGTGAGGTGAAAACAAGTTTTATTCTTTGACAGAATTATCAGATTTCCAATGTTTTGGTAAAGTTGTTCAGAACTTAAAGTCGTGTGTTCATAAAAATGAAGAGTTAGTGTATGGGTAACAAAATGTGTTTTTGAAAAGAAAATGATCCATTTGGCCAATTGTGTTTTGTAGGCGTGAGTCTGTGTTCAGAGTTTAGAAAAAGTATCTGAAGTATGGGTAAGCGCTTGTCAGCGATTGAAAAAAAACTGTAATCGGATGCAAGATGGCTAGGCTTCGTTGTATTTGAGACTACAATTGATTATAGACATTGTACTTTACACTACAATTGATTATACCTGAGACAATATTCCAGTTTCACAATTTTTACACTTTTACACACAAATAAAAATAATGGGGGGAAAATGAATTCATATGTCTGCAAATCTAAATACAGCATCAAGTAAAGGTCCATACCAACTACACAGTGAGGAAATCACAGTGAATTCTTTGCACATTTTAAAACATTTATTCAAATTAATTTAAAGTAACCTTGCATATGATGTCGAGTTCTGTCATAATTCTGTCAAATGTATTGCAGATGTGTTGGCTGTAATCTCACAGAAAAAATGTGTGAGATTGTGGCTTCGGTTCTGCAGTCATCAAACTCCCTGATGGAGCTGGACCTGAGTCACAATAATCTGGGAGATCCTGGAGTTCAGCTCCTCTCTAAGGGACTGTCTAGTCCCAACTGTAAACTGCAGACATTAAGGTTGGTGTACATTTAAGGTCAGGCATATCATGATATTTGTTTATTTACTTCATTTTGGTTGTTAATACCATTTAGTGACAGATAAACAAAAACATTC
Source organism: Sardina pilchardus (assembly GCF_963854185.1). Lineage (NCBI taxonomy): Eukaryota > Metazoa > Chordata > Actinopteri > Clupeiformes > Clupeidae > Sardina > Sardina pilchardus. The sequence continues at coordinate 28,335,369 of NC_084994.1, read as the reverse complement.
CTTATAGGCTGATAACAGTCAGCAAGACATTTATTGGGCAATACTGATATTAGACCAGAATATCCCCACGTTAGCTGCAAGCAAATGTTGCAAAATCAAATTCTAGAAGCTATATTAATGAGTGACACGTGGGGATCTGGGACTCAGTTTAGAACAGTGTTCAGTTGTATCCTGAGTCTTGTAAAATCAAATCCTCTCTCTCTCCCTCTCTCTCTCTCTCTCTCTCTCTCTCTCTCTCTCTCTCTCTCTCTCTCTTTCTCTCTCTTTCTCTCTCTTTCTCTCTCTGTATATGGTTTTGTGTGTCTGTCTATCTGTCTCTCAGGCTCAGTAAGTGTGGAATCTCAGATGAAGGTTATGTTTTACTGGCTCTCACTCTGATGTCAAACCCTTCCTGCGTGAAAGACCTGGATGTGAGCAACAATCATCCTGGAGAATCAGCACAGAAGTTGTTATCTGCTACACTGAAAGTTCCTCACCGCAAAGTTGAAGCAATTCAGTATGTGCTCTATATCTTAAATCACAATCAGGATTTGTATTTTGTATTATTATTTATTTAGTTAGTTGTTTTTAGGTAAGTGAGGATGCATGGGATTGCATTCATTAGTTTAGCTCCTACTGTATGTTCTCCAGACAGAACAGTACATTTGATTGACAGAATGTAATAAAACCACAAATGGGGGAAACCCAGGAGTAATGTACCTACTCCAAAAGGTCCATGTAGTAGATGAAAAAGTTGTGGGTTCAATTCTACCGTTGTGTAACTGTAAATCTATGCGGTGACCTCATTCAGGGCCAGGAAGCAAACTGAGGTATAAATGTCTTCAATCAATTGTTATGGGCATGGGGGCAGACCAGCGATAATCATCACAGAAAAGGGAGAGACTTTTAGTTTGTTTCACATGCTTCGTTATTGTTTACTACTGCAGCAAGATTGAACGCTGCATCAACCAAAAGAAACATAATTTTCCCTACCATCACCTTCAGATTTTTCTTACACATCACATGTGTTTGTTGAACAGGCTAAATCAGTGTCACCTCTCTAAAGCAAGCTGTGAAATGATGGCATCAGTGCTGCAGAGGACACCTGCCCATCTGAGAGAACTGGACATGAGTGACAATGACCTGCAGGATGAAGGAGTGGAGCTGCTCTGTGCAGGACTAAGAGATCCACAATGCAAGCTGGAGACACTGAGGTCAGTAATTAGGAATGTTATAGTATTTTACCCACCACATAGTAAGAAACACCAGTGTGCCTGTGCGTAACATTAAATTGTACATCTGTGAATATTGATCATGATCTGCACTTGTCATGTTAAATGGTGACATTTAGGGATTGTCAGTCAAAGTGACTGAATATGCAAATAGCTTGTATACCTTCAATGCATATTCCTTCATTTATAATTAAGAAAGGGCATCTCTTGTTTCAGACTGTCTGGTTGTCTCATCACACATGAGGGCTGTTCTCTCTTGTCCTCTGCCCTCAAATCAAACCCCTCCTACCTGAAACAGCTGGATCTGAACTACAATCACCCAGGAGACTCAGGTGTCAGAGAGCTCACAGACAGACTGAATGATCCCAGCTGTAAACTAGAGACGTTGAGGTGAGATGTATTACATTTAAAGCCTACCTTACATTGACAGACTTTGCAAAGATTTGGAAAAGATTTTTGAAAGACTACAGTCTCAGACCCTCTCACATCTAAAGACAATTCATCGAGTTTCTAGTCACAGGCCAGTCTCAGATTAGGATTTTGCAAAGACTGTGGGTCACTATTTTTAAGACTGCTACTAGATTCCTTCAAATTATTTCCATTGTGCACTAGGCTACACGTCATCATCAACAGGAACTCAAATACGATAGCCTACTCATATCAAAGTCATTTTTCCTCGTTTCTGCAGCATTGTTTCATATGTGACATCACTAACAGATATAGAGCTGTTCTGTCACGTAGAATAATTAGACTAATAATTTATAAGAAATGAAATAATAAATAATCATATATGCTACAGCATGTCGCCTATTTTGCCCCTTCCTGTTTCGTGTTGGAGCGAGGTCACTGTTGGTTTTTAATGTTCACGTCACCATTATGCTCATAGTATAGCCCTGTACTATAGCCTAGCAGGGGTGTCCAAACTACGGTCCGCGGGGTAACTGCGGCCCGCTAAGCACTGTAATGCGGCTTGCCGAGGATTCATTAGTTTATCATAGATCCAGCCCGCCACGCACTATTTTTCCCAGCAACGACACTGTGGTTAGCGTTACAGCAAACTGCTTTACACACTCTTCTTTTAGAGAACGAATTTCAACTTTGAGCGCTCTGAGCGAGAGCTTTTATCCGCTGAGAGTGCTGTGAACACGGCTACATAGCCGTCAGCGCAAAAAACGTTCAAAAAATTAATCGCAATTAATCTCATGAATGTCCTAGTTAACTCCTGATTAATCGCATATTAATCGCACATTTTTATCTGTTCAAAATGTCCCTTGATTTGTCATTTTAATACTCTTACCAAAGTAAAGTGGATAGGCTTGCTTTGTACAAATGTTTTTTGTTTTATTATTGAAAGCCACATTATAGTGTTACAGCCATTCATGTCTGTAGTAATACTGTCAAAAAGTATTGGGACAGATGACACAATGCTGGCAGCAGCACTGAGCAAGAAACAACCTTCTCTCCTCCTAGAAGTTCAGATACTGCAATAACATAAAAAAGCTCTTAATTGTTGTAGCCTAATTCAAGCCAAATTCAAACATAGTTCTTCTCTCTCACACACACAAACACACACCGAATGTGCACAAATGCACACACACTCACTCACACACTCTCACACACACATACCGAATGTACATGAACGCGCGCACACACACACACGCACACACACACGCACGCAGGCACAAGTTAGATAATGTTAGCCTAAAGTTACAGTAGTAGGAAGGGGAGAGAAGAGCCAGAGCGATGTCGCACACAGACACTCACATACACTCACATTAACGTTACCCCGAGATAGTTCTCATTACTGAGGAACGCCCAGTAATCTCCCGTTAGCGCAACTATATTTGTCTGCCCCAACGCCTGCTCTACCTTATCGTCTCAGTTTTGTACGAATTCTCAATGCGGATAATAATAACTAGTTGTGCTACGATGGTATCTCAATTCACATCAACAGTACATGCAGATAACTTTGGTCTTATCAACTGACCCTGGCAATGTTTTAAAACTAAACTTTCCATTCATTAGTTTGTTAGCAGCGTCCATTTTAACGTCTTCCGCAGGACATCTAAACAATGGCATTGTGGGGCACGCTTATTGTTTTGCTTCTGGTTTACAGCCGGGTCCTGTAGTTTTTCTAATGTGGCCACAGCAGTTTATGAAAAAACTTGTCCCAGCTCAAAAAGAATGTTAATTTCGCGATAAAAAAATAACGCCGTTAAAATTGTTTTGAGTTAACTTGTTAATAATGCGATATTTTTGACAGCACTAAAATTAACACAACTCAACTCAGTTTTGTGTTAAAACTGTATTTTCTTCTCTCATCTTTCTTAAGCTATGACCATGGAGGAGAGTGCAGGATTAAACCAGGACCCAGAAAATGTGAGTGTGTGTGTATGTGTTGTGAGTGGTGTGTGTCCACAGGAGAGGAGAGCCATACACTCCAGTTTACACCTTCCTCTGTGTGTGTGTGTGTGTGTGTGTGTGTGTGTGTGTGTGTGTGTGTGTGTTACACATGTCCTTTCCTACCCCATATTCTGATGAGGATGTTCTCTCCTCTCTCCTCTCCTCTTGTGTGCAGATGCCTGTGAGCTCACACTGGACCCAAACACAGCAAACAGACATCTCTCTCTCTCTGAGGGAAACAGAAAGGTGACATGGGGGAGTCAGCAGCAGCAGTCGTATCCTGACCACCCAGAGAGATTTGACTACTGGGAACAGGTGCTGTGTAGAGAGGGTCTGTCTGGACACCACCCGGTCAGCACTGGTCAGTCTGGACGCTACTACTGGGAGGCTGAGTGGGGTATTAATGATGAGGTAGCAGTGGCCTGTAAAAGCATGGAGAGGAAAGGGGTTGAGAACAGCAGCAGGTTTGGATGTAATGCCAAGTCCTGGAGACTGGACTGCTCTGATAACAGTTACTCTGTCTTTCACAATAAGAAGAAGACTGTCATACCTGCCCCCTCCTCCTGCTCCAGCAGAGTAGGAGTGTACCTGGACTGGCCAGCAGGCACTCTGTCCTTCTACAGCGTCTCCTCTAACACACTCACCCACCTGCACACGTTCCACTCCACATTCACTGAGCCCCTCTATCCTGGGTTCTATGTTGATCCTAACTCCTCAGTGTCCCTGTGCCAGATCACATGACCTCCTAATCCTGCAGCAGAGGAGAGCCACACACTCCTATGTATGTGTGTGTGTGTGTGTGTGTGTGTGTGTGTGTGTGTGTGTGTGTGTGTCCACAGGAGGGGAGAACCACACACTCCTGTTTACTCACTCCTGTGTGTGTGTGTGTGTGTGTGTGTGTGTGTGTGTGTGTGTGTGTGTGTGTGTGTGTGTGTGTGTGTGTGTGCGTGCGTGCGTGTGTGTGTGTGTGTGTGTGTGTGTGTGTGTGTGTGTGTGTGTGTGTGTGTGTGTGTGTGTTCCTTTCCTTCCTTCTGTGTTATCAATGACCAAATGTGTCACATATCAGATGCTGTGTTGAATTTCTAACAATTTGAACTTGAACCTTCTGAAGATGAACATACAATATGAGTGGACAGGTTTTCTGGGAGTGTTAATCCACCATTATTTGACATATTATTTGACATATATATTCAGATGTGCTTTAGAGTGAGAGAGAGGGAAGTGGAGTCCTTTTATTTGAATAATAAATTAAATGTATTTGGTGAATTGGTTAAAATGTATTTTGGTTTGATGTATACTGTATATAACAAAGGGGAACGAAGTGTAACTCATAGGAAAATGAAATACAAATAAAGAAAGAAACAGAATAAAAATGGTGTGTGTGTGTGTGTGTGTGTGTGTACAGCATCATGTTTAGTTGTCTGGCACATGTGCATTCTCAGTAAGCAGAGGTCACTCCACTTGACCTTGACCTAATGTAAACCTGTGGGCATCCAGGAGGGGTTGAACAGTGATCTCCCACATGCACGGAGGAGATGCCTTCAATATTGAGTTGACTTACAGTATAGACTCAGTGTATATATTGTTGGCAAAACATAACTCCAAATGTCCTGAAAGTGACATCGCTCTCACCAGTCATGTGAACTGGTGCTACTTACAGATCTCTCTCTCTCTCTCTCTCTCTCTCTCTCTCTCTCTCTCTCTCTCTCTCTGAGGGGAACAGAAAGGTGACGTGTGATGGGGGAGAAGCCATGTGAACTGATGCTACTCGGCGGGTGTTATTTTATTCAAAGGTGCAGTAACCTTTGAGAAGTGGCTGAGAAGGGTCACAACCAGGGATGGAAATTAGCACCCACCAGCCAAATGCTGGTAAAATGTGAGAGTGGCTGGTAGAGTTATAGTCATATTTTAACACTGAGTGGCTGGTTAATTTGACCAGAAATCTGCTAATGGCTGATAGATTTTCACATTTTCAAATTTTTATTTCCACCCCTGGTCACAACACATGCAAACACCACAACTGCATAATATCAGAAAACACCTGCACATTGTGAAAACACCTTTATAGATGAACACGTGGGCTGCAAATATTCACAGCACAAATAGGGGAACAAACTGCAAGCTGCAGAGAGGACAACAGAAAGGTTTCCAGGGGGACCATATTTAAAGTATGGAAGAGGAGAGTGTTCCTCCTGAGAGATACTGCATGGTACAGTGGGTCCTCTTAAAACCAAGTCCATGAGCTAAACACATATAATAAGGTTCATGAAGAAGTTACATTAAACAGGGCTATCGTGTGTGTGTGTGTGTGTGTGTGTGTGTGTGTGTGTGTGTGTGTGTGTGTGTTTGTCTGTCTGTCTGTCTGTCTGTCTGTCTGTCTGTCTGTCTGTCTGTCTGTCTGTCTGTCTGTCTGTCTGTCTGTCTGTGTGTGTGTGTGTGTGTGTGTGTGTGTGTCCAGAGCTGAGGATGAGGGCTCAGCTGCAGAGTAGGCAGCTGCACCAGTCCATGAGCTAAACACAAATAAGCTTCATGAACAAGTGACATTAAACAGGGCTATCGTGTGTGTGTGTCCAGATCTCTAGTTTAACAGTCCTAATGCCCATGGGCATATATTGTATTGCCTCTCACTGAGTGGTATCTAATGACTTTAGCAACCTTTATATAAGCTGTATCTATTCCATGAGAGTGATGCCAACATAATAACATTCATGAATCCAATCAGCTGGAGAACACAGATGTGGATGAGGCTGGTGTGTGCTGTGTCCTTCATGTTTGTCTGGTCTCTGTGTCCATCTGAGCTTTCAGCAGGTAAGTGTACACCTGCCACCACTGCCCTCAGCACCTGCCCAAGAGAGCAGAGCGGCTGGTCAACACACTCCCGCTGGCCTCTCAGCTCAAGGCAAGAGCGGAGCTACGGAGGGGCAAGTGGAATCTGATGAAGACGCATCCACAGCCCGACTCAGGCGCCGCGTGAAGAAAGCTGTGGCGTCGCCCCTTGCCACCTCTGGGCCAAGGGCAGGGGAAGATGGAGCAGCGTCCTCAAACCTCATCCCTCCCCAAGCCTCCTCGTCCACTGTGTTGCACCAGGAAACACTTTGCCGGAGCGCTCCAGGCAGTAGGACGTCCACCCAACTCTTTGGCACTGATGCAGAGTCCTGCAAACAGGAGCAGTGTGTTGTGGGCCATGCTCCTCCAACAGCAGCTTGGACTACTTCCTGTACTCATTCACACAGGCACGCCAACCTGAACGTGGGATCCGTTCAACACAATGTGTTCAGGCAACTGAGCATGTGGTTCAGAGAGAGGAGTTTAGTGTGTTAGCAGAGAAACAGTGGAGAAGGAGATGACCGGTCTAGGGCACAAGAGGGCTCAAACAGAGGCTTCTCCTCGCCACCATCGCCATCGGCTTACTGTTAAGGGACTCAGCCTGGATGTTTTGTTCCAAATAACATATAGATTTTCAACAGCAATGTACAGCATTGTATGTTTCAATGTATGTTTCATAAGGATTCCAGTCATCAGAGTTTAGTGTTTTAGCGATTGTGAAAAGCTGTAATGAATGCATCCATGAGGAACTGAGAAGTGTGAATAATGTGGAGTGTTTTCTCATTTCATGTGTGAGGAGGAGGAGCTCATGATGAGCTTCTACACGCAATACTACATGAACATGGACGCCTGCGTAGAGATGCAGCAGAGGCCATTTTAGGGGGAGATGGAACAGAAGCCATTTCAAATGCACACATGAATGATGTAGCCGTGCAGGACTTGTGCAGGACACTGTAGGCTGAAGGAAAACACATGGTGTTGAAAAGGCAGCGGCTGAGGCCTGGGTTAATCAGCACAAGCCCCTTCAGAAGCCTGTTCTCAAGTGCTGCAATAGCAATACATGCATACAGTAGCACCTTATCATTGGGTCACATGGCCAGTCCATACCAGACCTTTGGAATCACAGATGTTTAGCTTTTTTAATTATTGGAGTGATTTTTGTGTGTGTGTGCTGATTATTGTCGGGGGGGGGTGTAGTAGGGAGGGGCAGGATAAGTGCAAGAAGCATTAAAGTGCATGGGGGGGAGTAAGAGCTGCAGGGGGTGAATGATGTACAGTTTGTGTGTGTGTGTACAGTATACATCACTTCACATATATCAATGTGTTTTATTGCACAATAATGTGTTTAGAGTTCTGTCCAGCTGCAGGTTGGTCTGGCGACCCCCTCCCAAGTTGTGTTTAGAGTTCTGTCCAGCTGATGGCTGGTCTGGCGACCCCCTCCCAAGTTGTGTTTAGAGTTCTGTCCAGCTGATGGCTGGTCTGGCGACCCCCTCCCAAGTTGTCCACGGGCCCTGCTGCCCCTGTGCTCCAGCCCTCACTCTGAGCTCCTCCTGCTCAATCCTGGTGACCTCTGCAACAACAAGGTCCTTCCTCTCCTTCCTGCTTGCCTTGGACCATAGGATGGGTGGGGCGCTCCATCCGAGGCCTGGCCGCCCTGTCTGGAGTGGACCGTGGCCAGCACGTGTTGATGCTGCAGTCTCCCCATCAGCTTCTGCACCTCCTCCTTGCACCTCCTCCACCTCCTTCCAGTCTCCACTCTGGTGTTTGCATCAGCCACTGCCCTGTGGGAGGAGTCCCTTAGCTCCATCCCCAGCCTTGCCTTCTCCTGCCTGTAGCCCAGGGTGATGGAGTTCAGGGGGAGCTGGAGTGAGCTCCATCCATACAGGCCAGCAGCTGAGAAGCAGCGCGGTAGGCCCAGCCATTTGATGAAGGATGAAGGAGTTGGCTTTTGCCTCCGTCTCCATCTAGGCCTGTCGCACCTCCAGCGGTGCCTGTGTTGGACTGTGCACGGCCTGTTGATTTGAATGGTGAATGGTGAACAGGTGGCCTGTTGATTTGGTGCATTTTAAACGGCCTCAAAAATGGTTACAGTTAACTCCAAAGTACCTAATAAATAATGAAATGTACAAAAGAAACAGAAACATAATTTTGAATTTGTCTTGTAAAAAACACACACCCAACTAGTATGATAGGGGTTTCTTTCTCCAACAAAAGACTCTGGAACATTTTTATCAGAGCATTCAGAACACAGAAATTATTTTTGCCATGCTGGTTACATGTTCAATTGGAGCCATTATGATATGAAAGGTTTGGAGACTTTTACAATAGCAGGCATTATTGATGAATATGGCATTTTAAATTATGTTCAGATGACTGTGGGTAATGAGAAGAGCAGGTCTGATGGTAATTGACTGCAGTCAGATATGAATATTTTATATGCATGGTGCCAACAGTGACTTGAACATCTGGAATACTTAGTGAGATTGTAAGCATGCAGCTCAGTTAATGGAAGATCATGAGGAAGTGCAGTACTGCTTTATGACCACAAGAGTGTAGTGTTTACCACAGGACCAGCTTTCTATACATTATCCCATAGGCCTACATATCATCAAAGATCCTTCAATAGTACCGCTTTAACTCTCTCTGATATCATCACCATGTAAGAATGTAGGCTTGTGTCTTTAGATGGTAACTGCATGCCTGCTACATTCACCTGCACATTCATATTGATAGTCATGGCTTAGGCACGTGCATCTTGTGCTGCGCAGTTCTGCGCCATCACGAACTCGCCTATTGTGGTGTGTGTCCACGTTTGCCCACGTGATGAACGCGGAACAAGTGAAATCGAAAGTAAATCTCAAGAGACGTCGTCATAGAATCTGGTGTTTTGTCAAGAAGTTTCGGACGTTTTATCGGGTAAGTAGGCCTAGGCTATATAAAGTTAGCTAAATGTAAGGCTGTGATCGATTGTAGAGAAGCGTTAACTGATGTCGGTTTCGTAGTCTGGAGATAATTACAGGGACACCACTCGGAGACGGATTTGATCATGACCAGTCCTACATTTCATTTCACCGTTCAGACTGACTTTAGCCTAATTTGCGTTGTGTGTCAAATAGCCTAGGCCTAAATGTGACCTTGAGAAATGATCTGCCCAAATGGATCAACTGAAACGTAAATAATAGCAAATAAACTAGTTAGGCCTATCTGTAAGCCTATAGGCCTAAATACATACAGGTAGGCCTAATGGCCTAGCTTAGCCTACTTCACACGAATCTGTCAAGAATTTACATCATGTATGTAACCTATAGGTCTAATTGTTATGCCTATCCTATGTGTTAAAATAATAAGGCATCAAAGAAAATAAAATGTTTCTTTTCAAGGCTCAAAAGTAAATTCGCCTCTTTCCCGAATGACCGCTGTCATACTTCGACAGACTCCCCCTACTGATAAAAAAAAATACACTGCCTTTTATCGAAGGTCGTTCAAAAGCGACTTCACCTAATCTATCAGATGTAGCCTTCTGTCGGTATTTATTGACACAGTCAAAGCAACACACCTTTAGCAGTTGTGGTAATGGTCTCATTGTAAGTGTTCATAATGATTTCTCTCTCAGTAGCCTAGTCCCCTGATCACTATCATGTCTGTTGTTGTTGGAGCAGAAATGGATCCACAGATCTGATTGGTCCACATAGCTGCTTAAAGTTAGCACTTCATCAGGAACCTCTCATCAAAAACATTTTCCTCACCTCTCTTTGTCTCTCACAGACACACACTCTATGTTCATTTTCGTATGGATTGATTAGGATGGATTTCCCTCAAGAGGGTGAGGATGCTGTCAGTGGAAATCAGACAGGCAGAGCAGCATGTGCTGTGTCCAGCCACTTGTCCATGGAGAATGAGGAGCCCGTCACTGATGGGCATCAGGGGGTCAGCACAGGAAGAGTGCTGTCTTATCCAAGGTGAGTTGTTTCCACTGATGGGCATCAGGGGGTCAGCACAGGAAGAGTGCTGTCTTATCCAAGGTGAGTTGTTTCCACTGATGGGCATCAGGGGGTCAGCACAGGAAGAGTGCTGTCTTATCCAAGGTGAGTTGTTTCCACTGATGGGCATCAGGGGGTCAGCACAGGAAGAGTGATGTCTTATCCAAGGTGAGGTGTGTCCAAAACCCAAGACATTAGGGGTGTGAATCTCTCATGTGAAAGACGATACGATTCGCATCTAGATACATTGTCACGATACGATTAAAAAAAAGATACATGTTAATAGCAAACGATTCGGTACGATTCAATTCGATGCGATTCGATGCAATTCGATGCGGTTCAATAATCGAAAGCATTCTGAAAGTTATTTTTCATTGTGCACATTCACTTTACAATTGTGCACATTTTACATGATCAAGTTAATGGTTATCAATAGGACAAACAACTTGATGTATGAACATGACAAAACATTTTATTGTGAAAAGGTGAGGTTTTTCATATAATATTTTAGTAATGGCCCACACTGAGGACACCATAAAGAAATAAACAGAAGAAACACATATCTCTGTATATGTTGCATAAAAAAATTAAAGACCAAAGAGGTGTCGTTACAAAAGAAAATAAAGCAGTGCTTTGCCCTTGGCCTTTTCTCATGTAAAAGAATAAATGATTCTCTGCTTATCTCCCTCAACAATGGAATTCTCTTCTCTGATTGGCTGATGGGGTGGCCATTAACTTCGTATAACCTGCTACCTTTGAAGTAGTTCCCGTATCACACTTGAATATTAATTCGCCAAACTCGTTGCGAAGTTTAAATGAACTGTCACGTTGCATCCAAGCTGAAATACAGACGTGCAGAACCATAGTAACATTGTAGCATATGACGGAGGTGGATTGTAGCTAGTTGGATGCCATGTAGGCTATAAAAGTAGCGATCTTTCAAAGTTAAAGTTAATCAGAATCCTGGGATATGCCCGCTTGACAACGGGAGAGATAGAACCAGAGCCATATAAAGAGACCTTCTCTTTTGAAAAAGCCAAACGACTTCCAAACTTTGGATTTAAGTTTCGCCGGCGCGTTGAATATAGGTTCGGAGTTGTCAGAAATCTTTTCTGAGGAAGACTAGCACCTCATTCCTTCAGGCACGTCCAGGGCACGTTTCGTTGGAATGGATAGAAGAACGTGATAGGCTATGCCATCTTTGACCAATGAGAGGCTGTCATTGTTCTCAAATCAAAATTGGGATGCACACAGCCACGCACCAGGCCAGGAAATCGAGTATTTCATAAGAGACGGTCAAGTCAGAAACGTTTGCGAATGTGAACCGATTTGTTTCTTTTAAATCGAAACAATAACCGATTCATGTCATGAAAAATTCGAAACGAGGCTTGATGCATCGATGTAGTCGTCTTTTACAGGTTAAAAACGAATATCGATATGTATCGGTTATTTTTTACACCCCTACAAGACATCCTAATCTTACACCTGGCTCATTGGGCTGCCAGGCGCATCACAAATGTCTTTGCTAGTTTGTGGCCAAAACAGTTATCATCCCGCCAGGTGTGTACGCTCTCTCACCCTTAATGAACCCTGCACACCCAGGAATATTGAGGTGTGTGAGAGAGAGAGAGAGAGAGAGAGAGAGAGAGAGAGAGAGAGAGAGAGAGAGAGAGAGAGAGAGAGAGAGAGAGAGAGAGAGAGAACTGTTTTGTCATTGACTATGAGACCATGAAGTTCATTTCACTTTGCCAATGAGTTCAAATAAATAATAATAATAAAAAATTAAAAAAATGAGTTCAAATAATAGACAAGTGCAGATGCTTGTAGGCTACTTTGCTAGGTTTAATGGAATACAGTCCATACGGACTGACTTGCAAGCAGATTCCTTTAAATGTGCTGCTGACTATCAAAATACCGCTGTGCTGTTTGAAGTTGCGGTGCTTGCTATTAAAGGGAATGACATTTTCATTGGTTTAAAGAATGGTATGCCCCAAGCACACCCATGAGTCATGACTGCTTAAGAAGCAAACAAACAACCCTTCTGTGCCCAGTATTTGATCACTAAAACAAGCCAGTGATTGTGAACTGGCTTCTAATGTCTATAAACTTTGCACCTACACAGTACACAGCACAAGTACAGTATTTATTGTCTCCTTGTGTAACCAGACCACAGACACACAGACCAGTGTCTCCAGTGCCCAGCTGTGTGTCCATGAAGAGTGACCGGTCCTTGGAGCTCCCTTTCAATTTCAGCAGTGGACCACCACAGCATAATCCAAAGTAAGATTTCAGATTTCTTGTATCCATATACAAGAGTAGATGAAGAAGAGAGAGATAGAGGGACTTTGTGTGTGTTCCTTAGTGCAGGTGTGTGTGTGTGTGTGTGTGTGTGTGTGTGTGTGTGTGTGTGTGTGTGTGTTTGAAGCAGAGTTTATGTAGACATGCTAACTGTTGCTAGTATTGTGAAGGTGTGTTTGCTCATTCTATCATGTATTTTGTCTCCTTGTGTATCCAGACCACAGACACACAGACCAGTGTCTCCAGTGCCCAGCTGTGTGTCCATGAAGAGTGACCGGTCCTTGGAGCTCCCTTACAATTTCAGCAGTGGACCACCACAGCATAATCCAAAGTGAGATTTCAGATTGTGTATCCATATGCAAGAGTAGATGAGAGAGAGACAGACAGACAGACAGACAGAGAGAGATAGAGAGAGAGAGACTTTGTGTGTTCCTTAAAGGAGAATTCCGGTGTGAAATTGAGCTTAACTGTACCGAAACATGTTAAGGTGTACTCACACGTGTTGTAAGACGCACTTTCGCTCACCCCCAGCATTCCGAACTCCTCCGTTTTCAGCCTAGCTTGCAGTAGGCTTGAATCTATTAGATTGGGCATCACATAGCCTATGCAGCTAAATCGCTATTTTTAAACCATTAAAAAGGTTCCAAGTAACTCCACACTGCATTGGTAGACTTCTGAGGGTCCTGACATTTACAACGAGATACTTAGAACTTTGGAAGTGCACAGGAAGTTTATTAAAAATGACTGTTTATTCAAGCAGTACCTTCATAGAATCTCTCCGCTGGGCGCCATCTTGTGGTGAAGTCGCGATACGTTGTGTGTTCCTTAAAGGGATAGTTCGGATTTTAAGACACGAAGTTGTATGGGTTCCCTGTCAGCAACGTAGTGCATCAGCACTGACTTACCCCCGACAGCGTCCTGTGAGCCGAGATCCAGCCGGTTTTTGATCGTTTTTGATGCCGGACTATTTTCTTCAGCAAGTTTCTGGGGTCACGAAAGTAAAGTGTTTTTCTTCTCAAAACCATATGCGTTCAACAGAGTGATATATTTGCACCACAAAAACGTTGTCCAGCTGTCAGTAGCGCGCAGTGATAGGAATCGCGAAAAATAAGTAAGTGATAACGAGGTTTGAATTTTTCCTGGACAACGTTTTTGTGGTGCAAATATATCACTCTGTTGAACGCATATGGTTTTGAGAAGAAAAACACTTTACTTTCGTGACCCCAGAAACTTGCCGGACTACTTTCTTCAGCATCAAAAACGATCTAAAACCGGCTGGATCTCGGCTCACAGGACGCTGTCGGGGGTAAGTCAGTGCTGATGCACTACGTTGCTGACAGGGAACCCATACAACTTCGTGTCTTAAAATCCGAACTATCCCTTTAATGCAGTTGTGAGTATGTGGTTCTGTGTTTGTGTGTGTGTGTGTTTGAAGCAGAGGGTATGTAGACATGCTAACTGTTGCTAGTATTGTGAAGATGTGTTTGCTCATTCTATCATGTATTTTGTCTCCTTGTGTATCCAGACCACAGACACACAGACCAGTGTCTCCAGTGCCCAGCTGTGTGTCCATGAAGAGTGACCGGTCCTTGGAGCTCCCTTACAATTTCAGCAGTGGACCTCCACAGCATAATCCAAAGTGAGAATCCAGTTTTTGTATCCATATACAAGAGTAGAAGAGGAAGAGAGAGATAGAGGGACTTTGTGTGTGTTCCTTAGTGCAGTTTTGTGTGTGTGTGTGTGTGTGTGTATGTGGTTCTGTGTGTGTGTGTGTGTGTGTTTGAAGCAGAGGGTATGTACAGTAGACATGCTAACTGTTGTTAGTATTGTGAAGATGTGTTGGCTCATTCTATTATGTATTTTGTCTCTGAGGGAGGGAGGGAGGGAGGGAGGGAGGGAGGGAGAGATTAATAGTGCTCTCTTATTTGTGTTAACATAATTGACACAAATAAGAGAGCACTACATTTCTTTAATCACCTTAAATCCAGCCCCCAAGACACCCTCCATTATAAAGCCCTCCAAACCCAAGAGCTGAGCCCAGAAAAAAAGTCCCCCGCATCAGTGGTTGTTGAGACTAACCCCCCCCCCCCACTAGTGGTGGGGGAAAAAATCGATTCTGTTCATTATCGCAATATTTTGTGCATGCAATTATATCGATACTAGTAGCTCAAAGTATCGCAATACTTAATAATAGAATTTAATTATCTATTTTACTTTTATTTGAGTCCCAAGGGGAATTTCAAGATATTACACTCACAAGGTGGCGCTTGTTGTGGCGGTTTATTGTGCATTCAACGGCAATTTCAAATAAAAATGGCTTCACAATCACAACCTGTTATAAGCTGCGTTTCCATTGACCATTAAATTGCGCAAATTAAGAGTTGCGAAAAGAAATGTGGTGAATGGAAACACACACATTTCGAAAAAACTCACATTTTTCGATAAAAAGTTTGTGCGCTTGGGTGAGGTGGTATTTCGAGCGTATCGAAATTTGTATATTTCGCAAAACTGCAATGGAAACACTTTTTTCGCATCTAACGAGTCACGTGATCCAACAACCGGATGTTAGGAGGAACGAAACCGACGAAGAAGACTGTCGACAGGAAGTGGCACCGGGAGAATAATGTAAAAAATATATATTTTTATTCATTGAAAGTGGCTCGTGTCATTCTAAAATGTTGAATCCACAGCTCCTCTGTGAACTCGCCGACAACACTTTCTCAAAAACGCTGCATACGCAACCGCTCAACTAGTTTTGTTTACCCATAGCAACAACGTTGCTATGCTTTGCTGGTTTAACGTGATGAGAACGGTGCTCAAAGAAATCTAGATTCTAGATTCTAGTTCTAGAAACTAATCAACTGGGCTGATCTACGAAATATTCCACTGACATGGCTGTGACATGATTTAAGCATAGGCCTATAACAAACTCCTGTGATTGATATGTCATTTTTAATTTTATGTTTCTGCCCCACCAAAACGTAGGCCTCCTCCTCTGATGGCTTAATGACTGATAATCAGCGTTAGTGCCGTGGTGGCAATTTGAATGCATTTAGTGTAAATCTGGGTTATGTTGATAACCGCGATGTCTCCTAATGACTTAAAGCACGCGAGAATACACGAGATTTTAATTTAGTTAGCCGAATGTAATGGAAACACTGCAATTGCGAAAATTGTGATTTTCGACATTAAGACAATATCGACAAAGTTTTTGCGCATATTTGTAATGGAAACGCAGCTATAGACGACCCTCCATCACATTGAAAGTGTGGGTGTACTTCGGTTTTCAACAAAAAGCCAATAGTAAGGACCTTGATATGCACCACGCCATGACAGAGTGAGTTGAACAGTGTTATTTTCCTTATTTTTTGTAATGCCTTTGAATAATATGAGAGACATGAATAGCAATATATCGCAGAATCGAATCGCAATACTTGTTGTATCGCAATATGTTTAGAATCGCAATAATATCGAATTTTGGCCCAAATATCGCAATAGTATCGAATTGTCATTCTTTTGCCAATTCCCACCCCTACCCCCCACCCAAAACACACCCTGACCAGTCTCACAACAACACTGTTTTCCAAAAACCAATCAGAGTCAACCAAATTATAACAATGTAAAGACAACTATTTGGAATATTGGAAAGAAGAAACTAAACATCAAAGCAGATTACAATGTTATCTGGCCCTAAACAGAGAATATAAATTAGCAGAATATCTCTCTACTGTCAGAGATAGAAAACAGAGACTGACCCTAACCAAGTACAGGCTAAGTGACCACAAATTGGCAATCGAAAAAGGAAGACATAAAAAATCATGGCAACCAAAAGTAGAAAGAATATTTGTTCACTGTTCGACAGGTGAGGTGGAGACAGAGTTGCACTTCCTCCTACAGTGTACATCCTTTTCCCAAACTAGGAATCTTTACTTTAATAAACTAAATTTAGAAATTCCTCATTTTAATGATCTAAGTGAGGCAAACAAATTAAAAATACTATTGGGCGAAGGAAACAAGGCAAACCTTGCAGCCCAATATGTATTGACATGCCACAACCTGAGGGACATTGAATGACCTACTGTATCAAAACACAGACACAGACACAGGCGCACATACACACACACACACACACACACACACACACACACACATTTGATCAATTTTAAGAACTGTGTTGCTATTGTACTACTTTCTGTTCTGATTGCTTTGGCAATATAAGTATACCCCTTGTCTAGGGATGTAACGGTATGAAAATTTAACCCCACGGTTATAGTGACCAAAATTATCACGGTTTTCGGTGTTATCGCGGTTTTAAAAATTGTGCGTACAATATGTTAAGAAAGCGCTGATGGGTGTAGACAAGCTGAAATATTAGTTTAAAAAAGTGTGACAGTGTTTATTACATTAAAAATATAGGCAAACCCTCATTGCCTTCAGCAGGATACTGATCATTCACAGCAGTGGCAATCCTAGTCTCTGCTCAACCCTCCACACACACAGAAAATGGCTTGTCTTGTTTCTATTGCATATTTTGAATTCATAAACTTTATATATTTTGCTAATAGTTTAGAATATGTTAGGATCTGCATAATTACTTACAGCAGAGACATATAAACATATTCAGTCATTTGAATACTTCATATTGATTTTTAAACTCTTACACTTGTCTTTAATGACTTTAATGTTGTGTAGGTCTAATTGAGAGCCTGTCACTTTAAGAGATACGTGAAGTAGGCTAATTATATTAACCTTCATTCGGTTTTTGGAAAGTAGTCATGCATAGTTCAAGGATATCCGTTTTCATTGAATAAAATGAATGTTCAAAACATTAACAAGTCAAAGAAAATATTGCTGGGATCATATAGAAAAGATAAGTGTCTTGCAATGTTAACTTCTATGATTTTGGTGAGCACTAGGCTACTGTACATTAATGATAGACATGACGCGTGAGCTAACGGGATAGTTACCTTGATGGAACTCTCTCAAGATGTAAAAGTTTGCCAATAGGCTGTGTAGCTTTTTTCGGAAATTGAACTAAACACTACAGTAGGCCTAAATGAACTAAATTCCATAGCCTACTGTAGGTAGGTTACCGTGGCATTGTGCTCACTTTTTCCTTGGTTGGAAATGTTGGCTGCTTATAGCTTAACTTATGATTTGGAGTTTGGTATATCTGCTATATCCAATGAGTGACACCCAGCGCTCAACAAAACTTCACGGCATTCTCCTGATAACGTTAGTGGAATAGCCTAGATTTAATGTGAACGTGTAGGCTTACATAAAAAGACGCAGAGTGGCTACATGACACAGCGCACGTTTTGGGGTGAAAATGTTGCGCCCTTTAAAAGCAGGTGTAGCCTTATGAATCATGGTTAAATCCATCAATTAGACAACAGAATTAGTAAGGTAAAGTTTTGTTTCATAGTTGCCTTCAGCTTGTGTCAAAATCAGGCTCGGATGAAGCTGGGAGGAATTAAACACGCGGTTACCACACCGTAGTATCAACCGTGATAATAATGATATTCGAAATGAACACGGTAATTGTTATCGTCAACATTTTTATCATGGTATACCGTCACACCGGTAATCGTTACATCCCTACCCTTGTCATGCCAATAAAGCACTTTGAATCTGAGAGAGAGAGAGAGAGAGAGAGAGAGAGAGAGAGAGAGAGAGAGAGAGAAAGAGAGAGAATAAAGGTGTTGTAATACAAAATTGTTATAAATTGGCAAGCACTGAGCAGGAACAAACCATCCAATGAGAAAGATATAGTATAGTAAAGCAGATGGGATGTGTACTTAGACTTGCAGATGCATGCTGTGAGTGATTGGTTAATAAAGAACACAGTGTCATGTTTGAAACTTTGATCTATAAATATTGAGGAAGCAACTGACATTTTGCCATGATTTTCATATATTGTCCACAATATTTTTCTCATTTTCATTGATTCATGAAATTAAAGGTTGTTCATGAATAATTCTCGTTGACAAAATGAACACTGTGGTGTGTGTATGGACCTTAATATACAAGTGTGTGCACTATTTGAATATCCAAAGGCACAGCACAGCACAAAGATTGTCTACCAACTCTCATCTGCACTTCCACTGTGGTGTTTTTGAATGTGTTCCTGTATGCCTTTCTTCAGTGTTAGTCGCTGTGAATAATGAATGAATTGATGATAAATAATTATTGTCAACATTCTCGTTGATAAAATTAACATTGGTGCGTGAATGGTCCTCAGTACGCTGTGTGTGTGTGTGTGTGTGTGTGTGTGTGTGTGTGTGTGTGTGTGTGTGTGTGTGTGTGTGTGTGTGTGTGTGTGTGTGTGTGTGTGTGTGTGTGTGTGTGTGTGTGTGCGCGAATAACGAAAGGGCATTTCAACAGCACAAATCAAGTGGCTTTTCTTCTGATGTGCATCCCTGTGTATTGCTGTCCCTGTTGTGGATTTAGGCACATCCTGACCCAGGATCAGTCCAGGTGTGGAGTGTGTGAGCAGCTACTGAGGGACCCAGTCATCGCCAGCTGTGGACACAGATTCTGCAGGCAGTGCATCAGCAGCTACAGGAGCCAGTCTGGTCCATCAGGAGACTACAGCTGCCCCCAGTGCAGAAAGAGATCCAGAACACAACCCAATATAAACCCTGACATAACTATGGCCATGAGAGGCAGCACCCACCTGCAAACGGAGCATGCTCCAGTCAAAAGAGCCAAATTAACAGGTGAGGCTTGAAGATCTACAGTATGTGTAAGAACAGGATTCATGCTGAATATGAAGACCATTCATTTCTGTTCTAGACCATCTATTATTAATTTATTTAAAGTAAATCAAAATGGTTCAACATCTAATATTGTTATGCTAAAAATGTGTTTTAGAAACCCTGACCAATTATGAATTATGGTTTGTTTGTTTGCTTGTTTGTTTGTTTGTTTACATGTGTACTGCCAAACAGATGACCATGTCCTGAGCAGAGTACTGATGACCCATAAAGCCAGCATGAAGAGGAGGTTTGAGAGCATATGTGAAGGCATCATAAGGTCAGGGACTCAAACACTCCTGAACAAGATCTACACAGAGCTCTACATCACAGAGGGGGAGAGTGAAGGGGTGAATAATGAGCATGAGGTTTGGCAGGTAGAGTCAGCATCCAGGCCACAAACTACAGAAGACACAGCAATCAACTGTAATGATATCTTCAAGCCCTTACCTGGACAGAAGAGACACATCAGAACTGTCATGACCAAGGGGATTGCTGGCATTGGAAAAACCGTCTCAGTGCAGAAGTTCATCCTTGACTGGGCAGAGGAGACAGCTAACCAGGATGTAGATTTCATGTTTGTGCTTCCATTCCGTGAGCTGAATTTGGTCAAACATGATCAGTACAGTCTTCACAGACTCCTGCTTGACTTCCACCCTGAGCTTAAAGAGCTACAGAATGGTGAATACAAAGACTGCCACATTGTGTTCATCTTTGATGGTCTGGATGAGAGTCGACTTCCATTGAATTTCCAAAAGAATCAAAAGTTGTCTGATGTGACACAAACATCATCAGTGGATGTGCTGATGACGAGTCTCATTCAGGGAACTCTGCTTTCCTCTGCTCTCATCTGGATAACCTCTCGACCAGCAGCAATTAGTCAGATTCCTTCTCAGTGCATCAGTCAGGTGACAGAAGTACGAGGGTTCAATGACCCGCAGAAGGAAGAGTACTTCAGGAAGAGGATCAGTGACCAGAATCAAGCCAACAGAATCATTTCACATATTAAGGAATCCAGGAGTCTCCTTATCATGTGCCACATGCCAGTCTTCTGTTGGATTTCAGCCACTGTCCTTCAGCAGATACTGGAACAGGATGATGGGAAGGAAGCCCCCAAAACTCTGACTGAGATGTTCATACACTTCCTGCTCATCCAGGCCACTAGGAAGAACCAGAAGTATCAAGAGGAAAGTGAGACAGATCAACAGAGGCTCCTGGAATCACATAAGGGTGTCATATTGAAACTGGCAGAGCTGGCTTTCAAGCATCTGGAGAATGGCAATCTCATGTTCTATGAAGAAGACCTGAGAGAGAGTGGCATTGATGTCAGTGAAGCTTCAGTCTATTCTGGCATGTGCACTGAGATCTTCAGGGAGGAATGTGTGTTTCACCACAAGAAGGTTTACTGCTTTGTGCATCTGAGCATCCAGGAGTTTTTGTCAGCCATTTTTGTGTTTCATACCTACATATCCGGACATCTGGAGGCACTGAAACTATTTCTCAGTGGAAAAGACAGAAACCTGAAAGCTTCCCTTCCTTTGCATGTTCTGTTGAAGAGTGCTATGGACAAAGCTTTGGGCAGCAAGAATGGACACCTGGACCTATTCCTCCGCTTCCTTGTTGGCATTTCACTTGAAAGCAACCAGGCTCTTTTGAAAGGCTTGCTGACAAACACACACCCCAGCTCAGAGAGCATCAAGAAAACATGTCTGTACATCAAGAGGCTCAGGAGGGATGACTTGTCTCCTGAAAGATGCATCAATCTGTTCCACTGTTTATTTGAAATGAATGATCATTCTGTACATAAAAAAATTCAGAAATATCTGAAATCTCCTAATGGCTTATCCGATGCATTGACACCTGCCCACTGTTCAGCACTGGCCCACATGCTACTGATGTCTGAGGAGGTGCTGGATGTGTTTGACTTGAGCAAATACAAAACATCAGAGGAGGGATGGAGGAGACTGGTGCCAGCTGTGAGATACTGCAGAAAAGCTCTGTAAGTATTACAATACTTCAATAGAGTTTATCTATTTCATGTTCAATGTGTAGGATAGTAGTAATTCATATATAATTTATAAGTAAGAATTGGTATAGGCAACAGAAATATCAGCTACATTTGTACCTGTAACCTGTATTTCACAACACCATATGGACCAGAGCAGCCCAGTGAAAACAGTAGCAGTGGAAACAGTATCAGTATCATGACCACAAACCTCTGACCTGCATGACTACAGTACATCATATAGTGCACTGAGTGTTGTAAATAGAACAACTACAGCAGACGTGGCCTACTGGTTAGGGTTTTGGGCTTGTAACCGAAAGGGTTGCTGGTTCGATCCCCGACCAGTAGGAAAAATGAGGGTGGGGGAAGTAGTAGTCGAGCACTGCTCTCACTGCTTTGAGCAAGGCACCTAACCACTCACTGCTCCCTGAGTGCCGTTGTATGAAGGCAGCTCATTGCTCCAGGTTAGTGTGTGCTTCAACTCACTGTGTGTTCACTGTGTGCTGTGTGTGTTCACTAATTCACAGATGGGTTAAATGTAAAAAACAGATTCCTTGTATATGCAAGTATACTTGGCCGAGATTTACATTTACATTTACATTTAGAGGGAACGAAAGCACACACACACACACATGCGCGCACACACACACACACACACACACACACACACACACACACACACACACACACACACACACACACACACACACACTGATTTACATTAGAAGAGGCCAGGTGCTGTACATGTTCACACCCTCATCCACATCCGCTTTGTCTTCCTCTACTTCTTCCTCTTGCTCTCACTGCCTCCATGGTTACAGTGTTGTCACAACAGCAGCATGAGGTCTGTTTGTAGTGCTAAGGCTCATCCAGGCACACATTGTGTGCTATTTTCACATTCAATAAGAGAAATGCATAACACCACAAGTGGAATAACACTACACAGTGTTGTTTTAACAGGACATGACACACCTTTTGCTTCTCTTGCAGACTTGCTGGCTGTAAACTCACAGAGAAGTCCTGGGAGATTGTGGCCTCAGCTCTGCAGTCTGCAAACTCCCCCTTAAGAGAGCTGGACCTGAGTCAGAATGACCTGCAGGAGTCAGGAGAAAAACTGGTCTCTGCTCTTCTGAGTCCAAACTGCAAACTGGAGACACTGAGGTCAGTAATATTGTAGAGCTGTGAGCAGTACTCATCCAGGCTTAGAGAACACTGACTAGAGAACATATACTGTAGAGCTGACTGACTGATTCATTGGTTGTTTGATACATTGATCTAGTATGTTTCACTTACTAGTGCTATGAGATGATTATTTTATTCTGTTTGGTTCTTTACTTTATTCTACTCTATTTATTATTTAATTGTTGCTGTGGGCTGAGCTGTGAGTCTGAAATAAAGATTGAATTGAAATATATGTAGACTATTCACAGAGACATGAGACTGTTGTGAACCATAGACTGTGTTAAGCATACAGTAGCCTACCAGCATCTGTGTTTTACTCTGGAATTGATATACCCTCTTTGATTTTACTATGGTTTATGTGTTCACAGACTTGTTGGCTGTAAACTGAAAGGGGGATTTTTGGCCTTGGCTCACACAGGGGCAAACTCCCACCTAAGAGAGCTGGACATGAGTGGCAGTGAGCTTCAGGACTGTGGAGGAGAACTGCTCCATCAACCACTGAATCCAGACTGTACAGTGAGGTCTGTATTTTTGCACAGTGCACACAAACTGGTGCATTCTATGGGATCTAAAAACTGTCCATCTTTTATTCGTTGGCATTTATATTTCGGATTACATGAAGGACATGTTGCTTATAGTGTTTTCCTCTCTCACTGTAGACTCATCAACTGCCAACTTTTTTTTTCTTGTTTCACTATAGACTCATCAGCTGTAGACTCAAACACAGCTCCTCTGAGGTTGTGGTCTCAGTTCTGCAGTCATATATTTCTCAACTGAGTGAGTTGGACATGAGTGGCTGTGATCTGCAAACATCAGGAGAGAAGCTGCTCTCTGGTCTTAGAAACCCAAACTGCCACCTGGAGAAGCTGAGGTCAGTAAAGCTCTGAAAGACAGAGTTCACAGAGGTCTTATCTACACATTCAGACTTTGGGCATAGAAGAGTTTTGAGGAACAGTCTAGTTGTTGTGCCTGTGTTGATGAAAGAGTTCTGGGGTTATCAGTTCAGTGCTCCCTGCTAGTGTGTCCATTAGGGATGCAACGGTACAGTTTTGCCACGGTTCGGTTTGTATCACGGTTTTTGGGCCACGGTAACGGTTCGGTTTCAATATATCAATATTATCTTGGCTCTAGCATACAGGAGGTTATATTTGCCTTTTCTATTTCAAATCAACAATGTGCTTCTACTTACAATTGCAGAGAAAATATTAAATGCATAGCCAGACACAGATGAAGCAGAATCACAAAAATGTATTATAAGAAAAGAACACCATCATTGCCTTCTGTCATAAACAGGCAATATTATCCATAGTGAAGTGCAGCATAAAGTAATGTGTAATTATTTATTTATTATACCACTGCTTGGTCAAATTTCCTATTGTGGTGCGCTATTTGAAAAGTGCATTATTTTTCTATATACCGCACGGCTATGTAGTTCCCTTCTTTTGGGCTTATTACACTTGAATATTAATTCGCCAATGTGAATGTAACGGTAAAAACAGCAATGTTGCATCTAAGACAGCGGCAATATAAATGAAAATGATAGTAGCAGTGGTATAAGCGGGATAATCAACTCCGCGCCCTGTGCGTTTCTAGGAAAATAATGCACTTATCGAAGTGTCCGCCTGCGGCGTCGGGTCCTTATTACCACTTCGAACGTGCATTATTTTCCTATAAACGCACGGCGCGTCGTTGATTATCCCTTACCTGTTGTCTTACAGAACATATAGCCCTTTTGTAATATTAAGTAGGTTGCATAAAATGTAAACTTTAAAAGTCACTTTCAACTTCTCTCTTACTCTTACACACTTCGTACAGTTCAGGAATCTTACTGCTGAAATGCGTGCCGGAGGGGATATTGAAGCGATGATCGAGAACATTTATCATGTAGTGAAATCCCATACCCAAAACCACCGTATAGGCAGGGCATCATGTCTTTTCCTATGAACACGCCAATCGCATTCGTTATGTCTTTGTGTTTTTGGGAATTATAGGAATATTGTTGCCGAAAGGCTGCAGCAATGGATGGTTGGGTTTTCGGTGGCAAACTAGCTCTCCGTGCTGCTCCACTTAAGGTTACAGCCGGGTGATGATGGCGCAAATGGGCCGACATGTTGGATGTGTTACCTTTATTAGGTGATCGTTGTGAAGCAGTGCTTGCACACTGTGCTTTGTTTACTGACGGTCTTTTTGACTTGTTCGTAGGCTACTTCGAATGTCGCCATGATCGTGCAGCCGCCGGTAAAGTTTGTTTCTTCTCACATGACTCCTTCATTTGCATTTCAACGTGCTTATTGGGTCTTGGGAAATTCAGTAAAATTCTGATTGGTTGTTGCAAGGTTGACGAGAGGCAAGCTGAACAGTCAGAGAAAACTCATCCCCCGGGTCCTAAGCACTCCTTGCTATCGCTCCCAGGCTACGCGCGTGCAATAACCTTGTATTAAATAAAAAGTTTAATGTCGCGTATACCGAAATATTGCGGTTTAGGTGAGTCTATTGAACCGAACAGGCCAAACCGAACGGTTCAATAAATTATTGAAAACCGTTGCATCCCTAGTGTCCATGCACATATAGAGCTCTACATCCACACAGGGAGCTAGACACTGAGGTTTGGATGATTAGTGGGAGTCCATTCTGCTTTGCAGTTGTGAAATGATGGCATGAGTGCTGACACCTTCCTAGATTAAGTACATTGTCATGCTGATATGAACAGAATAACAGTAGATCCAGAGGAGATTATCAGGGTATTTAAAACGACATGCTTTAACAAGGCAACAGGGCCAGATGGCATGTCTGCTTTTCTTACTAAAACATTTGCAGAGGAACTCCCACCGGCCTGGCATCCACTCTTTCAGATTCCCAGTGTGATGTGGCAGCTCATAGGCGCGTCCTAATGGCGGCCGCTATGAGCTTTCATCTGCATTTTACCGTTTTAACTCACTCATGCTGATAACTTCACTCCTGTCCTCCATTACTACATGTACTCATTGTTCATTCCCCATGCTGTGTGTATTGTTAGTGTGTGTAGAAACGGATGGGTGCACACATACTGAAAACTGTGCCAGACATTTCACTCACCTTTCATACATTCATTCCATATAAAATGATGTTTATTGAAAATATCCATATACAGTCAACTCCAAAAGTATTGGAACACATGCTAATATAAAATCATCTTTTGGAAATTGATCTTAAAGGGATATTCCGCCATTTTTGGAAATACGCTCATTTTCCACCTCCTCTCGAGCAAAACAATCGATATTTACCTTGCTCCTGTTCATCCAGCCATTCTGTGAGTCTGGCGATACAACTTTTAGCTTCAGCCTAGCATAGATCATTGAATCGGATTAGACCATTAGCTTCTCGCCTGCTAGCTTCATGTTTAAAAGTGACTAAGATTTCTGGTAATTTTCCCATTTAAAACGTGTCTCCTCTCAAGTTAGAAAGTGCAATAAGACCAACTGAAAATGAAACCTGGCGTTTTTCTAGGATGATTTGACATGGAACTACACTCTCATCTGGCGTAATAATCAAGGCAACTTGCAAACGTACCATAGGCGCAGTGATATCGTACGCAGCATCTGAAAATAGTCCCCATAGACAACAAGCAGTAGTAGTGCCAGTAGTTTGCAAGTTGCCTTGATTATTACGCCAGATGAGAGTGTAGTTCCATGTCAAATCAGCCTAGAAAAACGCCAGGTTTCATTTTCAGTTGGTCTTATTGCACTTTCTAACTTGAGAGGAGACACGTTTTAAATGGGAAAATTACCAGAAATTTTTGTCACTTTTAAACATGAAGCTAGCAGGCGAGAAGCTAATGGTCTAATCCGATTCAATGATCTATGCTAGGCTGAAGCTAAAAGTTGTATCGCCAGACTCACAGAATGGCTGGATGAACAGGAACAAGGTAAATATCGATTGTTTTGCTCGAGGGGAGGTGGAAAATGAGCGTATTTCCAAAAATGGCGGAATATCCCTTTAATGCTTTAAATGAAACAATTAGGAATTATTCAACCTTTAATGACATACATTTTCTTTGTGAATGAATAATGTATTGTAAATGAATAAATGTTTTCCTTAAAATATAGGGGGTCATAAGTATTGGAACGCCCATGTTAAATTCCCATAGAGGATTATTATTTTTATTTTTAAAGGCCAGTTATTTCATGGATCCAGGACACTATGCACCCTGATAAAATCCCCTTGGCCTTTGGAATTAAAATAACCCCACATCAGCACTATACCTTCACCATACTAAGAGTTTGGCATGCTCAATGTCAGTTATTAGCTGTTAGCTAATTCACTGGTTTGAATTGCATTGAGCTCAACAGCTAACAGCTAATAACTGATGTCCATCTTCATGTCCATCTTGCACTATGGCATCACCAGCTGGTTTGGAAATCTTACAGTTAAGTTCAAGGCCCACCTACGTAATGTGGTCAGAACAGCTGGAAAAATGATGGAGTCCCTGGCCTGCTCCCCTCACTGTAAATTGTCATTGTTAAATTCTCTCTCTCTCTCTCTCTCTCTCTCTCTCTCTGTATATGGTTTTTATGTGTCTATCTGTTTCTCAGGCTCAGTGAGTGTGGGATTGCAGATGGAGGTTATGTTTGTCTGGCTCTCAGTCTGATGTCAAACCCTTCCTGTGTGAAAGACCTGGATGTGAGCAACAATCATCCTGGAGAATCAGCACAGAAGCTGTTATCTGCTACACTGGAAGATCCTCACCGCAAAGTTGAAGCAATTCAGTATGTGCTCTATATCTTAAATCACAATCAGGATTTGTATTTTGTATTATTATTTCTTAATTGGTTGTTTTTACATAAGTGAGGACACATGGGATTGCATTCATATGAATGTGTTCAGCATTTTGTTTTCTGATGTCTGTCTCTTGCCCTCTCACTCTATGCAGACTTGCTGGTTGTAAGCTAACAGAGGAATCCTGTAAGGCTGTAGCCTCTGCTTTGCAGTCCTCCATCTCCCTAAAGGAACTGGACCTGAGTCACAGTGACCTGAAGGATTCTGGATTTCAACTTCTCTCTACAGGACTCAGTAGCCCTCACTGTAATCTGACATCTTTAAGGTTTGTTTGTGCACACATATTGTGGCACTGTTGGCTCCCGTCTGTAAATCTTTGCAATAAATCATCAGCTGCAGTATGTGTTAAAACAGACTGTCAGTGGCAGCTTTTGAAAGCAAGCTGTAAAATGATGGCATCAGTGCTGCAAGGGACACCTTCCCAGCTCTGACCTGCAGGATGCAGTTTTAGATCAAGTACATTGTCATGTTGATATTAACAGAATAACAACAGATCCAGAGGTGATTACCAGAGTGTTTAAAACGACATGCTTTAACAAGGCAACAGGGCCAGATGGCATGTCTGCTTTTCTTATTAAAACATTTGCAGAGGAACTCCCACCGGCCTGGCATCCACTCTTTCAGCTCTCTATAGATTCCCAGTGTGATGTGGCAGCTCATAGGCGCGTCCTAATGGCGGCCGCTATGAGCTTTCATCTGCATTTTACCGTTTGAACTCACTCATGCTGATAACTTCACTCCTGTCCTCCATTACTACATGTACTCATTGTTCATTCCCCACGCTGTGTGTATTGTTAGTGTGTGTAGAAACGGATGGGTGCACACGTACTGAAAACCGCACCAAACATTTCAGTCATGTTTCATTCATTCTACTTAAAACATAGACTCCATCTTGCACTATGGCATCACCAGCTGGTTTTGAAATCGTACAGTTAAGTTCAAGGCAGAACAGTAGGAAGGCCCAAAACCAATACTAAGTGCTGAGTAGGGGGCTGTGTATGGGGGCTGAACTGAGTGGAGATGTGCTGAGGCTGTGGTGTATGGATGTGCTGTGTGTGACTGGAGAGTACAGAGAGAGAGAGAGTGAGTGTCTACTTTGGGACTGTGCTAAATGGGACTGGGTGGGAGAGAGTGCTATTTATGGGCTATTTATTGGCCTTTTAACATGATGTGAGTGTCATTTATGGCATGATGGATGGCTGTGAATGTGATGGCTGTGAACATATGTGCTATGTCTTGTCATATGTATTTTGACTGTGGCAGCTTACCCCTTTGCCAAAACACATTTCTCCATTGGGAGACCTAATAAAGGAACCTTGACCTTGATGCAGGAATTTCTGATCAATCAGGAACAGAACAATTATTTGCCGTAAGTTAAGTTATGAATCACCCCTGCTGCCCACATGACACTACAAGACAACAACAACAAGTTGTTTACATGGCTGCAGAGTGTGTAATGTAGTGTTTCTCCAGTCCATGTCCCTGCTGTGTACATAATGTTAGTGCTACACACATCTGTGTCTGTGTCCATCCTCATGAGATACAGTGACCTCATGGTGCTGAAGGATGGCCTGAAAATGTCCAGTGTTCAAAGACTGACCTTCCACTCTCCTTTGAAACAGACTCAATCTGTGCCACCTCTCTAAAGCAAGCTGTGAAATGATGGCATCTGTGCTGCAAAGTGCACCTTCCCATCTGAGAGCACTGGACATGAGTGACAATGACCTGCAGGATGAAGGAGTGGAGCTGCTCTGTGCAGGACTTAGAGATCCACAATGCAAGCTGGAGACACTGAGGTCAGTAATTAGGAATGTTATGTAATATTGTACTGTATGTTAACCACCAGGAAGAAAAACCAATGTGCCTGTGTGTGATGTCAAATTGTACATCTGTGAATATTGATATTGATCTGCACTTGTCATGTTAAATGGTGACATTTAGGGATTGTCAGTCAAACTGACTGATTAACAAATTACCTGTATACAGTACCTTTTACTGCATTTCCTTCATTTATGATTAAGAAAGAGCATCTGTTGTTTCAGACTGTCTGGTTGTCTCATCACACATGAGGGCTGTTCTCTCTTGTCCTCTGCCCTCAAATCAAACCCCTCCTACCTGAAACAGCTGGATCTGAGCTACAATCACCCAGGAGACTCAGGTGTCAGAGAGCTCACAGACAGACTGAATGATCCCGGCTGTAAACTAGAGACGTTGAGGTGAGATGTGTTACATCTTAGATGACTTTCTAGTGGAGCTGTTCATCCATTTGTGTCCTGTGTTGGAGAGCTTTCTGTGTGGAGACTGGATATTCTGTCACGTTTCCAGATGATTCCCTTCCACATATTAAACTGGGCATGATGTGGCCCTTTAAGCACTGCAAGTAAAAGGCAATCCCCCAGACTTATACACACATACTGTATGAGGCTTGTGAACTGTTTGCACTTTATTTAAAGCAAATTTTAGAATTCATAACACAAGATGGGCAACCATGTCTGCCCAGGCTACAGAAGATGATTAGGCACAGCTTGCACAGTGACCCACTGATGGGTGAAGGAGAACCAAGCTTTGACCAATAAGTAGGTAAATAAAGAGATACATAAATCATTTAAATACATTAATAATGTCACCGACACAGGGGGCAATAAAGACCACTTACATGGTGTAAGGAAAAGCACATTCATATTCGCACATGTTCAACTCCCAATGAGGAAGCTCATGATGCACTTGCAGAGGGGATAAGGTCCACTATGAGAAGTTTTTCTGTTAGTTTGAAGGGACTGATGCTGTTTCACTAGTTCACCCATTGGATTGCTTAGACTGAGTGCAGAGAATAGTGAGTTTGGCTTGGTAGCTGGCCATGGTCCTGGGATGCCAATAGTGGAAATGGCATGTGACTGTGAGTGATGTCCGCTAACACCCCAGGAGCGCTTTCATCAGAGGCTGCTACGAGAGGGAAATTAAACAGGAATTGGAGACCTGATAAACTAGTCGGATATATTGCTTTCAACTAACCCTTGATGGGTGTAGGTTAGTAGGTGTCCAAGGTCCAATGATCAAGCATATGATTTCCATTGCTAGGGATACGTTTGTTCTCATGACTAGAAGTGAAGGCTGAATAGTGCGTATCTGCCCAACTTAGCCTGAGACCGGTGGGGAAAGCATCTGTGATGGAGAGAGAGCTGGATGGGGAGGACTGTGTAATGATATGAGATGTAGTGATTAAGTGTAGGCAAGAGTGAGCATCTTCTCTGTTGACCAGATTGGTGGCAGTATAATAGGAGACTGAGAATGTAGAATCGCCATGGCTACAGGGAGGTAAGGGGATGCTTTACTACCGTTAGAATAGAAGTGGAAAGACTGTAAGAAAATATGTATGGTAAGTATCTTATAGACACTGGAATAAATTGACAGAAAGGTGATTTAGAAGAGTGGAGGAGAGGCTCAAGTAAGCGTAATTCAGTCAGTGTTACTGATTGGTCAATATGCTCTGTTTGATATGAACCTTTAGGCTACTATGATCCATGGCTTGTAGATAAGGACACGTGGATGCAGATCTACGCCAGATTGACCTCACTATGCCACATTTCCTCACTACATCTCAACAGCCAAATGGCAAATATGAGTGCGAGGCTGAAAGTGAGCCTGGAACAGAATCTGTTGCTATGATAAATGTGGGCCTCCTGCATGACTGAAGGTGGAAACTCTGCATTCCAGATCATGAGCAGGTTGTGAGTTATCAGAGCAGCGCAGGGGTCTGGCATATCCTGCGTCTGCATTCTGTGCATGCGGTGCTGGCTAAGTGTGTGACTATTACATCCACGCGGCAGGTGGAGGTGTAGCGTGCCTCCAGATTTGTGCAAGCGGGGTGGACGTTTGAGCAATGGCCCAGATTGTGTTGTGCTTGCTGCTGGGCTCAGTGAAATATAGCTATGATTTACGGAGCACCGTGATCAAGTTGGACGTGGTTGAACTACTCTGTGATACACGCAAGCACACGGGAGTGGAAACTGTGTTGCGCTTGTTTGGTGCAGCGGTGGCCATTCATGTGTTGCCCGAGCCATGAGAACGATGGGTGTCGGGGCTCAGTGGAGCTTTTGCTGCATTTCTCAGAGCTCAGTAGAGCTGTTGCTGCATGGGTCTCAGTAGAGCTGTTGCTGCATGGGTCTCAGTAGAGCTGTTGCTGCATGGGTTTCAGTAGAGCTGTTGCTGCATGGGTCTCAGCAGAGCTGTTGCTGCATGGGTTTCAGCAGAGCTGTTGCTGCATGGGTCTCAGTAGAGCTGTAGCTGCATGGGTCTCAGTAGAGATGTTGCTGCATGGGTCCAAGGGTTCATTTCATCCTATCTGTGGCAGCCTTAAAGCAAGAATTGGACCTGGGCTGGAAGAAAACCATGTACGTGATTAATATCCAATATTCAGCACGATACAACATACAACACAG
The DNA here is from genome assembly GCF_963854185.1 of Sardina pilchardus. Lineage (NCBI taxonomy): Eukaryota > Metazoa > Chordata > Actinopteri > Clupeiformes > Clupeidae > Sardina > Sardina pilchardus. The sequence goes on along the minus strand of NC_084994.1, from coordinate 28,303,455 downwards.
TATACATGATGGGCAGATAAGGCATGAATAGGCATGAAATGATGAGTAAGTAGATGGCATGAAATGATAGGCATGAAATGCGTGAGTAGGCAGATGAAATGGAATGGTGTTCCATGGCACTGCTGGGTGCCCAAGCTGATGGTGCGGGGAAGTCCAGCGTTGCTCCGGGCATGGAATGGTTAGAGGGTAGAGGGGCAAAGGGAGGGAGCAGTTGCCCCCAAACAACTGGAAGGGGGGCAGCCTGGGAGGGAAGTCCTGGCTGGGGGGGTTGGAGGGGGGAAGGGAAGAGGGGGGACGTAAACAGCAGTAAGGAGGGTTTCCTACCAACGGAAGTGGGGTGAGTGATCCTTGCAGTATATAATGTGTTGAGAAGAAAATAGAAGTCTCTGTGTGTGTGTGTGTGTGTGTGTGTGTGTGTGTGTGTGTGTGTGTGTGTGTGTGTGTGTGTGTGTGTGTGTGTGTGTGTGTGTAAGTGTGTGTTAGAGGCTTGCACGGGGCTAAATTTTCAGGCCCAGCCCGGACCTCTGGCAATCAGGCCCTAACCCGACCCTGCCTGACAAATTAAGCAATTACTGACCCGAACCCGAACCTGAGCCCGACTAAAAGGGTCCGCTATTTAGACATGACGGTTTCCCGACACTTCGGTCACTTAGCCTAATGGTTTCTCAGAAAGCCAACTTGAACAATTAAACAAATAATACTTTTAACACATGATTAACGCTTGCAAAGACAAGCGTTCATGAATTTGATTAGACCTCAATGTCGAAATAACGGGATGTCGCAAAAGCAGCATGTAAAGGACAGCCAGGATAGGCATAGGCCTATGACATCGGTAAATCTGTATGCGCGGCGGGAGTAGATAAATGAGCAGCACACATGAGCTCCTTGTCCATAGCCAACTTAGTAAGCACCGTGTAAATAAATAAAGGAATGGAACAATCACTTTGAATTGAATATTGATTAGGCTAAATAACAATCAAATAAATGTAGGCTATTGCTCACCTGATAAAGGCAACAAGTGCAAGTAGCCTACTATAGACCACTTCCAACACAGCTATAGCCTAACAAAGTAACAGAAAACACTCACATTCTTTGAGTTGCAGGTCCACATAATCCCAAAAAAACACAGGCAAACCTATAGGCCTATTTACAGTCCATCCATGATTGTTAATTTCGCTGCGCTGTGCAGGAAGACAATAGCGTCCACGGTGGATGGCTTAAGCGAGGTCCGCCTCACTTCCAGCGTCCGGCCCGCGGTGCTAAAGTTCCGTTCACTGGGGCTGCTGCTTGCAGGGACACTGAAGACATACCGCGCAAGTGTAGCATTGGGAGAATTGCCTCATGCCGTTTCCACCAAATAAAAAGCGTGAATGTTTTTTGGACATGAATTCTGACATCATAATTGAAAAAATCATGAATACATAAAACCAACTTTACTAGTGTTAAGCCCGAGCCCTACCCGAGCCTGTGCTCTTTAGTAAATTTAAGGCCCGTACCCGGCCCGAATTTGCATATTGCGTCGGGGCCCGTTGGGCTCGCAGGCCCCTAGTGTGTGTGTGTGTGTGTGTGTGTCAGAGAGAGAGAGTTCATGCATTTTTGTTTCTGTGTGTGGTGGTGGTGGTGGTGGTGGTGGTGAAGAAAAACACCCTTTCTCTCCCTCTCTAAACTCAGTGATGTGTCAAAACTGTATTTTCTTCTCTCATCCTTCTTAAGGTATGACCATGGAGGAGAGTGCAGGATTAAACCAGGACCCAGAAAATGTGAGTGATTTTACTGTTCCTGAAAAAAAGCTGTTGACATCATTTACATGGAAGAATGTGTGTGTGTGTGTGTGTGTGTGTGTGTATGTGTGTGTATGTGTGTGTGTGTGTGTGTGTGTGTGTGTGTGTGTGTGTGTGTGTGTGTGTGTGTGTGTGTGTGTGTGTGTGAGTCCACAGGAGAGGAGATACATACTGTAGGAGAGGAGAGAGTGTGTGTGTGTGTGGAGAAGAGAGGAGTGTGTGTGTGTGTGTGTGTGTGTGTGTGTGTGTGTGTGTGTGTCCACAGGAGAGGAGAGCCACACTCCTGTTTACATACTGTAGGAGAGGGGAGTGCGTGTGTGTGTGTGTGTGTGTGTGTGTGTGCGTGCGTGTGCGTGTGCGTGCGCGTGCGCGTGCGAGTGTGTGTGTGTGTGTGTGTGTTGTACACATGTCCTTTCCTACCCCATGTTCTGATGAGGATGTTCTCTCCTCTCTCCTCTCCTCTTGTGTGCAGATGCCTGTGAGCTCACACTGGACCCAAACACAGCATACAGAGATCTCTCTCTCTCTGAGGGGAACAGAAAGGTGACATTTGTGTATCCGCAGCAGCAGTCGTATCCTGACCACCCAGAGAGATTTGACTCCTTCAGCTATCAGGTGCTGTGTAGAGAGGGTCTGCCTGGACTCCACCCAGAGACATGTGACAGTCTGGGTCAGAGTCTAGTCAGCACGGGCCAGTCTGGACGCTACTACTGGGAGGCTGAGTGGAGTGGAGGTACAGTTTATATAGCAGTGGCCTATAAAAGCATGGAGAGGAAAGGGGGCGGGGACAGCAGCAGGTTTGGAGGTAATGCCAAGTCCTGGAGACTGAAGTGCTCTAGTAACAGTTACTCTGCCTATCACAATAATAAGGAGACTGCCATACCTGCCCCCTCCTCCCGCTCCAGCAGAGTAGGAGTGTACCTGGACTGGCCAGCAGGCACTCTGTCCTTCTACAGCGTCTCCTCTAACATACTCACCCACCTGTACACGTTCCACTCCACATTCACTGAGCCCCTCTATCCTGGGTTTTGGACTCGATCCTCAGTGTCCCTGTGCCAGATCACATGACCTCCTAATCCTGCAGCAGAGGAGAGCCATGTTCTGATATGCTTGAGAGTGAGAGGGAGGGAAGGGGAGTCCTTTCATTTGAATAATAAATATGTAATCTGTGAATTGGTTAAAATGTCTCTGGTTTGTGTATATAACAAAGGGGAACAGAATGTAATTCATAGGAAAATTAGATACAAATAAAGACATTAAATAAAACGTGTGTGTGTGTGTGTGTGTGTTAGTCATCATGTTCAGTTGTATGGCACATGTGCATTCTCAGGAGCAAGTACTTCACCAACTTGACCTAAAGCTGTGGGCATCCAGGTGGGGGTGGAGGGGTAGAATAGTGATCTCCCACATCTACAGACGAGGTGCCCTTGACCACCTAACCCCCCAATGTATCTGGGTGCTGGATCCAGGATACCCACTGCTCTGAGTGTGTGTACAGTATGTGCTGCCCAATCCTCCGTGTGTACGTTGCCCACTGCTCTGTGTGTGTGTGTGTGTGTGTGTGTACAGCTACCCCCAGATAACTAAAGTACAGGACATTTTAGGAAAGGAAAGTTTGACCTGACTGACCTACTGTACAGTAAGTAGATTGACATCCAAAGGTGGAGCAGTCCTGATGCAGGGGAAACGTACAGCTGCCTTTGGGTCCAGAGCTCTTTCTGGAGCTGGACACAACCAAAGCCTCAACAGCGAAGGAGATCCTGGCCATCGTGTTGAAGCACTGAACATGTTTCAGCAGGAAGTCTACGGGGTCAGAGGTCAGAGTTCAACCCCACCACAAGTCACCTGACCACCTGAGACAACAGCCGTGTTCAAGTTCAACTCCAAATGACCTTTTGCAGCAACGAGAGCTGCCGGTGGCAGCAGGGGCGGGGATGCAAACGCTGCTATGAAGTTGTACACTCTCTACTTCCCGTAGTGTAGACTTGGCTAGACTTGACCATGTGATGAATCACGAGGCACGGACCCGCACGGACCCTTGTGGATATGAGGAGGCATCTAAACACCTGCACATACGTCAGGGATGTAAAAGCCAATTAGGGCAAAGACCTGACGTCATGAAGGCAGGGTCTAGGCTCCGCTGCTCTCCGCAGTATCTCCAGACCGGCTGCTCTTTTGCGGAGCAGCCGCCTGGCCACGCCTTGCTCCCGCGATAAGTTGAGGCCATGTGATACCGACTGCCGAGTCGAAAACACACCCATCTAGACCATCGTGGACAGATTTTTAACCACGTGCATCTTGTGCTGCGCAGTTTTTGTGCTGCGCAGCCAACTTGAACGCGCCTACTAGCCACCGAGCACCTGAGGCTACAGTCACATGACCACCTGAGGCTACAGTCACCTGACCACCTGAGGCTACAGTCACCTGACCACCTGAGGCTACAGTCACCTGACCACCTGAGGCTACAGTCACCGAGCACCTGATGCAGGGGAAACGTCCAGCTGTCCTTGCAGGCAGACATGCAGGCAGATTCATCAACAAAAGAGGGAGCCTGCACATTAACATCAATAAGGAAAAGACATCAGTAATGTCCACACACAACACAGGGGGCAATAAAGACGTCAGGAACAGCACATTCATATGGACAGATGTTCAACTCCCAGTACACACACAGCAAATGGATCACACTGCACACTAGTACACTAACAGGTTCAGCTCACCCAACCACATGTCCTGTCCAGTCCTGCGTCCTTCCAGCAGGAACGGCTCCCACTGCAGGACCACCTGCTCACCTGTCTGGGGAAACTGGGCAAGTGATCTGTGTCTGGGTCACACCCCTGTCTAGGGTCAGGAGCAACAACAGAAGAGAGCCTGCACTGTGGGCAAAGACACATTGTCTGTGAATGTGTTTGGAGAGTTTATTTAAAAGAAAACATGTCTACACACTTCTCTGCTAAATCTGTGTGAGTCAGTGGTCAGTGTGTCTGTCTTTATCAATATTTCAACATACAATTCTTAACATTTGCATAATTGTGTGTGTGTGTGTGTGTGTGTGTGTGTGTGTGTGTGTGTGTGTGTGTGTGTGTGTGTGTGTGTGTGTGTGTGTGTGTGTGTGTGTGTGTGTGTGTGTGTGTGTGTGTGTGTGTGTGTGTGTGTGTGTGTGTGTGTGTGTGTGTGTGTGGTTGTGTATATCTGTGTGTGTGTGCACGTGTGTGTGTGTGTGTGTGTGTGCACATGCGTGCATGCGTGCGTAATCAAAACCAATCAAAGCACTCGGCCTCGGACAGCAAGGACGCTGGACACCCTGGGAGGGAGTGATCAACAGGACTTTAAGCTGGGCTGACATGTGGAAGGTCCCCCAAGCAAGGTTGAGCTTCCTCATGAGGTCCACCTATGAAACTCTCCCAAGCCCCAGCAACCTGTGCGTATGGTACGGCTCAGAGGAAAAGTGCCCACTCTGTAATGGCCCAAAGCCAAGCCTGCAGCATATCCTATCCAGCTGCAAAACAGCTGTGGCACAGGGCCAGGTGGTGTCATGAGCGTGTCCTGCGGAAGCTGCCGGAGATCCTGGAGACACGTAGGCTGGAAGAGCATCCGACAGCAACAACAAAGCGGCTGATCCACTTCACTGGAGAGGGAGGAGTGGCACAGAAAGTCCCACGGGAGAAGAGCTCAGCCCGTTAGAACATCTGGATGGGACTGGACCCTCAGAGTGGACCTGGAGCGGCTGCTCAAGTCTCCAACTGAGATCAGCACAACCAACCTGCCACCCGACATCATCCTGTGCTCCACCACAGCTCGGGCTGTGATTATGGCGGAGCTCACTGTCCCGTGGGAGGGAGGGAGGGAGGGAGGGATGGAGGGATGGAGGGATGGAGGGAGGGATGGAGGCAGCCTTTGAGAGGAAGAAAGAGCGCTACTCAGACCTAACAGCTGAGTGCAGAGAAGCAGGGTGCTCAGCTGTCAGCTCCCCTGTAGAGGTCGGCTGCAGAGGGTTTGTGGGATCATCTCTGCAGCGCTTCTTGAAGAGTGTGGGAGTGACTGGTCTCCCACTCCAAAAGGCCCTCACAGAAGTGGCTGAGGAGGCAGAGCAAGGGAGCTTGTGGCTTTGGCTCAGAAGAAAGGAGCAAATGTGGGGAAGGCGCGGATCCTAGGCTCAGCTGCAGGGGGCGCTAGGGAGACGTCCCTGCCGTTGCTCCAGCAACACCAGATGCCACCAGATGCCGGAGGTGCCACAAGCAGCAGTGCTGAGCAGGTGTTCCCTCACCTGTGCTTCCATTTACACACTCCTCTATGGCACTGAACTAAACATCTTTGGCGTTTGGAGAAAATAAGCCATTTGAGATACTTGAGCTTTGGGAAACAACAATCAATATTTTTCATTTTTTTCTGGAATTTCATAGAGATTAATCGACTATGAAAATCATGCAGTGCAGCCCTAGTATGTTCTGTGTGTGTGTGTGTGTGTGTGTGTGTGTGTGTGTGTGTGTGTGTGTGTGTGTTCGTGCGTGTGTTCGTGCGTGTGTTTGTTCTGCTTCCTCTGTGTGGCATCATCTCCTTCTGCTTTTATTTCGGTTTCATCCATTTTCTTCCTCTTCTTTCACACACACACACACACACACATTCTCTCCCACTCTCATGATGATGATCCCTCTGATCATTTACATAACATGTGAAGTATCCAACGAGTCCAAACACGTTAGATATCAGATAGAAAATGAATGCTGTTTGTTGAATTTCTTACAATGACATTTGAACTTCAAAAGTTGTTTTTCCAGGACTGGGAGTGTTAATCCACCATTATTTAAATTAAGTAATAATGCAATATGAGACATGAAGACATGTTGTATGACATAAAACTAGAATGTTGTATGTAGCTGTACTGTATGTGTTCTGAAGATTTAAAAGATGAACATAAAGTGAGAGTGATAATGCAATATGAGACTTTTCTACATTCTGAGACAGATAAACTTATGAGGGAGAGAGAGGTAGATGGAGTCATCTGATTTGTTTTTTGTAATAGATTAAATATGTGATTAGGTAGAATGTTTTTATATCAACAAAGGACAACAGCATTGAAATTGTTAGAAACATTATACAAATAAACTAAAATGTAATACAAAAATGTTTCGGCATTCCTCTTCACCTTGAGCTGAAATACACATCCGTTACTGTGAGAAAGAGTGCAGTGCAGTGCTATCTCCTGAGAGGACTCAAAGGCACGGCAGTGTGGAGGAGTTGATCAGTGTGACAGGTGTGGCTAGAAGCTGTTCCTCAGCCTGCTGCTCCTTGATGCTCCCGGATGCTACGCAGCCTACTGCCTGAGGGGAGGTGGGAGAACAGTCCGTGTGCAGGGTGGGTGGAGTCTCTCATGATGCAGGTCGCTCTGCCCCTGCGTCGGCTGCTGGAAATGTCTGAGTGGGCTGCTACAGTAGGTGGCATCCGATGGGCCGTTGTGCAGACCTTAGCACCCTCTGCAGCATCTTCTTCTGTGCCACTGTGCAGCTGCCATAGCACACAGTACTGCAGGGTGTGTGTGTGTGTGTGTGTGCCACTGTGCAGCTGCCATAGCACACAGTGCTGCAGGAGGTCAGGGTGCTCTCCACCACACACCTGTAGAAGGAGCTGAGGATGCAGGCCAGCATGTGTGCGCTATCACCTGTGTGTGTGTGTGTGTGTGTGTGTGTGTGTGTGTGTGTGTGTGTGTGTGTGTGTGTGTGTGTGTGTGTGTGTGTGTGTGTGTGTGTGTGTGTGTGCAGGCCAGCAGGTGTGCGCTATCATCTAGCAGCACAGCAGGCTTTTCTATGGGCATGTGAACAAGTGAGTGGGAGCCATTAACCAGGAAAGCACTTTGAGTGTTCAGAGGAACAGAGATGCGCTCACTTTACAAAACAGATACACAACATCTGTACGTGTGTGTGCGTGTGTGCGTGTGTATGTGTGTGTGTGTGTCTGTGTGTGCGTGCGTGCGTGCGTGTGTGCGTGTTCAGAGGAACAGAAATACGCTCGCTTTACAAAACAGATGCACAACATGAGTGTTTGTGTGTGTGTGTGTGTGTGTGTGCGCGTGCATGCGTGTGTGCGCGTTCAGAGGAACAGAAATACGCTCGCTTTACAAAACAGATGCACAACATGAGTGTGTGTGTGTGTGAGGAAGAGAGAGAGAGTGCTCAGAAGTTTGGGTTACGTCATCACAGTTTGGAGAACATTCCAATGTCCTTCAAGAACAGATGATTCCCTGAGGCCTAAACCTGACCGCATAGCGCACCTTTGTTCTGCAGTGTGTTGAGCTGGGGTGCAGCGCTCATTGACCTTTGACCTTAACCCAGAACATCTCCTAGTGGAGGGGCAGTGGACAGGGACGTCTCCCTGACCACACCCCCTGCAGCAGAACCTGATTGGATGTTATTCCCCAAGCCTTGTGTGGTGGTTTCAGCCAGAGCCAGTGGCTTTGCTTTCTCAGCTTCCTCAGAGAGCTGTTTGGTGGATGTGCTCAGTGTGTCTCCACGTAGTCCCAGGTCCTTGAGCAGGCGTGATGTGGATCTGCCCACAAAGCCTCTGGCTCCCACCTCCACCGGCTACAGCCTCACACTCACTCCATCCACTTTCTCTGCACTCCGCCACCAGGTCTGCATACTTGGCCTTCTTTCTCTCGTAGGCAGCTTCCAGTCCCTCCTCCCATGGCACTGTCAGCTCCATCAGTATTGCTGCCTTCACAGCTGCAGACCACAGCAGCACGTCTGGTCTGAAGGTGCTGCTGCATATCTCCTGTGGGAACTGGAGCTGCCTACCCAGGTCTACTTCCATCTTCCACACCGCCCCTGGTGTTAGTAGCTTGGCGGGTGGTCTCTTGCTGGTCTGCATTGCGGGTTCCCCCTGCCTGAGGAAGTGGATCCTGCGTGGGCTCACTGATGGACTCTGGTTGTTTGCCTCCTGCCCACTTTTCTCCAGCACCTCTGCTAGCTTCAGGGTTGCTCTGCTCTAAGCCATTGGTGGAGGTGTTGAGGGCTCGGGAGGGTGTTGTGTGTTGCCCTGATGAGGAAACTGAGCCGAGCCTGTGGCAGCTTGCATGTCACAATGCAGAGGTGGACACAGTACACAACTCCTTTACTGAAGTGAAATAGAGATACACCTTCACTAATATTACTACAATACAAGTACACAACTCCTTTACTGAAGTGAAATAGAGATACACCTTCACTAATATTACTACAATACAAGTACACAACTCCTTTACTGAAGTGAAATAGAGATACACCTTCACTAATATTACTACAATACAAGTACAGTAAGTACACAACTCCTTTACTGAAGTGAAATAGAGATACACCTTCACTAATATTACTACAATACAAGTACACAACTCCTTTACTGAAGTGAAATAGAGATACACCTTCACTAATATTACTACAATACAAGTACACAACTCCTTTACTGAAGTGAAATAGAGATACACCTTCACTAATATTACTACAATACAAGTACACAACTCCTTTACTGAAGTGAAATAGAGATACACCTTCACTAATGTTACTCCAATACAAGTGCACAACTCCTTTACTGAAGTGGAATAGAGATGCACCTTCACTAATATTACTCCAATACAAGCACACAACTCCTTTACTGAAGTGAAATAGAGATACACCTTCACTAATATTACTACAATACAAGTAGCTCCTTTATTGAAGTGAAATAGAGATACACCTTCACTAATATTACTACAATACAAGTACACAACTTCTATACTGAAGTGAAAAAGAGATGCACCTTCACTAATATTACTCCAATACAAGTACAGTAAGTACACAACTCCTTTACTGAAGTGAAATAGAGATACACCTTCAATAATATTACTTCAATACAAGTACACAACTCCTTTACTGAAGTGAAATAGAGATGCACCTTCACTAATATTACTACAATACAAGTGAAAGTTGCTAAGTCAGAATTTTACAATATTTTAAAACATTTTCAAAAAACAGATTCTTCATAATGTAATGACGTAGGCTAAATATTTATATATGTGATGAATGTCAGGAGATTGTCTCATTTCATTCCAACTTCACAATGATCATGGAGGATAGCCTAGTTAACACCAGGCCACTTCTCAAATCTCAGTTGCTAACAGGTTTGTCTTGGTTCTCTCATCTACATGGAGGATGTTCTGATGAAGATTTTGCTGTCACCATCATTAGCACAGTGGTCTATTGCATTACTGAATCACTTCAAATGTGCTTACAAGTAAAGATCACTAAATGCTCATATATCAAATGTAGTGGAGTAAAAGTCACAGGTGTCCAAAAGAATCAATACTCAAAGTAAAGTACATACTAAAAATCATCATAAGTACAGTAATTAGTATCATGAGTACAGTAATCAAGTAAATGTATTTACTGTCCACCCCTGTTAGATTGTAGGCCTATGCCTTTATATGTTCAGTCACTGGTACCAACAGGCAGGCAAAGTTGTTTGATTGAATGTATTTGGCAAGATTGGCATCTGTTGTATTTTGTATGTGTACTGAAAAATGCACAAAATAAATAGAAATAAATAGAAACACAATTTAGAATGTGTCTTTGTAAAGAACATAACCAGTATGATGATTCTCTTTCTCCAGTTAAGATTCTGTAACAATTTCATCAGAGCATTCAGAGTGCAGCAATTGTTTTTACCCTATTGGTTACATGTAGGCCTACAGTTGGAACCAACAGGATATGAACACTTTGGAGACTTTACAATAACAGACATGTTTGATGGAGATGGCATTTTAAAGTCTGTTAAGATGACTGTGGGTAAGGATAAGAGCAGGTCTGAAGTGGATGGTCATTTACTGTAGTCAGATATGAATGCTTTACAAGGTGGCAACTGTGACCTGAATAACAGGAATGCAGCACCACTTTATTGCCAAAAGAGTGTCTTTTACAGTTTTTTCTGATTGCTTAAGCACATTTTTTGTAACTATTGGCTATTTTTGCAAAACTCTACACACAAATAAGAACATCTTTCACCAAGTTCTCTTGCCAAAGTGAGCACAGCTTGATTAACTCTTCACACCTTTGTAAAAATGGTGTATTCGGATCAGTAAACACAAGCCATACTAAGCACACAATGTGCCAACTACACACTGCTGGCTTTTGCTTTTGCGTCATCTGGCTTTTGCTTTCTCTATGCACACCTTTGTCATAGTTCTGTCATTGATGATGCATTGATGGGGATGACAGTCATAGACCTTCCAGCACCAGGCAGAGAAGAACTCTTCGATTGGATTCAAGAATGGAGAGTATGAGGGGAGGTTGAGTACAATGAAGAGTGGGTGATCTGTAAACCAGTTGCGGACCAAAGCAGCACTATGGAAACTAACATTTCGGCTCAAGTCAGGCTGAACCCGTTGATCAGCTTAACACTAGAAGCGCCGCGCCGTTCTGACCCACTTATACCTAGAAGCGCCGCGCCCCGGTCATTTGACCGCTTTGACGACCTACTAGAAGCGCCGTGCTGTTGTGAACTACTTAAAGCGCGGCGAGGCGGTCAAATGACCGCTGAGTCCTTAGACTGGGAGGCTTTTACTTACACATAATGATCGCAAGATGGCGCTTCGTGCACGAATGAAATCGTTTGGTCATAAATTCAGTTTGCACTAAGCCATGTCATTCGTGTCAGACCGTGTTGTTGATAATCTGTGGTTGTTTGTTTCATTATGACATACAGCACGTTTGAGTTATCTGTTAATGTATTTGTGTTGATTTGTGTTGTTAAAAACTTTGGAAGAGTTCTTGAACAAACCTTAAGCAAACTTGACTTTCAACTAAAATGCTCTAAAAGTGAATGTGGCTAGTTCTAATTCACTCCCCAAATTCACTTCTATTCATTTAATAGGTAGCCTATGTTCGCGCTGCCGAAAATGATCGGACCTGGTCACCTGGAACAAAGAGCCTAATAGTCTGGTTTCAATTACACAGTAGCCAGGATTTCATGCCGCATTTTACAGGCTACCGTGGCTACTTTCTAAAACAACTTTCATTCATTTAGGGAGAAGATCTAGGGTCTAGCTACATCGGAGGGAGGGAGATAGAGAGAGCTATGCTGAGCAGGCATAGGCGTGAGAAGTAGCATAATTTAAAATAATGAGTGAATGATATTCTCTGTTTTGCGAATGTGTAGGCTATGTTTGCGATGTCTGCTGAAAAAAAAGCTAGGCCTATTGTTTCTACAATTTAAGCTAACTTCTATGTGAATTCGAGATTCAGCATTGAGACACACATTTACTCCTAGTTAACAAGCAGAGTCGTAGCTCACTGGTTAGAGCTTCGGCTTGATCACCCAAGGGTTGCTGGTTCGCTTCCCAACCTATTCCTGACGGAAGTTCTTTTGAACAAGGCATCAATAAAGTAGGCTATATTTATATTCTTTTCGATTCACATAACTACACGCACGCTGGCGAATTCGAACATTCTGAAACGCGCATATGCGATGAAACATGATTGCGCATTCTTCCACGGGTTGCCTAAACAGCCAGCTTACAGCCTAGTCTAGCAGGGGACAGATAGATGGGGTGGGGGTGGGGAGGCAGTTCCTCAATGCCTCGGTGATATCTGTAGCCTAAGTATCCTAGACGAGTGTATGGGGGAGGGGGATGATCGGTTTCAAATAGGCTGCAATGGATAGTGTTGTATAGACCCCGAAGCCATTTGCTTTGAGAACGGCTGGCTAATGAAGTTGTTGGCTGGCTAGCTGGCTCAGCCAAAACCTTAATGCAGCCGCCACAGTTTTCATGACTGATAATGGCTTTAGTTGCCACTTCATGTCTACAGATGTGTATTGTATTAGATATCAACACACAATGTTATTGTATTGTTTTGGACAACGTTCTGCACGTTTCACTTCAATGTAGACTGCATGCGTTCATTGCGTTGTGAACAGCGCAGCAATCTCTGGAAAGGAAACGGTGGAAGTCGCATCAGTAGGCTAGCTAATAGCCTATCACGTTCAATGCTGTAAATCCATCTGTTCCAGAATATTTGGTTCATATCATCAATCTTTGGTTTTGGTGTTTGTGCAACCGGGCCCTGACGATTTAACAAAAGTCTGAGTAGCCCTACGTAGGAATTAGGAAAGTAGCCTATGTAAGGTGAGATCAAAATCAGGCTACTTTGTTTGCTGCTTTTCCCCATGTCATTTTCATTGGTCGTCAACTCACTGGGAGTCCTGTGTGTCGTAGCAACGAGCACAATAGGCCTACTGATGTGGTGTGTCCAGTGGGAAAATCTCATGTAGGCCTAGTTTCTAAGCTATCGTTTATTTTTTCGCGTGTCACTATGATATAATTATTTTTAGATGCAAAAAGTCTAACTGGCTTTGTCAAAGTTTGTCAGTTGGCGGCAGAAAATGATTGGCTGGCGAAATTATTTTTCGTTAATGGTAGGCCTAAACATATTGCGATTCATCCGTTTATTTCAGATAGGTTGTTATTAAAGACCATTAACAAAAAATAATTGTTCATCGACGTTGAAAAACGGTCAGTAAATTCTATCGATATAAGATTTTGCATCTCGCTCCTGCCGAGATGTGAACACGGGTCTCCAGCGTTGCAGACAGGAGTGTTAACGCTGCGCCAATTGACATTATACAACAAGTTGGTTAGGATAGGTCGTTGACTCGTAACTCAGTCAGTCCAGCAAATATGTAAGAAAATGCTTATACATTAGTCTGAGCTTTAAAAGATAGCCTACAAATAGAAGATAAGATGTACAACTATGAATGTACGTAGGCATACGCGCCCTACGTACATAAATAGGCTACGACGAAAATTACACATGTAGGCCTGTCGCAACGTTTTCAAAACAAACTCGCATTTTACCACTGTAAATCGCCTCCATAGACTATGCCATGTAAATGAAAAATAGTTATTAAAATAAAGCACATATATAATACATGTTGCACATATATAAACGATATGTTTTATGGTAAAATATTATTCTCATGCCCGACTGACAGGAAATCCTTGCGACATCTGCTGTGAGAAAAGAGAATAGCAGCCTGAACAAAAATGGCCGAACGCGAGACAACATAGTGTTGTCACATAAGTGAGCGCAAAATAGCTCTAAACTAGCTTGTACCGGTGTGCTTTTGATCATGTAAAAATTCTGGGTGACAAAACACGCGTATTTAGGAAAAGTCGTGAACGTAGGGTCCTGGAATTTAATCGAGTGAAAAGATTTTTTTTTTTTTGTAATCGCTGCGGTCAAATGACCGCAGCCCGGCAGTTCTAGGTATATCTAGGTCAAACCCCCACGGCGCTTCTAGGAATACGCGTCAGCGGTCAAATGACCGGCGCTTGGCGCTTCTAGTGTTAATTCCCACAGGGTCATTCCATGGTTGATTGCATGGTCCACTATAGCAGCCCTGATGTCATCAGTAATTCTATTTCTTACTCTTCTTACCCTTCCTCTTCCCCTCCTCTTCCTCCTCTTGCTCCTCCTTGTCCTTGTCGTCCTCTCACTCTCGCTTCTTCACCTCCTTGTCCTCTTCCTAGGTCTCCTCTAATTGTCACTCTTCCTGCTCCCTCCATTGTACTCCACACAGACATCTTACCTGTGCCGCATTTACACTGCTTAGGCTGATTGCAAAGTGAACTAATTATCTAAAACAGTTTTCATGATGTGACAGTCTGAAAGACAGTTGGTGTAATATTATAAATAATAGCTATACGTGTGGTTTGCTAGGAGTGTGTTAGAAATTTGGGAATTGAATGTAAAACAGCTTTTGTGTTTAAAGTAAGGGAGTGCTGTGCAGTGAACTGCTAACCTGACTTTCGCCAGATCCTTTTAGTTCGCTGAGCTTCACACAAGGATCTGTGACTGAACGATAGGAGATGTATATTTCAGAAGGCGGGGCCTTGTAAAAAAAATCCTTGTATGTGATTGGATAAACCACTTGTCCGTTACCTTGAATGACGCGCTAGGCTACTTCAAGCTCTTGCCAAACCCGGTCGGAAGAAGAGTGAAAACATCCTTGCCACCAATAAATGCCTTCAAAACCATTAACTGTTCATCTTTTAAAGAATGAACACTCGATAGATTCGACAAAACGGTTGAAATAGCAGAGTCAATGTCAGCACAAGACTCCTTGGTGCGCGTCGCCATTGTTGTTTGAATCAGACAGTCACTTCGGCGCTACGTCACATCTATGAAATCCCCTCCGGCGATCCTGATTGGTTCATTATGTTTTGCTCCCGAGAAATAGTTTGCTATAGCCTGTCAAATTCCGTATTCAAAGTATAAGAACACACTGACGTGTTATAACTTGTATTTATTAATATAACCGAAGCAACTTGGTTTACGTGTCTGTTCATTCAGTTGACTACATTCACATACACTGAGCATGCGCAAATGCGCATCTTATACAAATGAAGTGTACTGATTGGCCAACATAGAAAGCAAGACTTAATGAGATTCAAACCTAAATCCTATGATATTCTATGTGAATATTACATCTCCCTTCTTATAGAAGTGTAAGGTTCCAATACAGATATATGCACTGGTTCACTGACATAACTGCAGTGTGGTACTTGCAAAGTAACTGCTCTAACATTCAATGGGCTTATACATTTGAGGTGAATGAACACATATCAGAATTCACATTACTGCCAACAGAACTAGGCATCAAATGATAGATGGGCACATAAGAAATTACAATATTGCTAACAGAACTAGGCATCAAATGACTAAGCATCAAATGACAGTTGAGATCAGAACATCACATTCTTTTTTTTTTTTTTTTGTTTGAAGGGCAGCGATCCGCCTACACCCTTTTACATGGTCTTACAAGTCCAAAACAGCTCTAGGATTGACTTCTCGTCCTGATTTTGTCTTGTAAGTGGTGGTCGGAGGGGCAAATTCATTTGCGGTCTGTGAAGTAGGAGATGTGCTGTTGTGTGGAGTTTGTGGTGCGTCGTCCTCAGGACCGTCAATGTGAGTGTGATGTTCTTTAGTAGAAAGGAGGTGGCGTCTGTTTCTCCTGTATTCCTGTCCTCCTTCAGTTGATCGTATGTGATAGGAACGGTCAGTTTCAGCCGGTCTGATGACTACTGCAGGTTTCCACTGACCTTGCTCTTGAAAGCGGATGTGTTGACCTCCCTGTAGTGGTGACAGAGGTCTGGCTGACCTGTCGTAGTATGTTTTCTGCTGTTGCTGCTGGTGAACTCGCCTAGCATGAACTTCTGTTGAACTGACGACCTTCGGCTGAAGCTGCTGATGTGTGCTGGGTAAGACTGAACACAACCGTCGACTCATGAGCAGTTGAGCAGGTGATCTGAAGCCGTCAACAGGAGTGTTGCGGTACTCAAGAAGACTCAGGTAAGGATCTCTTCTGTCACATCTGGCCTTGTCCAACAATGATTTTGCGATTTGTACCGTTTTCTCTGCGAGGCCATTGCTTTGTGGATAATGTGGACTGGAAGTTATGTGGGTAAACTCCCATTTGTCAGCAAAACTTTCAAACTCTCTGCATTTGTATTGAGGGCCGTTATCTGATATAACAGTCTCAGGTATGCCATGTCTAGCGAAGGCTGCTTTAAGTTTGTGTATTACAGCAGAGGCTGTTGTGCTGTGCAATTTGTCAAGCTCGAAATATCTGCTGTAATAGTCCACTGTGATGATGTATTGTTCGTTGTTCCAGGTGAACAAATCCGTAGCAACAGTCTGCCATGCCCTATCAGGGATCTTGTGGCTGATCATGGGCTCTTTGGTGTTGGAGGGTCTGTGTTCGAGACATGTGGAGCACTTTCCAACTGTTTCCTCGATGTGCTTGTTCATACCTGGCCAGAATAGGATGTCCCGTGCTCTCTGTTTGCACTTTTCGATGCCCATGTGACCAATGTGTATACGTGATAGCATCTCAGCACGCAGTGAAGTGGGAACGACGATTCTCTCACCTTTGAATATGATGTCATTCATCTGAGAGAGTTCATCACGATAGTTCCAGTACTCAGCGATACTATGTGGGCACAGTTTCCTCTCCTCAGGCCATCCTTCACTGATTGTTGTTTTAAGCAGCTTTAACTGTGTGTCTTTGTCGGTCTCTGCTTTGATTTCTTTCAGCTTTGAGTCACTGACAGGTAAGTTGCTGTACAGCATGTGTACCTGCATGTCCATGCCCTCTCTGAGGCTCTCATCCGGATCAGACAGAGACTTCCGGGATAGAGTGTCTGCAACAGGGATGTCCTTGCCTGGTATGTGGACAATGGTAAAGTCATACCTTTGTAGCTGAAGGAACATTCGCTGTAGCCTGGGAGGTGCTGCTGCAAGGGGCTTGCGAATGATGGATTCCAGTGGTTTGTGGTCGCTTTCCACTGTGATGTGGTGGCCGTAAACATACTGATGGAAGCGTTTGCACCCGAACAAAATGGCATAAAGCTCCTTTTCAATTTGTGCATAATTGACTTCACAGTCTGTGAGTGCTTTTGATGCATATCCAATCGGTCTGCCGTCTTGTAACAAAACAGCACCCAGTCCATATTTACTGGCATCAACTTGCAGGGTGAGCTTTTTTCTGGGGTCAAAATAAGCTAAGACAGGACCTGGTTCACGTGTGATGAGCTCCTTTATCTTCTGAAATGCTTCTTCATGCTGTGTATCCCATGTGAATTCATTGGCCTCTTTCAGCAGGTGACGCAGAGGCGCATTGATGCTGGCAAGACCTGGAGCGAATTTTGACAAATAGTTCACCATGCCTAAGATTGTTTCCAGCTCACCTTTGTCCTTTGGGGCTTTCATCTCTTTGATAGCTGCAATCTTGGCTGGATCGGGCTTGACTCCATCTTTGGTGATGAGGTGCCCAAAGTAGCTGACCTCAGTGGCGCAGACAACACTCTTTTCAGGGTTGAGCTTCACTCCTCTCTCTCTGGAACGTTGCAGCATGGCATGAAGGTTTTCATCATGCTCCATCTTGTTCTTGCCATATATGAGAATGTCGTCCACAATCGCCATGACACCTTGTAAATCTTCGTAGGTCTCATTCACTTTACGCTGGAACTCATCCTGGGCAGATTTTACTCCAAAGGGTAACCGCAGGAACCTGTACCGTCCAAACACTGTGTTGAAGGTTGTCAATTTGGAAGACTCCTCTGTGAGCTTTATAGCCCAGTAGCCTGACTTGGCATCCATGACACTAAAGTAGCATGCTCCAGCTAACCTGGATGTGACGTCATCGAGGGTTGGTAAGGGGTAGTGTGGTCGTTTTATTACCTTGTTCAAGTCTTTCGGGTCAAGGCATATCCTCAGCTTGCCTGTGCGCGGTTTTTCTGCTGCTACCATTGAGTTGACCCATTCAGTTGGTTCAGTGACTTTCACGATGATCTTTTGTTTCTCCATACTCTGTAGCTCATCCCGCAGGCGATCACGTAAAGCAATGGGAACACGTCTTGGTGGGTGAACAACAGGCACCGCATTGGGGTCAATGTGAATGGTACATTCACCAGGGAAAAGTCCTATCCCTTTAAAAACGTCTGCAAACTCCTCCATTACAGACACTTCTTGTTCAGCAGACACAGAGAGAATGAGCTTGATCAATCCAAAGTCTAAGCATGCTTGTAATCCTAGCACTGGTGGTGCATGTGTGTCTACAACGTAAAATTTCAGCATTAACTGAGTGTCCCTGTATTGGCATTTCATGTTGTACTTGCCTCTAACTACAAGCTGCTCTCCACCATAGCCATAAAGCGGGCGCATTGATGTTTGAAGCATGTTTTGTATTCTCAATCCATTGAAAATACGTGTGGGAATGACATTAGCTGAGGCCCCAGTGTCTAACTTGAATTTCACCACGTTTTGATTTGGTCCCACTTGTACATTTGCAAAAGCCTGTTCAGTATCTTGAGAAGTATTTCCCTCTGTCACTGCATCAATGAACAACTCTTCACTGTCTGTGCATTCGTCTGGGTCATTTTCACTTACTGCATGAACTCCTCTACTTTGCTTGGAACGACAAACCTTTGCAAAATGG
>NC_084994.1:28254673-28279673 GCF_963854185.1 Sardina pilchardus | reverse complement strand
CTCTCTCCGTTTATGAATCAAAATCCTTAGTCAGGAGTGCAGGGTCAACAAGTAGAAATTATATGGAAGGCTTAGTTAAATCTCTATTTTATGCTCCCTATTCCCTGCATTCGTATTTGTAGTGCGACTTTCTTGGTAGGGACTGGGCTATTTATTGCAGAAGCTAATCTGTGTTGGTTCCTAAAAGTCATCCTATGGTCACAAAGGCTGTCGTCAGTGGAGGGACAAGGGGACCTAGCTATTTATCATAGTCACAGAAAGATTCAACCAAATCTAACTTTTTTAGTGACAGACTTCTATGATGTAGCCTAAGACATGGCTATAGTAAATCTAATTTGGAATTGGGAATTCAGATAATATTCACCTTCTCGTCAAGAGGGTTTAGAACTGGGTTTATGGGGGTCATAGTTTCCTAATTGTAAGTTGTGTAACACGGCTGGGGGAAACAAGTTCCTTTATCCCACCGGAAATTGGTTAACCTAATTTTACTCACAAATTAATATGGATTTTTTTCAAGGGTGAATCTGTATAACACGCATGGCATATAGGCCTAGCAGATTTAATTGTATTTGTAATCATTTGAGCTCTGTTTTTACATATTAGTTACTAAAAACAGATTTCTGTATCTTTACTTGTGTGATATGCATTTGGACCTTACTAAGGCCCCTGAATTTTATTTTACACAAACAAGCCCGCTTAATAAAGTCTGGTTGGTTTTGTGACCGTTCAGTGCAGAGGACTTTCCTTCCTAAATACACAGTTGAGTTAGCTCCAGTATATGTCAGTGCATTGCGCAGTAAGTATTTGGCCATTAACGATGTCTAGAAAGTAAGCCCTCGCATGGACAACTTACAAGCTTCCTGCCCGGTCTCCTCTGTAGGCGTGCAAGAAGTTCAGCATTCTCGTTTACACACTGTAAAAAGTTTCTGTGAATTTACAGCCAGATTCCAACATTATTCACCTGTTATTTGGAATAAACATGACTTTACTGTCATTGGTAAAATGAGTGGGTTAAATCTCACTAAAATACTGTTATTTAACATAGGCTAATGTTTTCCCCGGAACACAGACACTTCCTGTTATCCTACAACCGGACCTGTGTCACACCAGTGTCACACAGACACCACGCCACTTTTGGAGGATCGCTGGCATGTTTGAATAACGTTATTCTGAAAGATAGCATAGCACACAATGTCTATCTTTAAATTCACTGTTGTTTCAAATTGTCGGGTTATATGTTAATTGTCGGGTTCACATCTGACGACATTAGCCTACGTCGTCGGATGTCTCTGGAATGAAGCCAGTGAAGTCCCCGGAGATCAATGGCTGCCTGTCAACGGTTAACCTGACTTCGGCAAAAGGTAAGATTGACAATGTAAGATGTAGTTTGTCCGAATAGTTACTAGAGTAACTTAATCATTCCTGTCGTCTATGTCTAAACTTAACGTTTGTGCTGAGGATATACTAGGTTAACGAGGTGTCGGGGCAGCTAGCTGGTAACGTTATCCTTAGCACACTAGCTAGCAACTTTTAGCATGCCATATCAAAGCTGGCCAAACTCTTTTTTCTGTTAAATGTTGGGATTCGCCGGTCATGATTGAATTAGGAAATATAAGCGTTGGACATGTTTTACTTTTCTGTAAGAGACTGGGTTGATGAAGAAGCTAGCCTACTGTGAAGCAAAGATTCTAGAACAGAGCAAGATGGATCAGTTGCGTCAAAAGAATGAAGTACGGTACAGGACGCCATTTCGGTAAGCTCAGCAACATTTCTGACACAGTTCCAATCATATAAACCCACTTCAACAGCTGTTTTTGCCGTTGCCAGCTGTTTTTTGTTTTGTTTTGTTACTCGGTAATGATCTGGCCGTGTGAAAGGCACGATTTATTACTTTTCGGCTTACCAAAATGGCGCCCATGGAGCGTTAAAATGTACTTCAAAAAATCCAACGTATTCTCCGGCCAGTGATCCATCTTGCTCTGTTCTAGAATCTTTGCTGTGAAGTTTCTGATAGCACGCTAGCATAACGTCAATGGTTAGCAATCTCGTTTAAAAGTCAACGAACTTTTCTGTTCAAAGTTAGCGTTCGCCCCCACCATCACTACGTTAATTTGAACGTCAAATTTCGAAGGTTGTGTTGCCAATACAGGTGAATACATCCGCTGATCAGGTTTTAGCTTGCCGTTTGCAGGAATGTTTCATTGTTGTTGTTTTTTATGTGTTAACGTCCTTATTTTTTTCCAATAAGGTTATCAAGGAACGTAGTGGTGTACTGGATGGAGCTGCAAAGCCTAGCACTACCTTACACTGACAGACTTTGACTAGATTTGGTAAAGATTCTTGACAAGATTGTAGTCTTTTAACTAATATAATATAATGCCCCTCATTCAAGTTTTAGGCTACTCAAAAGACTACAATCTTTCAAGAATCTTTCCCAAATCTTGTCAAAGTTTGTCAGTGTAAGGTAGGCTTAATCAGGATTTCTGGAGCAAGGTAAGGTCCTAAATTATATGAATATCTACAATTAAAATTTGGTATAGTTTTATTTTTCCCAGTCAAAGAATCAAGAATTCCAAGAGGTGAAACAATGCATTTTCTACAGCAGCCAGTAATGTAGACGTGTAGGCTATATTAGAACATTTTAAACGATTAAATGATCTATAAAACCTTTTCTTGCAGGAAGCTGAAAGAAACATTCCATGACAAATTGATTGATTGGTGCCAGGGACAGGGGTGGCAATTGCCTCTCAAGGCAGACACCACGTTTGAGGTAAGTGTCAAGTACATGTAGCACCACAGTCAAAGGTTTGGAGACGCATAGATTTTTTTTTTTTTATTCCACTCCATTATAGACAGAATACCAACTGATATCATTTGCATTGCTTTTTTACCCAGGGCAGCAGTTTTCAGATTACATTCTGTGCTTACATAATTGCAAAAGGGGTTTTCAATGTTTTCTCAGTTAGCCTTTTAAAATGATGTTAGAGTAGTAAACAGAATGTGCTTTTGCAGCATTGGATGAATAGTTGTTAATAGTGGGCCATTTCTTTCTGCAACAGCCGAACACTTTTGCAAGTATGTAAGCACACAATGTAGTCTGAATCTGCTGTCCAGAACTATTTTTTGAGGTGGAGGATGAACGAACAGAAATAAACACTTAACAGTGAAAAATACTATTTTGTGTCTTAAAAGTATGTAAGTTGGCAATGGGACTGTTGTATATAAGGAATATAGCGTAGCGTATTTTGCAAGGCTGTGGTTACTTATCCGCTATCAAGGCCGCGACCATGAGTGTTATATTGCTTTAAGAACACACCTCCAAGATGACAACTGCCTTCCTTAGGAAGCTGAAATTTTTCCCTGCTTGAATCCTAATATACTCCATCAGTCTT
This sequence comes from Sardina pilchardus, assembly GCF_963854185.1. Lineage (NCBI taxonomy): Eukaryota > Metazoa > Chordata > Actinopteri > Clupeiformes > Clupeidae > Sardina > Sardina pilchardus. The sequence continues at coordinate 28,276,281 of NC_084994.1, read as the reverse complement.
AGTAACTCTCTCGCCCCCCCCCCCCCCCCCTCTCTCTCTCTCTCTCTCCCTCTCTCTCTCTCTCTCTCTCTCTCTCATGCAGAAAAAAGGCCCAGAAGAGATGTACAATCAGAAAGTACAGTAAAGTGAATGTTACTTGATGGGTTCTTCTTTAGGATTGCATACAGAACCACATAGCACACAATAGCCACAAGCCTAATGCAATGTTTTTGTTTTCTGTAATTATTATTTTTCTAATAATACATACTGTACGTACACATACATTCTGTACATACACTATATTGCCAAAAGTATTTGGTCACCTGCCTTGACCCCCATATGAACTTCAGTCACATCCTATTCTTAATTCATAGGGTTTGATATGACGCCGGTCCACTCTTTGTACCTATAACAGCTTCAACTCTTCAGGGAAGGCTTTCCACAAGGTTTAGGAGTGTGTTTTTGGGCATTTTTTACCATTCTTCCAGAAGTGCATTTGTGAGGTCACACACTGATGTTGGACAGGCTCTCAGTCTGTGCTCTAATTCATTTGTAAACACACTTCTAAACCTTGTGGAAAGCCTTCCCTGAAGAGTTGAAGATGTTATAGCTGCAAAGGGTGGACCAATGTCATATTAAGCCCTATGGATTAAGAATAGGATGTGACTGAAGTTCATATGGGGGTCAAAGCAGGTGACAAAATACTTTTGCCAATATAGTGTATGTGAGCCTAATGTGATGTTTTCTATAATAATAATAATTATTATTATTTTATACACATACATACTGTTCATTCATACATGAGCCTAATGCAATGTTTTTGTTTTTAATTACCTACCTCTGTGCTTTATTCACTGATACTAAAAATATCATTATAGTAAATCTACATTTGCTTTAATCACTATGTACTACTACATTTGCTGTTTGTGATGTGAAATAAAATACTTGTTAAATTTGTTATTCAGTTAAATAACAAATAAACAATTAAACAACAAACAATGATAACTGATGTGGAAAAAATGGATTTGTATCTTTGACATGTAATAAAATGAGTTAAATGTTCAATTAGTTATGCTTTGTCTATTATTCTTGGCATATGCTTCAGATATTCGATTTTTTCCCTTAACATTTCTTTACTATTTTCAGCTTTGGCACCGTTGTGCAAGAGCACAATTATGCAAGAGCTGGACCTTTATTTTAGGCTATAATGTCAGGTTGATGTTTCTAAATCCAGCTTTATTGTGAACATAGTCTAATATTGCTAAACCAACTTGTATTCTTCAAGGTTACAATAGTAAAGACACCTTTTAATATGCTGATTTGACAGTAGTCAAATGGCACTTATTTCCTGTAATTTTACAAATTCCGCAAGAAAGTTGTTAAATAACAGGAAGCTCCTGGAAATCTTAACAGTTGTTTCCTGATAATTTACATTAAGTTAATGTTGTTATTTTACAGGAACTTAATGTTATACCAGGCCACCGTTAAATAACAGGAATTGCCTGGAAACCCTGCTGCCAGTTGATTCCTGTTTTTTAACGGGATTTTTTTTTACAGTGCACAGGGCGGCAAAAAACACGAAAAAAGGACCCTGCTGCCTTTTAACAAGGAAGTCGACATTAAACCAACATACCATAAACATTTTGTCATCATTCCCGGGACACCGTAACACCGGGGCACATGAAACTTGGTGGGTATGTAGCCCCAGACAGTAGACTTTTACGAAAAAAAATTGTTTCCTTCCCGGGGTCCACTCCACCCCCGGGCTGGCCCCCCCGAAACCCAAAAATTACAGTTTTTCCTCAATAACTACCTGAACCGTGGCACCGAGGATGACGAAATGTTTATGGTATGTTGGTCTCAAGAGCCCACATCAACTTAGCTTTTAACCAGTTTGTGATTTGCACCCCCATGGTAAAAAATGAAAATGCAATATTATATTGCTTCAATCTCCCCTATCTTTGGATGAGATGTTATGAACTGCACCAAATTTCATTTGTATGATTATCCTGATATCCTCTGGGAGTATGGCAAGATCCAGTGGAATTCCATCCATGGGGGGCTATAAAATAAATGAATTTATGTGTATATTCAGGACTGTATACCCATCGGCCTGTAGATGGTGGTATTAAGCGAAGGGTTGCTCTGGGTGCTGGATGCTACGGTCATACACACACACAAACATGCAGGAATACACACACACACACACACACACACATACACACACAGACAAGCACAGGCACATGCACATGCACATGCACACACACACACACACACACACGCACAGGCACATGCGCACACACACACACACACTCGCACACACACAGACACATACAGTACCTACACACACACACGCACCAGCACACACACATATGTACATAAAATGGTACACACATGCACAAACACGCCCACATGCATGCACACACACCCTCACAAACACACACACACACACACACACACACACACACACACACACACAGTAGTAGGCAAGCACTGACACACAAAAGCAAGCGCACACATGCACACACTCATTTACACACATAAAAGTTGCAGTAGGGGATGGAGTAGACGATGGTAACAAAAGCGTGATTGATATTTGCGGAGAGAATGTGCAGGACTGAGCGGCGGTCATATTATGTATCGCTTTGCGGTACATACAGTTATTATTTATTATTCTTAAAGAATGTTATTCATCTAAAGGTTCGACTTCTGCTTATTGAGTGTAGTGCCCTCCCCAATAGCAGACTTTCACATTGCATGTTTGTTTGTAATGGATGCAAAACAGGCTTAGGCTATGTTGCACCGCATTATGTAATAACACAGCATTATGTAATAATGTAATAAATGTGCACGCCATTATGTAATAATTGCCGCATTCTGTAATAATCTGCCGCATTATGTAATAAACTTCTTGAACGCAATATGTAATACATTTTGCTGCATTATGTAATAAGTTATTACATATTGCGGTTGTTACTACATAATGCGGGTGTTGCGTTTTTTTTTTTGCCAAATGTAACAATTGGTGCATTATGTAATAACCAACCGAAATTGACATTTTCATTGAATAAAAACAGCTTAATAATGTGTATTTTACTCAAAATTAATGCTTACAAATTGCACTTAGCCTAAGCCACTACTTGATATTGCTCCTCCTGCAAGGTACTGATTGGGATTCATGGTGTCTATTACTGGCTAGGCAAGGCCTGCTAGTGTATGGCAATGTTTAAACGTAAATTATTAGGGCCCGAGCACCGAGGTGCGGCCGCTGAAGCGGCTGCACCGTAGGTGCAAGGCCTCATTGTTTTTGCTCAGATTAAATTTCTTCCGGGCCACGTTTTGCCTTTTTTTTCACCAACTTGGCATGCTCTGAAACTTTTGAAATTTGGAAGCTATGTGTGGAATTGGTAACACTACTAAGTGACAGAGCTCTGGCCAAGGATGTGGCTCAGGGACTCTATAGCGCCACCTAACGTGTTGTCTGTTGTGGTAGACACATACGTTCACGGAAATGGCCCAGATTTGGTGGATATGTGTGTTCTATTAAATTCAATTTTACATTTAAACTTAATAGTGAATCTTTGAAGAAGAATTTGAGTTATGATTATGATTTTTGCACATCACATATTTTGAAACACTCTCCTAGACAGTTTATCAAAATCATGTCATATAAGCTCTAAAATGATCTTGAGCGGTTTCTCAAGAGGAATTGCGACCAGATTTTTTAATTTTATAAGTATATTGAAATGGCGAAATTTAGAATTATGGCGTCTTATTAACAAACAGGAAGTTGGTGTTATAGGCAGAAAAAAGGTTTTAAATTGGATGTAACCTGGCAGCTATATGTGGAATTGCTTCTGCTAGTCAGAGACAGAGCTCTGGCCTAAGGTGTGGCTTCGGGACTCTATAGCGCCACCTAGCAGCACGTTATCTGTTGTGGTTGACACAAACTTTCACGAAAATGAACCAAATTTGGTGGACTTGTGTGTTATTGCTATCGCTAATCAGAGACAGAGCTTTGGCCTAGGGTGTGGCTTAGGGACTCTATAGCGCCACCTATCAGCACGTTATCTGTTGTGGTTGACACATACATTCACGAAAATGAACCAAATTTGGTGGGCACATGTGTTATTGCTATCGCTAGTCAGAGACAGAGCTCTAGCCTAGGGTGTGGCTTAGGGACTCTATAACGCCACCTAGCGTGTTGTCTGTTGTGGTTGACACATTCACAAAATCAACCAAATTTGGTGGGCTTGTGTGTTATTGCTGCCGCTAGTCAAAGACAGAACTCCGGCCTCGGGTGTGGCTTAGGGACTCTATAGCGCCACCTAGCGCATTGTCTGTTGTGGTTGACACATACATTCACGAAAATTAACCAAATTTGGTGGGCATGTGTATTGCTATAGCTATTTAGAGACAGAGCTCTGGCCGAGGGTGTGGCTTAGGGACTCTCTAGCGCCACCTAATGTGTTACCTGTTGTGGTTGACATATTCATTCACGAAAATGAATCAAATTTGGTGAGCTTGTGTGTTATTGCTGCCGCTAGTCAGAAACAGAGCTCTGGCCTAGGGTGTGGCTTAGGGACTCTATATCGCCACCTAGCGCATTGTCTGTTGTGGTTGATACATTTACGAAAATGAGCCACAATTGGTGGGCATGTGTGTTATTGCTACAGCTAGCCAGGGATAGAGCTCTGGCCTAGGGTGTGGCTTAGGGACTCTATAGCGCCACCTAGCACATTGTCTATTATGGTTGACACATTAATTCATGACAATTAGGTAGGCTTGTGTGTTATTGCTGCAGTTAGGCTTAGTTCACACTGGCAGTCGAAATCCGATGTCTTGCATATCCGATCAGAATCTGATCTTTCTGACTGACTGTTCTCATGGCCTGGCGCACACGCTGAATCAATCAATTAATCACATCCGTCACTCAGAATTACTTTGCAATTGTTTGTCGCAGTGCAAATGACGAAAGGGATACGTTGAAATCCTATTCAAGTGGTTCGACTGTTCAGATTGAGTCATATCCGATAGTAAGTGATATTGAAACCACCTTCGTATGTGGTGCGAATCAGCATTGTAAAAATCGCATTTCATGCGGTTTTGTGCAGTTCAGACTACCCAAAATTCAAGCTATATACAATCCAGATAAGCAAAAAATCGGATTTCGACTGCCAGTGTGAACTAAGCCTTAGTCAGAGACAGAGCTCTGGCCTAGGGTGTGGCTTAGGGACTCTATAACGCCACCTAGCCTGTTGTCTGTTGTGGTTGACACATACATTGATGAAAATTAACCAAATTTGGTGGGCATGTGTGTTGCTAATGCACATGCCCACCAACAACTACGCATTTCTTTTATAGATTCCGAAATGTCCTGGCCCGCCATCACCGCTTGCGGCTATATTTATTATTATTAATTTTGTTTTGTTGTACTACAAACTAAGCAGGATTTAGACTGAGATACTATGTCCTTAATGAACTTGAAAAGAAAACCTTAACCTTTTATGATAATATGTGTTAGCTTAGCTTATGGTTGGCTATGTCATAGCTCTAACTTAGCCAATAATATAATAATATCTGACAACAGAAAACAGAATGCATAGCACACCCATCTTGCCTACAGAATTGCTGTCATTCATCATCCAGTTGACAATAAATTGGTTAATTATCAGAAGCACTTAACCTCCAAACTTGATCTCATGACTAATATGACTGCAAATATTAATTGAAAAGAACCCCTTGTGCGTTTAAATGAGCACAACCAAAGTTAAAAGGTGGATTGTTACAATGTAAGCTGAGCAATAGTTGACATACTGTCCTCTTACTTAGCATTTTTGAGTAAAATACACATTATCATGCTGTTTTTAATCAACGGAAATGTCAATTTTGGTTGGTTACTACATAATGCACCAATTGTTACATTTGGCAAAAAAAAAAAATGCAACCCCCGCATTATGTAGTAACAACCGCAATATGTAATAACTTATTACATAATGCAGCAAAATGTATTACATATTGCGTTCAAGAAGTTTATTACATAATGCGGCAGATATTACAAAATGCGGCAATTATTACATAATGGCGTGCGCATTTATTACATTATTACATAATGCGGTGTTATTACATAATGCGGTGCTACAGGCTATTCTGAATGTCCATGGCGGGACGAATTAAGCTGAAGTCACGACCAGGCAATAAACCCCATGTATTCCAAGTAAATTCACTCACTATATTTTATGCAGGTGAGACATTCATCATTTTTAGAAAGATGTTAATTAATTGGGGCTATCAGGTAGGGGGTAGACTAGCCTAGAGTTTTGTGATAACCTAAGAAGACTGACGGCCTGTCATAAAGTGCACTGTAATTTGGATGTGCGGTGGTCTTACCCACGTAAAAACAAAGTGAAACTAGAAAAGCACTCAGAGAGTGCAGACCTCCGCCTGCATTGTTCTTCCTAGGTTGTCATACATTTGAAACTAAACTTTTCAGATCACCACCACGTGGTCATACCATGCCATTACACCACTAAGCTAAATACATAAAAGCCTCCGGAATCCCGACGGAATTACGGATCACTCCCAAAATTAATCGTTTCTTCCTTGGGTCATGTCCGACCTTTCCTGAAAAATTCATCGAAATCCATCCATTACTTTTTTAGTTATCTTGCTAACAGACAGACAGACAGACTGACAGACAGACACCGGTCCCCGATGAAAACATATACCTCCTTGGCGGAGGTAAATAACATTTTGTACTATAGAAACATTATATCTTTGGAAACATATTATTCTAGCTATAGAAATGGCATAGTGCATGGTATTTCCATAACCACGAGAAACAGTATACGCGATTCACGATGACTGCAATGAGTTAACATTCGACGTAGCAGCAATCCATCAGAAATAGCCCAACACCCTTGCAGTATCATTCATGACTGTCAAATACTGAAGTTGTGGGAAGTGTAGGCCTACATAGCTTAAACTGTATGTTTAATCTGTAAATTCGAGTTTAATGTCAGCATGTTGACTTTAAAGTCGACACGTCGAGATTAAAATCGACATGATATTTCAGCTTTATTCTCAAAATTTCGAGTTTAATGTCGACATGTTGACTCTAAAGGGATATTCCACCATTTTTTGAGTTTAGCCCATTTTCCACCTCTCCTCGAGCAAAACAGTTGATATTTACCTTTTTCCCGTTCATCCAGCCATTCTATGAGTCTGGCGATACAACTTTTAGCTTCAGCCTAGCATAGATCATTGAATCGGATTAGACCATTAGCATCTCGCCTGCCAGCATCATGCTTGTGGTGTACTGGTTGGGGCTTCGGCCTTGTGACCGGAGGGTTGCCGGTTCGATCCCTGACCAGTCCACCACGGCTGAAGTGCCCTTGAGCAAGGCACCTAACCCCTCACTGCTCCCCGAGCGCCGCTGGTTGGGCAGGCAGCTCACTGCTCTGGGTTAGTGTGTAATTCACCTCACTGTGTGTTCACTAATTGGGTTCAATTGGGTTAAATGCAGAGAAACTAATTTCCCTCACGGGATCAAAAAAGTATATATTCTATTCTTTCTAAAAGTGACTGTCACTAAGATTTTCCCATTTAAAATGTGCCTCTTCTGAAGTTAGAAAGTGCAATAAGACAAATTGAAAATGAAACCTGGCGTTTTCCTAGGCTGATTTGACATGGAACTACACTCTCACCTGGCGTAATAATCAAGGAAAGTTGCAAACGTACCATGGGCACAGTGATATCACACACTACTTCTGCTTGCTTGTACATTTGGGTACGTTTGTTAAGTTTGAGCGCAATTCCATCTGATGCTTTTGAGAATTCTTCATGTTTAATCCTGTTAGTTACACATGCTTCAGATATGATTTGTGTTTGTTTCCCATAGGCTAAACAAAGCCAATCTAAATGTGGAGTCTGGCCGAGCATGTTCCTTTAATACAAAAAGTTGTGTCCAGATTTATTTGAACAGTGACATTCATCTAGGCTGCAGCCTACAATTTATCATAGCCCTTAGTAGGCTACTGCTACATGGTCATTATCGGGAAATAGGCCCTTGACGGAACAAGACCGGTTTACCCTGTCGGGACCTATATTCCGTTAATGACCGGCGTTTAGGCTACATTATCCCTTAAAAATCAATTGTTTTGCTCAAGAGGAGGGGGAAAATTACCCTAATTCTCCAAATGGTGGAATATCCCTTTAGAGAAAGAAAAAGACACATGCATGTGTTCAGCAACCGCTACACAGTCTCAGTGTTCATCTCAGGATGATATCTGGGCCTGCAGCTGCCTTCCGTATGTTCACACTTGACTTGTTTAATGGCATATAAGAGAGAAGATAATGTGTATTAAAGTTATCAGCTGACCTCCTAGGGCCAGCATTCAAAGTACAGAAAACTAGATTAACATCTGTTGAACTTTTCATCATGATTATCATCTCAATTCAGTAATTCAGAGCCGTTTTATCTAACTTTTCATGAAGTGATGTTCACAGCCCCAAACTACCACAGCCATGGCCAGTTTGGTACCAGAAGATCAAGGTACGTTTTTATCCCTATTTCCAATTTCTTTGATATTTTAAAGCCTTACTGTTGTTTAGGCTGATACATGGAGAGGCACTAAAGAAATCACATCGCTACTTTTTATACCATTTTTTTTTTTAATCAGGCCCACAGTTCTTCAGGAAACACAAGGGGGAGCTAGAGATGCGTCTTGGTGTCCTTGCACCTCTTCTGATCGACCTGGAACGTTCTAGTGTTCTCTCTCGTCTAGAGAGGGAACAGGTGCAGAGCAAACCAACCCCCCAAGAACAGAACCATGTTCTCATCACCATGCTGGAGAAGAAAGGGGCCGTGGCCCAAGAGAGGTTCTATGAGGCTTTGAAGTCTAATGACCCTCTTCTGGTGGAGGATCTTCAGCCTTCAGCACAGAGCCCAGCAGTGCCTGAGCCACAGCAAGGAGGAGGTAAGGACCTGGGTCAAGTACCATATTCACTATACTGTGTGTGTGTTTGTGTGTGTGTGTGTGTGTGTGTGTGTGTGTGTGTGTGTGTGTGTGTGTGTGTGTGTGTGTGTGTGTGTGTGTGTGTGTGTGTGTGTGTGTGTGTGTCTCACTATTGGAGCCAGATATGTTAGACTTGGAGATCATGTACTGTATCTTTCATAGCAAAGAGGAATATGCTTGGTGCTACATGATTAAAATGATCACAAGTTAAAACAGGTAAAACTACATTCACCCTAGAAAGGCAAAGGAAAAGCAAAAGCAAAAGCAAAATACTACTCTGATAATGATGATGATGATGATGATGATACATGTCAAATATACACTCAGACTCTGATCGTGTATTTTTCGATGCTACATGATTGAAATAATACATCACAAGACAGTTTAGCTAGAATTATATTCACCCAAGAAAGGGTGAGAGGCCAAAAAGGAAAGGCAAAAAAATACTACTCTGATAATGATGGTGATGATGATGTACTGTAGTAATAACCATATAGGCTAAGATAAACACTCAGGTATCGCATATTCAATCCTATTTTTTGTTGTCTTCACAAAGCACCAACCCCAGCAGTGCCTGAGCCACAGCAAGGAGGAGGTAAGGACCTTACTGTAGGTCAGGTATTTGACCACTGGGTCAAGTGCCATATACTGTATTAACAATATGTGTGTGCCTGTGTGTGTGTGTGTGTGTGTCTTTCACTATTGGAACCCGATACTACATACGTATTAAAATAGGCTGTGTGTGTGTGTGTTTGTGTGTGTGTGTGTTTACATACATATTACAACAGTTTATTCATTGGGATTTATGAGCGTTAGACTTGAAGATTGATCATGTATCTTCAATAGCACATATGAATTTGTTAAAGGATGCTACATGATTAAAATGATAGGTGTACATCACAAGTTTAGCTAAAACTACATTCACCCAAGAAAGGCAAAGGAAAGGCAAAAGTAGAATGCTACACTGATGATGGTGATGATTATACATGTAGTAATAACCATATAAGGTATACATTTTATTTTTGTTGTCTTCACAAAGATGCTGCAAAGATAGTTACAAAATCTTCACTGAAAATGAAGCTTCAGAACCATCTAAAACAGAGGTTTTCTACTATAAACCAACATGATAAAAAGTACAATGTACAAGACATGTACACTGATCTTTACATTGTAACGGGCCGCACTGGAGGAGTCAGTTGTGAACATGAAGTGGCAGCAATTGACATGACACAAATTGGGGCTAGACCAAGCTCTGAAGATGAACAAGTCAAGATGGCAGACATATTCAAAGTCAAATCTTGCAGCAAAGTTTTGACTTTGGGAATTGCTGGTGTGGGAAAAACTGTTTCAGTGCAGAAGTTTGTCATGGACTGGGCTGATGACAAATCAAATCAAGACATAGACTTTGTTTTTGTTTTTTTATTTCGAGAGCTAAACTTGAAGAAAGGAAAATGCTTCAATCTTTTAGGTCTTCTTTTGTTATTCTACCCTGATCTCAAAGAATTGAAAACAATTACAGAATTCAGTGAAAGCAAAATTCTCTTGATCTTTGATGGTTTGGATGAAAGCAGACTCCAGCTGAACTTTGAAGAGTGGACCTCTGAGCCTGACAAAGAATTCTCCGTGGACATCCTCATATCTAGTCTCATTAAAAGTATGCTACTGCCCTCTGCACTCATCTGGGTCACAACCAGACCAGCAGCAGCCAGTCTGATCCCTGATGATCTCTTCAACTTGGTGACAGAGGTGCGAGGATTTAATAACACACAAATAATCGACTTCTTTAAGACGAGCATTAAGGATGCAGCAAAGGCCAACAGTATCACTGATCATATCAAAAAGAACAGAAGCCTTCACATCATGTGTCACATTCCAGTATTCTGCAGTATCATAGCGAGCGTACAGGATGAAATACTGAGGAATGAGAGCAAAGGTGAAGGGGCCAAAACGCTGACGGAAATGTACACACTTTATAGTGTAACTCAGATCAAAACAATGAATGAAAAATACAAGGCCAAGATGAGTGCAGAAGAAAAAGGCCAGTTGCTTGTTAAGCTTGGGAAACTGGCATTCAAACATCTGGAGAAAGGCACGCTGATCTTCTATGAGAAAGACTTGACAGAGTGTGGTATTGATGTTACATCTGGAACATTGAGGGCTGGCCTTTGTACACAGATCTTCAACGTGGCGAGTGCTACAACTGGAGAGGAGCTATTCAGCTTTGTGCACTTAAGCGTACAAGAATTCTTGGCAGCTCTTTATCTTCTTAAGAAAAATTCAACTCACTGGACCAATCGCCCCTTAGTCAATACCTTGAAGGAGAAGACCAGCTGGCTGTCCAAACACTCACGGGTTAACCTCTACACATCTGCTGTGGATGAAGCACTGCAAAGCCAGAATGGACATTTAGATCTTTTTGTGCGCTTCCTTCTTGGACTGGCTCCAATGTTGGAGCCTAAAATCCGGTCCCCACTGGATTTGATTCTGCCACGTTTATATGTCAGAGAAGAGAGCATCAGCAAAACAGTCCAACACATCAAAGTGAAGATCAGGGAAAGCATCTCATCAGAACGGATCATCAACCTCTTCCACTGTTTAAATGAGCTTGGGGACAACACACTGGTTGATGAAATCAACAGGTAACTAAATAACACATCATTTCCTTCTGCAAATTTAAATGCCAGTGTTCTACCTCTGAAAAAAAAAGCTTATTGGTTTACATACATCTACTGTAACTGTTGTGGTGATGGGACTGATTGTGAAAGGAAATGCCTGGGAAAGGGAATGATTGTGTGCATAAAATGAATCCAATCAAATTGTAATATAATTCAATTATATTCTATATTATAGTAATTTCTATTGTGAAATTATTGTGTTTGTTACTTAGGTACATAAAGTCAGCAGATGAGGAGAAGAAACTGACTCCAGCCCAGTGTTCAGCTCTGGCTTATGTACTGCTGATGTCAACGGAGGACTTGGAGGAGTTTGATCTGAAGAAATACCTGAGATCACAGGAAGGGTTCCGTCGAATGCTTCCTGTAGTGAAAGTGTCAAGAAAAGTTTGGTGGGTATAAATAAAACATTTTTTAGCAGACTAATTTTGTATATTAACCCCTTAGTACAAAATGCTGTCTTGCTTGGTTCTACATAATAGACAAACAAATAAACACAATAGACAATAAACAACTTACTGACTTACTGAAAGAATTTAGTGACCTACAGTACAGCATACCCTGTCTGAAAACATGAGATTCATCATGATCTCTCATATGGCGAACTTAAGATAAGAGCAAAAGGTCCATGCTGGGATAGCACGTAGTAGTTTGAAAAGGTGTGGATTCGATTCAAGCACTGTACCCTTGAGTAAAGGCACTTAACCCCAAGTCACTCTGGGGAGAGTGTCCCTTGTAATAGAAGTGAATGTTACAAGTCTCTTTGGATAAAAGCATCTGCTACATAAATGTAAATGTAAATCCATGCTGTGGCCTCATTCAGGACCAGGAAGCAAACTGAGGTGAGACTCATCAGACAAGAGATTTTGAGTTTGTTTCACATGCTTCGTTATTGCTTTTTACTGGAATGAAGATTGAATGCTGCATCAACCAAAGAAACATAATTTTCGCTACCAACACCTTTAGATTTTTCTTACACATCACATGTGTTTGTTAAACAGGCTGAATCAGTGTCACCTCTCTAAAACAAGCTGTGAAATGATGGCATCAGTGCTGCAGAGGACACCTTCCCATCTGAGAGAGCTGGACATGAGTAACAATGACCTGCAGGATGAAGGAGTGAAGCTGCTCTGTGTGGGACTAAGAGGTCCACAATGCAAGCTGGAGACACTGAGGTCAGTTGACAAATTTAATGCAAGTACCATGCACATCTCTATCTGGTATCTTTTCCTCTCCACACTAAAAATGACCTCTCAGTAAGGTCTGATCAAGCTACCTACTGCCCTACCAATGTTCAGCACAGCCCACACTCACAGTGAATCACTACATTTACAGGTGTATAAGACAGACCCAACAGGTGAAATTCAGCATAAACTCTTCAGAAATAGCTCTTCAGAGCTCTTTGGCTCATTAGGTGCCAATATACTGTATACAGCTGTGTCATACCGGTATTTCATTCATAACAGTGTAAACGCAGTAAATAAAGGGACAAGATAAAATGTTCAACCATGCAGATTGTTTAAAAGTTTGATTTGTTTAGAACTGACAATGAGCTCCTGTGCACAAATAATGAATATTGTTGTAATGTGTATTTATACTTTATACTGTATATCTGTAATATATCTGCATACTCTCTTATTTGCTCCCAGTGTGAGGTATTGTACAACATTTTGAACACTCAGGTCTCTGTCAGGTACATCAAACAGAGTAGATGATGGGTTTTGAATTCAGAAAGATTATTCATAAATGCTGGCACATGATCAAATCTGACCGCAGATTGCCTGCAAGTAGACATACCTCATCTCATAAACATTCCAGATGCAACTATACGTATTGGTACGTGTTAACTGTGAACAACATAGTTTAGCTAAATTTGCTGACACTGGCCCTATGCTCGATGAGAAGTACATGAAGCAGGTCATTTAAAAAAAAAAAAATCTTCCTCCTCTGCCCTCTGGCCCCACCTAGAGTCTATAGTGAGATTTGCAAGACATCCAACGCCTCCATTTCAGATGTACCAAATAGGGCCAGGGGTGTAGGCTATCTAACAGAGTGTTAATCACTGCTCATGTACACGCATTTCATAGCGTCCTCCCCTCCTTCCTCCCCTGCACTCTATTGCTCTCCCTTGTGGGGAGGAGGAGGTGAGGGACTGAAGTTCTTCGCAATACCCTGCCTATGGGACCTTTAATTGAGTGTCGGACATTCGACTGGGTGTGTCGGTTGTGCGCCAGGTGGCCATAAATTAATTGATTAATTGATCAGTCCACTCTGCAGCATTTAGAGAAGGAACTGTCAGGCTACAAAGTCTGTAATTGCTGCAGGAGGAGGATTCTGTGATGAAAACTCATTTCAAGCACAACTCCATTCTTACAAGCAGAAATTATTATTTTAGTCTGTGCCCTCTAATCATTTCCCTCCTTGTTTGAAGGATAATGTGCCAGTTACGTTACAGGATGTTAATAAGAATGTCTTATAGTAATGAGATAGTAAAGGATAAAAATGTATTCATGCCACCATTCTGTTTTCTGATGTCTGTCTCTTGCCCTCTCACTCTATGCAGACTTGCTGGTTGTGAGCTAACAGAGGAATCCTGTAAGGCTGTAGCCTCTGCTTTGCAGTCCTCCATCTCCCTAAAGGAACTGGACCTGAGTCACAATGACCTGAAGGATTCCGGATTTCAACTTCTCTCTACAGGACTCAGTAGCCCTCACTGTAAACTGACGACTTTAAGGTTTGTGTGCACACATTGTGGCACTGTTGGCTGCCTGTCTATAAATCTTTGGAATAAAGCATCAGCTGTAGTATGTGTTAAATCAGACTGAGTCAGTAAATCCCTATGTGCTGAAAACTAATTTCCAGCTCAACTCTATTCTTGCAAACAGAAACTATTAGTCAGTGTCTTCTATTCCTTTCCCTGTTTATTTGTATGATAGTGTGTCAATTTCTGGTAAAGAATGTTTAATAAGTTTTTGTTTTTTTTGGGGGGGGGGTGTTCAAAGCTAAAAATGTTGATAATAATGATAAGCATATGATGTATGCATGACATCATTCTGTTTTCTGAGATCTGTCTCTTGCCCTCTCACTCTATGCAGACTTGCTGGTTGTAAGCTAACAGAGGAATCCTGTAAGGCTGTAGCCTCTGCTTTGCAGTCCTCCATCTCCCTAAAGGAACTGGACCTGAGTCACAATGACCTGAAGGATTCTGGAGTTCAGCTTCTCTCTACAGGACTCAGTAGCCCTCACTGTAAACTGACATCTTTAAGGTTTGTATGTGCACACATATTGTGGCACTGTTGGCTTCCTGTCTGTAAATCTTTGGAATAAATTATCAGCTGCAGTATGTGTTAAAACATCAGTGAGTCAGTGCCAGCTGCAGGATGCAGTTTAAGATCAAGTACATTGTCATGTTGATATTAACAGAATGACAGTAGATCCAGAGGTGATTACCAGAGTATTTAAAACGACATGCTTTAACAAGGCAACAGGGCCAGATGGCATGTCTGCTTTTCTTATTAAAACATTTGCAGAGGAACTCCCACCGGCCTGGCATCCACTCTTTCAGCTCTCTATAGATTCCCAGTGTGATGTGGCAGCTCATAGGCGCGTCCTAATGGCGGCCGCTATGAGCTTTCATCTGCATTTTACCGTTTGAACTCACTCATGCTGATAACTTCACTCCTGTCCTCCATTACTACATGTACTCATTGGTCATTCCCCATGCTGTGTGTATTGTTAGTGTGTGTAGAAACAGAAGGGTGCACACATACTGAAAACTGTGCCAGACATTTCACTCACCTTTCATTCATTCACTCCATATAAAATGATGTTTATTGAAAATATCCATATATGGCAGTAACATCAGACAGGTTACGTCTTACGCAAATATTTAGACAAAAATGCACCAGCGTCTCCATTTCCTGCGGAGACTGAGAGTCTTTGGGGTTTGTGAGAGCATCATGTTAATTTTGTATAGAGCCACCATAGAGTCCATCTTGCACTATGGCATCACCAGCTGGTTTGGACATCTGACAGTTAAGGTCAAGGCCCAACTAGGTAATGTGGTCACATTACCAACACAACAGCTGGACAAATGATGGAGTCCCTTCTCTCCTCACTCTCCAAGACATATCTGAGCAGTCCACTCTACAGCAGGCTGACAGAATTCTATCTGACCCCTCCCATGTGCTGTAACAAGAATATGAGCTCTTGAACACAGGAAGGAGGTACAGGGTCCCTTTCTGTTTAGCACAATCACTACAAACATTCCTCTGTCCCCCTGTCAGTCAACATGATGAATGGGCAACGTGGGCAGAACAGTAGGAAGGCCCAAAACCAATACTAAGTGCTGAGTAGGGGGCTGTGTATGGGGGCTGAACTGAGTGGAGATGTGCTGAGGCTGTGGTGTATGGATGTGCTGTGTTTGACTGGAGAGTACAGAGAGAGAGAGTGAGTGTCTACTTTGGGACTGTGCTTAATGGGACTGGGTGGGAGAGAGTGCTATTTATGGGCTATGTATTGGGCTTTTAATATGATGGGAGTGTCATTTATGGCATGACAGATGGCTGTGAATGTGTGCCCTTTTTGTAATTTATATTTTGATTTACTCTATGTATAACATATGTGCTATGTCCTGTGATGTGTTGTGTATTGTGGCTGTGGCAGCTTACCCCTTATCCAAAACACATTTCTCCCTTGGGAGACCTGATAAAGGAACCTTGATGCAGGAATTTCAGAACAGTGGAAAAGAGAATGCAAAAGTTAACTCCTAGGAATGTGAATCACCCCTGCTGCCCACATGACACTACAAGACAGCAACAACAAGTGTGTAATGTAGTGTTTCTCCAGTCCATGTCCCTGCTGTGTACATAATGTGAGTGCTACACACATCTGTGTCTGTGTCCATCCTCATGAGATACAGTGACCTCATGGTGCTGAAGGATGGCCTGAAAATGTCCAGTGTTCAAAGACTGACCTTCCACTCTCCTTTGAAACAGGCTCAATCTGTGCCACCTCTCTAAAGCAAGCTGTGAAATGATGGCATCAGTGCTGCAGAGGACACCTTCCCATCTGAGAGAACTGGACATGAGTGACAATGACCTGCAGGATGAAGGAGTGGAGCTGCTCTGTGCAGGACTAAGAGATCCACAATGCAAGCTGGAGACACTGAGGTCAGTAATTAGGAATGTTATGTAATATGATATTTTACCCACCAGTGTGCCTGTGCATATCATTCAAATGGACATCTCTGAATATTGATAATGATCTGCTCTTGGTGACATTTAGGGATTGTCACCAAACTAATGACTTGTACACATTCAATGCATTTTCCTTCATTTATAATTAAGAAAGAGCATCTCTTGTTTCAGACTGTCTCTTTGTCTCATCACACATGAGGGCTGTTCTCTCTTGTCCTCTGCCCTCAAATCAAACCCCTCCTACCTGAAACAGCTGGATCTGAGCTACAATCACCCAGGAGACTCAGGTGTCAGAGAGCTCACAGACAGACTGAATGATCCCAGCTGTAAACTAGAGACGTTGAGGTGAGATGTATTACACCTTAGGTGTCTTTCTAGTGGAGCTGTTCATCCATTTGTGTCCTGTGTTGGAGAGCTTTCTGTGTGGAGACTGGATATTCTGTCACGTTTCCAGATGATTTCCTTCCACATATTAAACTGGGCATGATGTGGCCCTTTAAGTACTGCAAGTAAAAGGCAATCCCCCACACTTACACACACATATGAGGCTTGTGAACAGTTTGAGAATAGCAAGTGTGGCTTGGTAGCTGGCCATGGTCCTGGGATGCCAGTAGTGAAGATCACATGCGAGTGATGTCCAATAACTGCTTCTCTGGGTTGAGAATTTTTTTTTATAGTAGGCCTGTCGCCTAGCCTAGAAATCTAGACACACCTGTCGCCAACTGTTCAGACTGAGTCCTCAAGATCGCTTTCATCACAGGCCACTAGCTGAGGGAAAGTAAACAGGAATTGGAAACCTGGTAAACTAGTCGGATATCTTGCATTAGACTAATCTTGGGTGGATGTAGATTAGTAGGCGTCCAAGGACTAATGACCAAGCATACGATTTCCATTGCTAGGGATACGTTTGTTCTCATGACTAGAAGTGAAGGCTGAATAGTGCGTATCTGCCCAACTTAGCCTGAGACCGGTGGGAAAAGCATCTGTGGTGGAGGGTGAGCTGGATGGGGAGGACTGTGTAATGATATGAGATGTAGTGATTAAGTGTAGGCAAGAGTGAGCATCTTCTCTGTTGACCAGATTTGTGGCAGTATAATAGGAGACTGAGAATGTAGAATCACCATGGCCACAGCGAGGTAAGGGGATGCATTACTACCATTAGAATAGAA
The DNA here is from genome assembly GCF_963854185.1 of Sardina pilchardus. Taxonomy (NCBI): domain Eukaryota; kingdom Metazoa; phylum Chordata; class Actinopteri; order Clupeiformes; family Clupeidae; genus Sardina; species Sardina pilchardus. Next base: position 28,258,246 of record NC_084994.1, on the reverse strand, counting down.
GTGGAAAGACTGTAAGAAAATATGTTATGCTAAGTATGTTCTAGACACTGGAATACATTGACAGAAAGGTGATTTAGAAGAGTGGAGGAGAGGCTCAAGTCAGCGTAACTCAGTCAGTGTTACTGATTGGTTAATATGCCCTGTTTGATATGAACCTTTAGGCTATTATGATCCATGACTTGTAGATAAGGACACGTGGATGCAGATCTATGCCAGATTAACCTCACTATGCCACATTTCCTCACTACATCTCAACGGCCAAATGGCAAATATGAGTGCGAGGCTGAAAGTGAGCCTGGAACAGAATCTGTAGCTATTATAAATGTGGGCCTCCTGCATGACTGAAGGTGGAAACTCTGCATTCCAGATCATGAGCAGGTTGTGAGTTATCAGAGCAGCGCAGGGGTCTGGCATATCCTGCGTCTGCATTCTGTGCATGCGGTGCTGGCTAAGTGTGTGACTATTACATCCACGCGGCAGGTGGAGGTGTAGCGTGCCTCCAGATTTGTGCAAGCGGGGTGGACATTTGAGCAATGGCCCAGATTGTGTTGTGCTTGCTGCTGGGCTCAGTGAAATATAGCTATGATTTACGGAGCACCGTGATCAAGTTGGACATGGTTGAATTGCACTGTGATACACACAAGCACACGGGAGTGGCTACTGTTCATATGTTGTACGAGCCATGAGAACGATGGGTGTCGGGGCTCAGTGGAGCTTTTGCAGCATTTCTCAGAGCTCAGCAGAGCTGTTGCTGCATGGGTCTCAGCAGAGCTGTTGCTGCATGGGTCTCAGCAGAGCTGTTGCTGCATGGGTCTCAGTAGAGCTGTTGCTGCATGGGTCTCAGCAGAGCTGTTGCTGCATGGGTCTCAGTAGAGCTGTTGCTGCATGGGTCTCAATAGAGCTGTTGCTGCATGGGTCTTAGGGCTCATTTCATCCTATATGTGGCAGCCTTAAGCAACAACTGGACCTGGGCTGGAAGAAAACTGTTAGAATACCATTTACGTGATTAATATCCAATATTCAGCACGATACAACATACGACACAGTATACATGATAGGTAGACAAGGCATGAATAGGCATGAACTGATGAGTAGGTAGATGGCATGAAATGATAGGCATGAAATACGTGAGTAGGCAGATGGAATGGAATGTTGTTCCATGGCACTGCTGGGTGCCCAAGCTGATGGTGCGGGGAAGTCCAGCGTGGCTCCGGGCATGGAATGGGTAGGGGTAGAGGGGCAAAGGGAGGGAGCAGTTGCCCCCAAACAACTGGAAGGGGGCAGCCTGGGAGGGAAGTCCTGGCTGGGGGTGTTGGAGGGGGAAGGGAAGAGGGGGGACGTAAACGGCAGTAAGGAGGGTTTTATTCCCTACCAACGGAAGTGGGGTGAGTGATGGCTGTCAATCAACCCTATGCTCTTCCCAAACTTTGTTTAGAAACATCATTAAATGCTGAGATGGAGCTGGGGAACAGCATTCTAACATGGTGTGAAGGTCCTTGCTGTATAGAATGTATTGATAAGAAAATAGAAGTCTAGTTGTGTGTGTGTGTGTGTGTGTGTGTGTGTGTGTGTATGAGAGAGAGAGAGAGAGAGAGAGAGAGAGCATGTGTTGAGAAGTAAATGGAAGTTTACTCTTGATATTGAATATGATATTCTCAATATTGAATTCATAATAAACACATCTCATACTAAACTCAGTGATGTGTCAAAACTGTATTTTCTTCTCTCATCCTTAAGGTATGACCATGGAGGAGAGTGCAGGATTAAACCAGGACCCAGAAAATGTGAGTGATTTTACTTTTCCTGAAAAAAGCTGTTCACATGATTTACATGGACGTATTCATGTGTGTGTGTGTGTGTGTGTGTGTGTGTGTGTGTGTTCTGTCTATTGCCTCTATCTGTGTGTGTGTGTGTGTGTGTGTGTGTGTGTGTGTGTGTGTGTGTGTGTGCGTGTGCGTCCACAGAAGAGGAGAACCATGCACTCCTGTTTACACATTCCTGCTTGTGTGTGTTGGGAGTGTTGATTGTGTGTGTGTGTGTGTGTGTGTGTGTGTATCGTTAGTGTTGTGTGTGTTGTCAGTGTTGTGTGTGTGTGTGTGTGTGTGAGGGAGTGTTTGTGTGTGTGTGTGTGTGTGTGTGTGTGCGTTGGGAGTGTTGTGTATGTCAGGGATTAAAGTTTTCCGGCACCGTGCCGGAATTCCGGCGTGCAGCCATTGACTGCGTTCATTTTTAAAAATATATTATTTATTTGCTAACGCTATTGAAAAACACGCAGCATTCGTTAAGCTGAATTTCCTTTCCCTGCTCTCCCTCTCTGTCACTCAGCGTCACGCTCCCTTTAATACACAAACACACACACACACACTCAGACACAGACACAGTCTCCCCTTCGTGCACACCGAGTCTCCTTAACGAGATCATCCCTGGAAGCGTGGTCGCACTGATGCACCTGACGCTGCGGGTGGAAGCATAAGTTCTTCCGCAAATTTTGTAGACTATGCGTGCAACTTTACCAAACAGTATAGAAGTAAACGAATTCTCCTTGGCCCACTCTCGTGCGCACTGACACCCGCCCCTCGACATGCACATTTAATCCAAACAAAACATTCACAATCGTGAACGCAATGACGCACAGAAGACGACTAGCTGAATTATTGTTAAATACGGTTAGCATCATTAGTAGGCTATGCTGCACACATCTGATTAAAACTCTGCATTCAAGTTGACTGACCATCTCAATACCAATGTTTTTCAACTCCAAGATTTAAAGGGCCTGTCCCAAGGAGGAAAAGTATGAGCTTACCTTGAAACTTAAACACACGTGGGGACACTGAACAGTCCAACCAGCTAGAGTATGATAAACTAGCCAACTATGCTACTTTGTTTACAATATTTTGAGGCTTCAATCAAACAGCTGAATTTAAGAGGTGAAGTTGTAATGTGAATAGCAGGCTATAAGCTGCATAAAGTTTGCTGTTATGAATCTCAGAAATGTCAGTATATAGAATGTATAAATAATTGTGTGTGTGTGTGTGTGTGTGTGTGCTTTACATCTTGTTAAAAAATCATTGAATAAATAAATTCACATTATATGAAAGCAAAGCGATAAAAAGTCAGACATGAGGCGACCACCACACATTGCCTTCTAATCTGTGGGAAACACTGTTATTACTCTTTAGAAAGAGAATAATTGTCTTTTTTTAATACCTTAACTTAAATGGTTTGCAACTAAATCTTATTCTTCAAATGCCTGCCTTCCAATTTCACATATCCTTGACACCTTATGATTGTAGGTCAATTTGTAACCTGTCAAAGACAAAGATTAGCAGCAAAACTTGATATAAAAAGAAATCCTAAATGCTACATAACAAGTAGCATATTGTAGTGTGTTGGACTACTATTGCCTATTGGCCTTTCTTGGTGTCCAACATCACAAACAAGGCCTGTGTCGTGTGCAAACACTCCAAAAAATAAACCGGTTTCCAATCGATCGACCAACATACTGTAGTGTCGTATAGAGTCGCATGCACGAGTCTAAAAAAGTTCAGGCTCAGGATTTTTTTTTGCTTTAAT